>NC_057772.1:15721308-16094179 GCF_014825855.1 Bombus pyrosoma | reverse complement strand
ATATCCATAATATCTGAGCAATACTTTGTATGATATCCACATTAATTTTAAAATACTAATATTTTAAACTACTACATCCCTATTAATATATCCATATGCATTAGAAACAATAGCTTGCCTCTTAAACAGGCACTATATGATCTACCACATGTATATAAATATTTTAGCAGTGGATTAACACATATCCATATTATTTTTCATACTCTGGTCCATATTCAACTATACTATGTTGTAACATATCCAGATTGTATTTCAACAATATTCTGTTTTCCCAACAGCTCTTGATAAGTCTATTTTACTACATATACAAATCATACGTCGGCAATGAGATATGCATATTGGGTATGTTTGTATGTGTGAAGTTTGTGTACACAAGTGATATGTGCTATATCTTTTTTGTTCTAATAAATTTTCTAAACTTAGGAAGTATTTTAATAGTATTGAACATTAGCAATAATTTTTATTGTTATATAATTCTTTTTGAAAATTTAATATTTTAAATTATATAGTTTGAAACTTAAACAAAACATTGTGACTACTTTACATTTACAACTTAATTTATATTATTATTCTTCTGTTACAAAATTTATTTATTTTTTATGAAACAATAATATATTGACATGAAATATTCTATTTCAATTCTTGAATTTTTATTACATTTATATACCTGGTCTCTTTACACAATATTTTGAATAATTCACTTTTACATGGTCTGTTTTATACAGTTTATTCATTTGTTTATGGTTTCCAATGGGTAGTTTTTTGGCACATATTAAGATAGCCTTATGTTCCTCTGATCTGTTAGGAATTAATAGTAATGAAAAGAACCAGTCATCGTTTGTAAGTTTAATCGAGGGGGGAATATAACTAGCTAATAAACTGTATCCAAGGGATTTGAGAATTTGTATGGCTTGTTATAAAGAATCATTAAAAGAAAAAACCAAACAAAATATATCATCACAACTGATACAAAACTATCAGAGCAAGGATATTTCGTATGACAAAAGTGATTCTTTTCTAGTAACAAGGAAACGTATTAGTTATAATATGATAGTGACTATGAATAAAACATAAATTTTTGAAAAAAATTTCTTTTTGTTTTCCTTACTACATTACTTTTCTTTCGTGTTTATTGAATAAAATGTTGTTATCAAATGCAGTTCTATATTTTAAATTGCTTTTTCTATTGTTTGCTCTAATTTAATACTAAACCTACCGACACTTCGTGTATACCTATTCCTACCATGTGTGGTCAAAATTTAACTTAGATAAGATTTAACTTAGATAATGGTTAATTTATAACTAAATGTATATAAAATGATGAACTTTCATAAAATTTCATCCAAATTTACTTTTGTTTAATTTCAATTATAGACTTAAATAGAATTACACTTTTATGTATATAGAGGTTTATCTTATTCAACTTCGCTACATTTTTTACAAATTATTTTGTTATCAAATGTACATTTGCCACATACATATTACCCACATCTTAAACAAATTTTCGTAATTTTGTAACCTTTACAATTTTTTACTTAACAAGCTTTTTTGTAGTAATGAATCTGAACTTGTTAATAGTTTTATTGCATGGCTTTTTCCCTGTGGTTCTTTATACAAAAGTAATGTATGTACCAGGTTTATAACAATTTTGTGAATTCTCTATAAATTGGCCCTATATTGTAGATACCATTGCAAATTTATTGATTTGTAAACGTTGGCTTCTTTCCCCCTTTTTATCAAATTGCATAAACTTCATAATTTCAGCAAAGTCATTCCTGCTAATTGTTTTTGAAAAAAATGCAGGTCTCCAAATTTCATTCCACAAATTTGAGACATCTAAATCTTTTGCCTGATATGCACCGCGGGTATATAACAGAGCAATAAATGCATCTAGTTTTGTTGCATCTAGTTCCTCATAGTCCTCAATACTCTAAATGTTTCTTCTTCCATAAATTTTATTATATGATCCTTTATACGGTGATCAATGATAAGATAAAATGATGTCTTTACTTGTCCTTTCATTATGTGCCATTTAGCATATCCTTAAAAATATTATAAACTGATGCCCTGCTAGGTTTGGGACTTGCATCTATTTCTTTCCAAACTGTCCCAACGGGTCTAATTTCAATACGTTGGTTCTTTACATCAGTCTCACTCTTTGCTATCAATGATAATTTCTTTCCTTTTTACCCTGGACGTGAACGTTTTATAATTTATAATATTCAACTCTGATTCGGTTGTAAATAGCTTTTCATGTGTTTCCATGCTGTTTTCAGTTGCTGAAGTTTCTTGTTCATCGCACACTGAACAGTCTTTTTCTAGGTCTGTTATTTCTTTTTTATAATTTTTTTTTTAAAAGTCTTGACATTTTTAGGTCAAATTGACCGATCGCGGTAGGCAAGGCAGAATATAAATTTTTCTTAGAAAATAAAAGAGCAAACTAAAAGTAAATACCGAAAAATATATTGTATACATGTCTTAGAAAAAGTCAGAAATTATGAATCGATATGATAATGTTTAAATATAGTTAAATTTGAATAGAAGTTCGAGAGCGGTCAATTTGACCGGCGCTGGTAGGTTTAGTGTTAACACCAATTCTATGGTTTTCTGCAAATTAATTGCTTCACGACTGATTTGCAAACTTATTCTTATTTACATTATATAAATTATGTACTTTACGACTAGGAAGTAATTCTTAATAAAGAAAATTAATGAAAACGGAAGTATTGTTAATAAATACCTTTTTAATAGTCGAAACATGGAGTTATTCGTAAAAGAGTTATGTTTTGCCACAGTGAATGTCCAGTTATTGTACCCTTGTTCCATGTCACGAAATTTCCTTAGAAGACCGAACTGATCATACGCCATTTGACCAATAAACACCATAGTAAGCGGCGGCAATGGTAAGGTAAGTGAATGCATAATACTGTTCTTTATATGTATATATATACCAATGTACCTCTAATATTTAGATGCAAATATCCGCGCCATCTGTAATTTCCCACTTGAAAACTTGAAAATTAGCATCTGATTTGAAAATCTGTAACATTAATTCTACTTATTAATAATCTCTTTAAGCCCGAAATATATATATATATATATAATTAAAACAGTAACTTTAAATTGTATTAAATTTTGAATAAAAGCATTGGAAGGATAAACAAAACACTTTGCGGTTTCTTTAGCTTCAATATCAAAGTTGAGTGTCATGGCCATGGCCACTGTTGGTCAAAGTATCACATTATCGTACATTTAAATTGTATTAAACAATTTATTTAAACAGATCAAACAATAAGCATGCTGATAAAGGGGTGGCGTATGATTCTTATCCATTTTCTTATTGCTTGGGAATGGGATTAATTCACTTCAAAACTGAGTGATACGTATAAAACCAAACGAATATCCGGCAAAAGCGAATCGTGTAGGAAAGACGAGGAAAAGTGCCGTGAAGTTTCACGACGTGTAAGGAACGGAAACAGAGGTTAGCTTATTGAACACAACTACCCTAGTCAGTTAAGATGGTGGTCATTACGGTTGTGGTGGTGGTAAAAGTGATGTCATTGATATCAATTTAGTTAAAACGTTCAACGAACAGACAAAGGAGGAAAGCCATTCTTATAAGTAACAGTGTTTATGAGTTTCGTTAGTTATCTTATCATGTTTTTATCACATATCATTTGAAAGTACGTGAGTGTTAAAATATTAGCTGTGACGGAACAATTGATTGTATATGTATACATTTATCTTTCTCTCAATAGATACTCTCCTCTCTGTTAGTTCCTCCGTCCTGCTCATTCCTTCAATCGTACTTTCCATCCTTTTTGTTTATTAATATGCATTGAAGTACCTTCACTTTATTACGAATGAATCTTCCGAAGAATAGGATTGCGCGTCAAAGGAAAAGCCAGTTGATCGTTATTCGATCGAAAATTGCTGTGTTATTCTGTTGGAATTAAGTGACCGGCTGATTAAAAGTACAACGATAGATAAATTAATGAATATGCAAAGTTTTTAAATTTGTGTCGCGCGAAATTTCCAATTTTTTTCCGAAGGTAAGCAAATTGGGAAGTGTGCGAATTTTGTGGATGATTGCTAATGGTTAAGTGTGTTTCTCTG
Source organism: Bombus pyrosoma (assembly GCF_014825855.1). Taxonomy (NCBI): domain Eukaryota; kingdom Metazoa; phylum Arthropoda; class Insecta; order Hymenoptera; family Apidae; genus Bombus; species Bombus pyrosoma. The sequence continues at coordinate 16,090,063 of NC_057772.1, read as the reverse complement.
TCGTGAATATTTTAAAGATTAATTATATTAAGTAAAGTATATGTGTAAGTAATGCGTCCTTTGCAGTAATTCGTTTTTATCGTGTTTAAAAGATGCCATTGTTAAAATTTTATTGCTTGAAATTTCCTTATTACAAGCAATTTTCAGTGTACCGTAAATTTTTCTATCGATCGAAAATAGGTCATCAAGATAAAGTAGGGGACGTCCACACAGTTACATTCCTCAATTCCTGGCGCTTTTAATGAATCAACGTATAACGAACTTTGGTAGAGAAATGTGCTTTATGTCAATGAAAGCTGTTCTTGTCACACTTGTCAAAACATATTAACTACTTGATGTCTTGTATTAATTGTGATATTTAAAATATCTTTGAAGTTATGTTACAATTTATCGAATTGATTTTTTGCAATCAGTGTGATTATCTATGAAGCAGTTGATTATACTTATTAGTTTATAACAAATTACATTTAACATCTTGTATATGTGAGATAATATATATTACAAGGAAAAGAAAACATGAATAGTTATACAAATATACTTTTAACAGGGTTGCAATAATGTCTAAAAAGATTAATTGCAACAAAATGTTAGTTCACCAGTTATCGTCTGTATTACCTGATGATAGGCCCATCACAGCCATAAATATTGTTGAAGATATAGATAAGTGCCCACCAAATTTTACAGTGGTAAGTAACCTCACAAGATAGTTTATATAAATAATTTAGGGTATTTAACCTGGTGTTTATAACTACTTTTATATTACTATTTTTTAATTTTCTATAAATGTATACTATTTTTAAATGTCATTTTACCTTTAGGTATCACGAACATATGACCAAGATACTGATGCTGATCTATGGAGAGAAAGTGGACTTTTTATTAAAAAGAAAGGCAGATACATATGTTTTTCAAAGACTGAAGGGTTACCCCAGTGTGTGGTCGAAGATATCGTAGTCATTAATGAACGAGATACTCCTCCAGAAGGATATAGCATAATTTCTTATACTGTAGATTCAAGTGAGCATACGTAAGACTAATCAATGTACCATTTATCAGGAATGTATTTTCATTTAGTACATTGCAATAATGAATTTTAGTGCAGAAGGCATGGAGAAAGAAACAGGTGTGCTATAAAATTAGAAATAAGGAACTATGCTCGAAAGCAGTTACTGATATTATCATATGTAGTAGAGTTATACATAAGGTTTATACATCTAAAATGGCACCAAACGGATTTATTGCTGCTGGGTATATTTATAGAATTTTATATTTATGAAAGTTTTATAAAAATCAAATTATTCTTCTTATTCCTATTCTTTTCAGTGTTATTAATGGAGTTTGTGTTTGCTACAAAACTGTGGATATTGTAAATGGGAATTCAAATTCACAGTCATATGTTAATATAGAGTAAGAATCATCTTTATCTTAAAAGGAATTAAGATATATTTACCTTAATGCTTACCACTTATTCTATATAACGTCTTATTTATAGCTTACTACAAAGTGCTTCTCCAAATCCATCAAATGGGACACCCCATAGAATACCGCCCGAGAGGCCACCAAAACCAAAGTTTTCGCCAAAACCAGCAAATGGGGTTTATCCAAAAATTAGTGGAAGTGGAGGAAAGGATACAGAGGAATCTAATGACAGAGATTATGAAATTTTGAGTCCTAGTGCAAGAATTAGACCTACGAGACCTGCTCCGCAACCCCCTACATCAACAGTTGTTGGATCTACATCAATTTATGGTACACTGCCAGGATCTTCCGATTTGGATGGAGTCCCATTTGTTCTTAATCCACGTCTTAGTGTTCATTCTGATTCTTCTACTGTAAGTCATTTTTACAAAAAATTATATTTTTTTGTATATAATTTTATATATTTTCAACAATTATTTCACATTGTTTAGAATAAACTTCCTGTGATCAAAATTTGGACTCAGAAAGACTTGGATAAAGAGGTACAATTAATATTTATTCAAAGCATGTAACGTACCAATGTTTTTAATATTCTTATTTTTTATTTCATTTTGCAGTTCTTTTACGATTTTTGTGCAGAGAGAGAAACTTGAAAAAACCACTGTGCCAAATTAATTGCGTGAAAAATCACGGAATTTTTCAGCTATGTCTATACAGTTGTATTGATAATATAGCACTAGCCAAGTGTAATAGAGTGCCTGAACGAGTGATTCATACTAACCTACGAAAATGGAATTACTTTTAAAACATTTACTGATGAAATGTTCGAATTTAAATATTGTCCATTTTCTAAAGTACTTTTCTCTTCCATGCCCTATTTAGATTTTGATACCAGTAACAGTTAGCATTGTATTTTTATAGAGTTGCGTTGTATTTTTATAGATAGTAGAAGTTATATATATGTATATTATATATAATTGTATGATATGTTCTAGTTGTTTATAAATCGCCACAAAATACTTAATATTATACTGGTGTATTCCTATTTCTTAATCAAACGCAGGAATCTTTCAATAAAGTCATCTTCAATTTTATTTCCAACAAAAAATAAGTACATCTTTACTTTTATCCTCGAATAAATGCCTTTAATACTTTTATAGAATACGTATATTTTGCTTTTATATCATTTAGTTGATGAATAGTTAATCCGTAATTACGTACATACAGATTCTCAAATGCTACAAGGTTTAACTAACAATTGGTTGAGATACTGATTAGAGTTTGATATTTAGAATTTCACAAAATACCGGATGATGAACGTAATTATAGTTTAATTTAAGACCACTATAATTTAATATTTTCAATTTTTGATGTACAACTTTAACTAGAAAATAACAAAAACGTTGATTTCCGTAGTAAATGAACTTACTTGTGGCACTTCATTGTGAGAAAAGCTTATTAACGTATGTGAGTATTTACGTTTATAAGCTATTCCCAATGATGTACTATTAATTACTCAATTCATTGTGACCTGATTAGTAATGCTATAAATAGGTAAGCAACATTTTATTAAAATATACAACATATTCAAGTATTCTTTAATTGAAGGTGCTATAAATAAATTAATTTCTACGTTCCACAATTTCTTTAGTAACAAAAGATCTGATAAAGGTATTAAAAAGAGGAAAGAGAACATTAATAATTTACAGAATTACATTTTGCACTTAAAGAATCGTGTTCCTAGCACGGTTTTAATGATCACTAATTCATATTATGGTTACTATTTTTCGTTTGCTTATGAATTTAAGTTCCTTCGGCAGATGTTTCTTGTCGAAACAGATTTTTTGGGAAAACTTGAACCAGTCGTCAGACGAATGGGCCAGTCCAATGTCTAATATGGGTAGTATTGTTCGTCGTGGAAACACCATGTTTTTCCATAACTGCTGTCGCTTTGATCTTATTCTTATACTTGACGTCTTTTGGCTTTAACATACTCTTGTGGTTGCTCAGCAACCTCGATGGTGTTAATATGGATTTGTTGCTAAGACCTGTAGCTTCTAAGAAGTGATCGTAGCCGCTGCTCGAATTGCTCGCAGCAAGAGGAACATTATTATTGTCTTTGGTTGCGGCAGTTTTCTCGTTCTGACCAACCGTCGCCCCAAGATTACCGAGCCTCTCCGATCCATCGCCCTCTGGTCTATCCGGATCATCTGACAAATCACATTCATCCAAATTGAACTCTTCAAAATTTTGTCTGATATCAAATTCCTGATCAAATTCTGAATGGACATGTTTGTCCTTGGTTTTCGTGCGTTCTTTTGTTTGATCCTCCGATTCACCGCCAATTTTGAATTCTTCAAAATGGCGAACGATGTTAGTGACTCTGGGAATTTTCCGGGTTTGTTCCCCGCTAGTTTCATGACTGACGCTCTGACGCGTCTGGAATGAAGATCGGACATTATTAAACCTGTTTTTCCAGAAGTTCCCCTCTTCATTGTTCCCTGTAACTTTATTAATCGCATCGTCGAAGTTTAAACTTCTCGCAGATGATACATTAATCCCCGCAGATTTTAAAGGAGAAGATATAAAACCGAATATCTTCTTGCTATGTTCAGACGAACTAGGTTCCAGTAGCTGTTGCTTCTTCCGCGTCTCATCGATGAGAAACGAGGGGCTAGGAATCTTTTTTAAGATTAACGTGTTATTCTTGAACTGCGGTTTGGGAGGCAGCGCAGGAGGTGTTTTAGGAGGTGGTGATATAATCTCCGGAAGTGACTCGATATCCTCATAATCCAAATTTTTCGCTATGGTCAATCCTTTCGTAGACATCTGCAGACAAGTCTTTTCCTCGATACGCTCTAATTTTAAAGGTGGATTCGACGCATTTACAGACGTTTTTGTTTTTTGCATCACCTGTGAAGAGGGGAAACTCGTGTGCCTCGTCTCCTCCATTTCGACCTTTGGTTCTATAATGACAATTGGAATAGCCTTTGATTCTTCCGATTCTTCCTCAAGACTCGACTCATGATTCGTGATCGTGGTTGCAACATTTGAGGTTGAAGCACTTTCAGTAAGACTCATGCCAAACTCGTCTTCCGTAGCAGTGGGTTCGAAACTGTTTACAGAAACATCGGTCAATTCGTTGCTAGCTAATTCTTTTTCTGTAATTCCTTCTTCAGAGTTCTTCCTCTCCATTTCAGATCCCACGGACTCGATATCCGATAATTTAGCTGGTTGAAATCGAACGATTCTTCCTCGATGTTTAAACCTCCTAGGCATGGAAAGAATACTCTCTTCCTCCTCCATGTCTCGTAAAAGGATCTGGTTAACACACTCCAAAACGGAATTATGTTTGCTATTCGGTCGATATGTGCTGTGCCTAAAGACGTCATCGTTGACTTTATCCTCGTCAGGGTCGCTGTACCAGTTCCCGCTGGTCTCTTCTGCGTTGTGTTCTTCGATTTCCATTTTTAGGCATCTATAGAAGTCAAATATAAATTCAAAAATACGTTGTGAAATATATTTCTATAACAATGTGAATATATAATATATTGAACTATAATAATCTAATCATTTATTATAGCAACATATATCATAGAATAGCATTACATAGACATTTGTTTCTAGAAAACACGTACAAACACAAGGCTCAGCGAATTTTCTTTTATGCATATATATTGCTCCGATTTTAAACTATTTTTTGTTTCTCGTATGTCTCTACCGATCTAATTTACGTTAACGTATGTTATAAACATTTTACACGATCGGCAAGTGCCTGATATACATGTACCCTTTCAAGGAAATAAATACTTACACACTAGTATTATTATTACTCCCGTTATTGCTACTGTTATTATTATTATTACTATAATCTTCGTTCATCTTCGGCATTTCCGCGATCACGTTTCCTGTGTGTTCTAAATTTCTCGAGTTTGTCTCGTTGCAAGCGTTTACATAAATTGGTTCTTGTTCTTTCTCTTCGTCCTCTGACACAAAGTTACAGTCCATTCCGTCGTCTTTACTTTCCGTTCTCGCGATATTCGTCGGTTCGATCACGTCTGTTTCGTTCAAAGCCTTCTGTGTCCTCGATCTACCTATTCCTAACTTTTTCCTCGGTAATTTAGAACCGTTTTCAACCATCATCGTCTGTTCATCATCATCACCATCGTAGATCATTGTGATTTCGTTCTCACTATCCGTAACCATCGTAGGCGAACATCTATTGGATTTGTTCAGCGTGGAACCGGGTGAAACGTCGCTACTTTCGCCCTCGCAGAAACCCTCGGTGCTGAGCAACGAGGGGCTGCCCTCTGTGGTGGTTGTGATAATCGACACATCCGTGTTTTCGCTGCTCGTCAGACTCGTTTTCGAAATATCGCTCCCAGCGAAGCTATGCGTTTTCTTCACCCCTCTGTCCAACTCCTCGAGCGCAACAGGTATCTCCGACGAATTCAGTTTTGTGATTATCTCGCATTTCAGGTTTTGAATGTCTTTACTAATTCCACAGTTTTGCCTGGAGCGTGCCTGAAATGAGAAAAAAAAAACGAGATCTCGTTACAGTTGTTTACTGCGCCAGTTTAAAATTTTGATGGGTCTTGATGTGTTTTCTCAGGCATACGTATTTCGAATATTTATGTGATTACAAAGATGTTCCTTGACATAAGGAATAGGGATTTTTCTCAAGAATCGTTTGTTTCTTTGTTCCATTATTAAATTTATATTAGAAACTCATCACGAAGCCAATAAAATATACAAAACGAGATAAAAAATTGCAAAAGCCAATTACGTCGGGAGACTATTAGAATGCGTTATTAAGAAATTAAGAAGTCTGAGGGCTGTTCTTGCTATGAGGCCCTTAATTAAATCACAATATTTCGAAACTTACATCGGCGTTGGGCGTTTGCAAATCGTTGTTTTTAATGTCGGTTGCCGTGTTAAGTTTCATTGACGATTTACCAAGGGTCTGTTCGCGTTTGCATTTGATATAATTCTTGGTGTAACGTCTGAGCCTAGCGATTTCGAGCTGCTGGTTCTTGATCACATTGTCCTTTTCGCAAAGTAGTTGTCTGATCGATTTCTGCTCTTGCTTCAGCCGTGCTTCCAGCACCAACAGAGCACGAAGTATCCGCGATAATTGCTGATCTCGAAGACTTCTTTCGGACTCGTGGTTCGCAGTGCGATTGTCCAGCTCTTTCACCAGATCACGGCACCTCTTCGTGGCTGCCTTCAAGGCCTCCTGAGTACGAACCAGCTCTTGCTTGAGCGTTCGCACCTCGGTTTCCATCTGAAAAATAATTTTCTGGTTAGATACAGTGGCTTCTTCTATTAAGATTTCATAATGAAATGTATCTTTCTTCTTCATTACGATTTTTTAATTACGGTTAATAATTTCAATTCTTTATACAGGTATAATACACGTATAAAAATAATAAATTATCGTCAATTAACTCGATTATTTGAACGGACGTTCGTGTACATGAATAGAAATAAAGAATTCTCGAAGTCAGATTCAAAAGCGGAATTCGGTGGAATTCGTTGTGACCTGAGGTAGAAAAATGAGAATAACGAAACACGCGGAGCCTTTTCTTTGTTGCACGGGAAGAAAAATGTTGAAAGTTAACTTCGGAGAAGGAATCTTGGAATTCGTCTAGGTTAGTAGAAACGCTGGACTGTACTATGAAGACCGGAAGGATCTGACCTGCAGGAGCTGGTAAGCCAAGCAGACAAAAAAAAGATGAAAGAAAGGGAACCAGCCGAAATAAAAAGGGGATTCATTGTCCGAGCTCTAACTTAAAGTCTATTTTACTTCGTCTTGGTTTCTCCAATGGGATAACGGTGCCTAAGAAAGTCAAATCAAGAGTAAAATATATTACAAGTTAAAAGAGCAAGTAAAAATATTATACGCAGAATAAGAATGTATTAATATAAAAGAGAAATATTTTTGATTAAAAAATTTTCTTTTGGTAACAATGTTGAATTATTTTTAACAGTATTTTTTACTGTTAAATATTTCATAAAGGTTGCAGATATGAATAATCAAATATTGATCAAACAGGTTTCAGTCCTGTATTTAACTAAAAGATTTTGCTGGGCTCGGCGAGTAACAAAGTAGAAATTAGCTTCGCTCTACCAAATATCCCAATGTACATGCAACTCGAAAAACTTTAGCAGTTAGTTTGCATCAGTAGCATTTAGCTCGCTTCAGAAATTCCTGAAATCGATTTAGCCTTTAAACTTTGTGGTATTTATGTTATATTAGGAAACTAACGTTAGAACACAGAATACAAATCCAATAACTGATAGAACTACGGTAAGAGGGATGATCTTCTATTAAAAAAATAATATTGTAAACATGTTCTTGTATAATTTTTTTACAAGAATCGCTTTGAAGATCTGTTGGACATAATTTTACAGTGTTAATGAATTAATTTAATGAATTTTACTATGAATCTATTCTATAAATTTCAATTTATTCTTTGATTTGATAAACAAAACGAATGTAGAAAAGCAGAGATGGATTATTTCATAAATGAATAGAAATACATTTAGTCACAACTTTTAGTTTAAACAACGATTCTTTCAAATTTCCGTCAAGTCTTTAAAAAATTTTTAGCGGTAAAGTATCCCAGTTGAGTTAAAGATGTTCCAAAGGCTCAAACACAAAAGGAAAGATTCGAACGACTCCATATCTTCTTGACAGAAAGTTTTACACACAATAACACCCTTCTATTCGTACTAAATACAACAAAAGAAACACCTATACGCAAAGCGCATAACGCCTTAACGTAGCCCAATTCACTCCCTATCATTCAACCCCCTAGGACAGACTCTAGGGAAAGCGTCTCAAAGTAAAGATACCAATTATGTACCAATTAAAGAAGCATTTATTTGAAAATGATTGCCGGTTCAATGCAGTAACAGCTGCCTGTAGAAGAAGCCTCGTATCTCGAGTAAAACAACAGGCAACCGTAATAATAGAACGGAGAAGTGGTGGCGTTTTGTGTTTTAGTAGAACTCATGGCCTTATGACTGGGAGAGGTTTGTTGTCAATGATGTAACGTGCCTGGCAGTTTGGGCGGTAAATTTATGGAGGCAGAAGATCGCAGGAAGCCACAAATTTTCGCACCTCCACGAACTGTAATTATACAGTGATCGTAGTGGAAAACGTATTCAATAGCTTGGCTATTTTCTTTGTCTCATCACGGGGGAAATAACCCCGCACCCCATACGGTTTTTCGAGCGATCAACTTATAGCGCAATCCATACTAACTTTAAGTTATCATTTACGACATAACGAATCAAGCTCTTTCATTTATAGATAGCTTGTTTTTTTTGCAATCTTCATGACGTGCTACGAACTACCGGTGTTATTACGCCAGCAGTCAGTCATTGCTTTAAAGAACTCGTATGTTTGATTACAGGGTGCTAGAAGTAAACGGCAAAGTACATATATAATATATGGGAGACAGTTCTGGTTCTAGTTGTTAATTTACAGAATAGACCAGCTTCGTGTCTTTGCTTATCTTTCATGCGTAAAGTTAAAAAGTTGAGATTAAAATATCTTTGTCACTTAAACATAATAATCATCGAAACATAATAAATCAACAATTTCAGAAATATTCGCAATGGTTGATTTAAACGGAACACTTTGATTGTATATTTCGACAATCTTTCCGACATTATATATTCAAATGGATATTAAGATGAAAAATATGACAATATCAATTCAATTATGAAGAAACTAATTGTTTGAGATATCAACTGTCTCAGACTTATTTGCACGATTACATAACTCGCAAGCGTAGCATCGTATAGTTCATCTAAATGTTCCTAGTTACGACATAGCTATTTAAGATGGTATGCAAATTCCGGTTCCGGCACACGTGACACCAACACGTCAGGTATTTCAAAATCGAACTTTTTCCAACCACGATGAATTCGTGTCCTATGACGTCAGAGGAATCCCCCATGATCGGTAGAAGGTATATTATAATATGTATTTAGAAAGCGCGATCTGATGAGGTGTCCGTGTTCTGAATGCTGATGGTTATAAATGAGCAAACGCAGCGGTTTCGTGTAACTAATCATAACGTATAGTTTAGCATGAATGAAGAAAAAAGCAGAAAGTTTGATTCAATTGTATGAATCAATATTTAACAACTAACACGAAGTGAATTTCGGATAGATATTGGTTATTGATGAAATGTTACAAGAGAAGGACGTGTAGTAATAAATTAAAAAAATAAATTGATCAGGCTTACTCGAATTAATTTTGTTTTATGTTTGATTATGGATTTTTATATATCGATATTTTTGAATTTATGAAACAACGAAACGACACGAAATTAGCTTCAAAATAAATAATCAAGGTCGAGTAATGATATTTAATGTCAGAACTCGATACAGTATACGCGTCTTTGAAAATTTGACGCCCACGATTGCATCAAATTCGAGTTTTAAAGTGGTTCACGGAGGTGACGAAAAAGTGTGCTACGACTTTCTCCGTTCTTGACCAACGGTTTTTCGATCCATCGTGGTGCACGATAGGAGGTCAACGGATGAACTCCGGTCGCTGGATAACGAGATATCTACACCTCATGTCGATACAGTTACCCGTTTTAACACATTCAATATCCGTCAAATTTCTAGAAGCGAGTGCCGAGGTTAGCAAGTCTGATCTTACCGCAAACTTTTTTTTCCATTTGTATATTCGTCGTTTTTTAAATAACTGCATGGAGATTTTAGAAAAAGAATGCGGAAAGGAATGCACGGAGGATCACGTTTGTTCTTAAGTGACGTCAACGCTACATTCTCTTCTCCAATAACTCAGAAACATACTTTCTCCGGTGTTACGGTGTAACGGACGAATAGAGATCCACAATTATCGCACGAAACGCGCAATAAGTATACGTAAGTAATCACATTTCTTCCGATCTCTTGTGTTTTTTTACCGAGATCCGTGAACAGAACATAATGATTTCGCCTAAGATCACCGATATATACGTCGGAATGATTCGTTTTTGATAACCATTCAATTTTTAATTTACAGGTGACTTTCAATATCATGAATGGATTAGAATTCCCGATTTCGCAAGCCAAGCATGTACACATAGTAGTTCTCGCAATTACGAGCGTAGAATTGTGTCATCATTTAAACAACCTTCGTTGATTGCATCACGTTACTTTATTACAAACCGTGCAATAATTATCACACGATTCGTTATACCGTTTAAAGATAAAAAAATATGGCGCTTCGATAAATTGTATCCTTTGTTTGTGTAAATTGGGCTAATGTAAACGATACAGTCTTCCAGTTTGTATTAGGTAAACCGTAGCGTTCAATCGTTATTCTAATGTTATACAATATGCAGTCGCTATGTTTGGAGTAAATAATGGATGCTTTTACAAAGACTGCAACAAGACCTTCGATGAAAACGTCTTTAAAGAATGACTGATTCATCGTCCGGTAGATATAGTAGGTCGTGTCGAAATAAGTCTACGACATACTTTACGTATAGCTTTTTCCATACCGTTGCTCGTTTAAAAAATCGCTATGTATCCGTTATACATCCAATGTAAGAAACTGCCGATCAAATGCATCCCTACTACATCATACACAAGAGCGCGTAATTCAATTTTCTTTTTTTGTGTTCAAACCAAGCGCATGTTTATCTCGCATTTTCATCGATCACGTCGAGTATAAAAATTGAGTGCTTGGTAGAAATTATAGACTCGCGATGCTTAAAAAGCCTTCTACTGTGTACAGTAGTTTTCACATTAAAAAAATATTCGTGTGTTATTCTTATTATATCCTGCACATTGTTACCTTAAATTCTGTTTTCCAGGCAAGCACACTTATCCAATATTATCAAGAAAGTCTGTGCACGTGACCGGCATGATATACGTATAAATTTTTTCGCACAATCACACACAAATCAGCCGAATTTCACCTGATTTCGACATAACATTCTGTCACTGGTCCTCGAGGCATCTGTCGTGCGTTGTCGTCTCCTCGAGGATGCCGGTTACGAGCGCTCTCGAGAACAGCCGATATCTGCCGAAGGTCACCGAAGCTTTCCGAACGGCAGCGCGAATGACCGAATGTTTTCGCGTACCTGACATATTGTACTTCGAATTCTGAGAGCACCTCGATTACTTTTGCGAATCATTAGAAAATTCCTGCTTCATTTTCTTCCTTTAATTAACTGTATTGGATCGAGCATTCACGATCGATATATCGAACGAAAATACGAATAACGTAACGGAAACAGAATGTAGGCGAGACGAACTTTGGATACAAACTGGTCAGTCGGCGAGTGGACAGTTAGGTCCAAGAGGGAGTAAAGAATGGTAGGGAGAGGGTTGAAGCAGGCTCGGGTTTCGAAAACAATTTTCTTCACGATCATATGCGTGTCATATAAATTTTTGTAATTTTTAGAAAACTAGAATTTATTATTATTACTATAATGAGAATTTATTATTATAACGTATATTTAGTTTGTTATACTTTGCATGTTTTTATTTTACTCTATCCTAGAAGTTTGAAAGTTTGCAAGTAAGTTATTGAATAAGTAGTACATTATTCCTAATCGGTTTGTAACAACAAGCTATGTTTATTTAGGTAAGCTGTTATAATTGCAGATAATTAATAAAAATTCATATTTATAAAAAGTTGGTTCTTTCAAAAATATTCATATGAAATTACAATATATGTAGAACTGTAATTTTGAAACCGAAGCAAAACAGAAATTCTATAATGTTAAACAATAATTTAACGTTTTTAGATTACAATTTAGTAAATATTTTTTATTTTCATTAGTACTGAAAAAATGTCTTTCTCTCTTGTCTATACGTACATATATAGTATAGTCTAGTTTATTAAGTAGACGGTTGGTAAAAATCTGAAGAATCTTGAGTTATAAGTGCAGCCCTGAGTCAGAGTCAGACGGAGAGAAGGAAGAAAGTAAGAAAAGCAGGTAAAGAGAGAGAGAAAGATTCCTGTTCCGCATTCACGCGTGCACGAATGTTTGTGCGCACTTTTTCTATGTATAACTTGTTCGTGATCGAATGAAAACAGGTAAGACTATCTATAGACCAAATATAACATAAAAATGAATACGACATGCCCTTTTTTAGATAAATTATGAAGTTAACTTGTTCAGATATCTACATACGTCACGGGAAGCAAAGTAACGAACAGCTGACTCGAGTAGTATTTAGGATTACGGCATGCTATTATTGAAAGATAGTAGTGTTTTTGTTACTTAGCATTCTCGGAGTTTTGCGGTTGATTTTGTAAGATTTCTAACGAATTAAATCGATTATTTTGCAAAAAAAATGTTGACAGTTTATGTAGGTATAAATTTTTATTCAAAAAGATGATAGTATCTCCTAACCAAGAGAAGCAGTTGATGAAATTATCTTTCTCGCATTTCCACTAGGGAGATAGAAAATCCATCGCTGCATTTCTGACTAACCACATTGCTTACGATCTTTCAATGATCAATAAAAAAAATAAAAGAAGCATGCCACTACTGAATCTTAATCCTTTCGTACATAAAAAGAGTACCAAGTTAGTCTATCAATTTTAATCAAGCCTTACACGTACAGAATGAGTACCATTTATAGTAAAGTTTCTCAAGTTCCCAGAACGACACCAAATATCAGCGGTGTTGGAATGTTATCGACACGAACGGTCGTTCTTGATCTTGCCCTGAATAAGATCGTTCTCCACTACCTAGGAACGCCGATTGTCCTAGAAAACGAGATTCTACCGGTTGGCGCCTGGCCCGTGGTTGTGCAATTGCCTCCTTAACGACTTCGTCGAGACCTTCGCACAGACTTTTTGTAGAAGTTACCTCTGCGTGATACCTTCAATTCGCGTACATCTTAATTGCCGAGCGGAAACTGGCGACAACCATCTACCGACCGTTTGCAGGGGATTTGACGTTTTTTGACACCTCGTGATTTAGCAACGTGTAATCATCGGGAATAACTAAAACTCGATACGAATGTGGTCCGTTTACGGCTACTAATTCCGGAATTTATGCGAAGAATATTGCAACAGGAAGCTTTGGTATATCGCTACTACGTTATTTTTTATTATGTTAGTATGTTATTAATTTCTTGTTCCTCTTGTTAATGTAAACGGTCAAGTGTATGTTTAAGTAAATATCGTTTTGTGTTAGAGAAATACAGCTACGTAAAGAAATGGCGGAAGTTAATGTTCTACTGTATTATTAAAATTCTTCATATATCATTTATACATTATTATTATAATATACTATTAAAATTCTTCATGAAGTTAAGAAAATTGAAGAACTATTTACTATGGTTTATGAACGAGATGAAAAGTATATTATTACATCCGTAAATATATTTTGGCATATTATCCTGTTGAGATGTTAATCATTTTTTTATGTATGTAGAGTGATTTTGTTGTACTTGAAGTATGTTAGATACTAAAACGCGTGCAAATATGTAAACACACGATTGGACTGAAACTGTTATCTCAATAAATTGTGATCTTTATCAACATTTTGTAAACAGTTCGTAGACTTTCTATAAAGTATCATTATTAATTTCATAGAGGGTAAAAAAAAGGGAGAAAGGAATCAGATCAGTTCAAGAAATGCTTATAAACTTCATTATATAAGTTTGATATTAAGTACCGAAAAAAGTAGGGCAACTTTTATTCCCAAAACCAATATAATAATAACACTGCCATTAAATGTTTTTCATTTATGGAATTTATTTTTGTTATTTAGAGTTAATTAAAGAAAAACTCGTAGTTTATGAAATGACAATTCGATACTGACGGAACTGTTTTGCTTAACATTTGACATCAATAAGAAATACTCGAATAACATATGTATTTCATACAATTGAATCAACTCCCGAATAAACAATATGCTCATCTTAATGGAAATATTTGAATATTAAACGAGAATGTTCTTCAAGATTCTTATTTTTTTCGCGAAACTTTGCTTAGCGGAAGAAACATGAGAATCTCATGATGAGATGTAATTTTCTCGACGTAATAGGAGAGTTTCGCTGCTCGCTTTAACCTTTAAATGTATAATGTTGCTATATGGTAACAAACCAGTGTATGTTTTCACAGACACAGTGCTTATTATACAATGTATATATGATACATATTCTTATTGTTATTAAACAAGTGGGAATGAAGGAAGTGGTCTCCCGTCACTATTACTTTTCTCCGATACTTAAAAGTGTCAAAGTCAAAATGCTTTATTATCGTTGGAAAAATTATACTCTTAAGGGTTGAATGAATAAAAGCATCGAATGGTGTAACGATTGTCTCGTTCACGATCACGACTCTATTACAATGAACGGAGAAAGAAAAGAATACGAAAGAAACAAAGAAACAAAAAAAGACACAATCAACGGGAATATTCGCTTTGGAAGCAGCGAACCCAATCCTGCACGATAACGTCTCATCGATTTATTAACTCGGTTACCTTAGAAACCCGGTTCGCTAGCCCTCGGTTAGGTCTGGGGATACGGATAACCGTTATCACGATGCACGAATACAATCGATTCTTACCGTTTGGGTATACTCCAGCCAGAGTTTCGAGTCGATCTTCTTCCTGCACGACATTCTTTCGATGATTCTCTCCTACCGCCCACCTCGTTCCTTTTTTATATATTATTTGCCCTTTTTAGCAACTTTGAGATAAGTCTACAGGACTTCTTCATCACCTTGTACATCACTTTGCGCTTCTTTGCATCGATCAAATTGTCTATTATTGGCCGTATTTTTGTTTAAAGAACAGTGGTTTCTTCGAATGACATACCTCTGTCTCGTTGGAAACGAACCGATATTTTTGTTAAGAGAGATGCTTCTAAGTTGATTCATCGAATTCTCCGGGTTGCATTCCTCCTCGTTGAGGAAATATCTCTCACGGATTTCTGGTTATTGTGATCATGCTTATTTACACGGATTGTTTGTGTTAGCTTGAATTATCGGTGGTTTACAGCGTGGTTGTTGGATGGTGAAGTAGGAGGAACAAGAAAACGTGTTTCAAATGATAGGAGCTTTTCACGATTTTTGTAGCCGTTGAATTGCTCTACAATCAGAATTCTGACATATATATATAATTCACTGAGTTTTTATTTTTACTTTATTTTACTTTTATTTCTCTACTTTATTTCTCTTTCTGCTTTCTTTATCCCACGTTCCGCTTTTATCCGTTATATGTACACATTTCAATAGAAATTTAGCATTCCTCAGAAATGAAACAAATATATTCTTCCGATTCAGTTATCTCGGTACTAAAGTTGTAGCTTCAAACCACGATGAAACATAGTCTTTCTTTAAAATGCAATTGTAAAATGCAAAACGAATGCAATATTCGATTATTTTTTCCCGTTTTTATCGCGTTATTTAATTGACAGTTCTCTTTGACGCAGAACGCGTATCTTGTTTCGCTACGAAAATATTTTTTCCGTCTTTGCATTCGACACATGTATCCGTAACAGCTGGTTACGCTATTAGCACGCATCATGGTATACGTTTGTTCGTTAGCAAACACACGTAACTAAGCTCGATATATATATAGTTTAGGAATAAAGTTGAACGTTCGGATTGTTGACCACGCATCACAAATCTCTTGTTAAAAAAAAAGGATTAAATAAAAGAAACAGAAAAAGAGAAACAAAAGAAAGAAAATAACTTTTATAGAAATATAAAAGCTGACAAATGATGGG
Organism: Bombus pyrosoma; assembly: GCF_014825855.1. NCBI lineage: Eukaryota > Metazoa > Arthropoda > Insecta > Hymenoptera > Apidae > Bombus > Bombus pyrosoma. The sequence continues at coordinate 16,073,914 of NC_057772.1, read as the reverse complement.
ACAGACGAGAGATGGCGAAACAGAAATGCGACCACGTTGTTGTAAAAGCAACTTTGAGAGTAACGGTACTACAATTTCTTGGGAGTAGATCGTCGTGACTCGACGAATCTGTAATTGACGTTATATGGCGTTAATTGGCCAGAATTAATTGACTTCAACAGGCTTCAACTCGCGTTTCGAGGAAGATATCCCATCGGTTATGTAAATCAATCTTCCTTGGAGTCGTTGCATCGTGTGTCCTTCCGTCTCGTCACCTTGTCTTTCCCTTCTTTCTTTTTTCTTTTTATTCAGTACTGTTCACTAATTCGCTAAACACTGAATAACCACCGTGAAGAATAGCTTCTACGGTAAAAATTACCTCAATAATGCGAGATTTATCGCATAATCGTAAATTTGGCGAGAACACGGTGAGTTCGAGTGGTTCAACGATACAGCAACGGTGAAATTACCATCGCGAGTATGCGTTTACCGCGCACCAACGCAACGCGATTGAACAAAGACCGCGTTCCGCGAGAAGAAACGTAGAACTAACCGCTCTCTTAAAGACTGCTCGTTATCTGGGTGTAACCTACAGGACAATGATAACGGCAACGATAACGATGAGCTGATCGTTTTAAAGATACACGCGAAACAAAATCGAATTGTGGGGCATAACATGTAAATATCATATGTACACTTTTATCCTTAAATCGCTGCACATTATCCATTTATTATTAGTAGCTTTAGGATTAGAACAGCGATACAGCATTAAGATAGGAAAAAGAGTTATTTGCTTTTAATTTTATATTCCTATTCTGATATTTAAAATTCGGATAGTTTATCATCTTTTAATTAATTTGAATCCATAGTGTTAGCTTTTAATGTTAATAAATGTCACTTCAGATACTATATAATTGTTCAAATATTTTACTATATTAATGTTCCATTACGCAAGCAGTCTCTTAACTATTTATTTACCGAACAATTTATTTTATTCGATACACGTATTAGTATAAAATTGAAATAACGGTATTAAAGCGATATTAATCAAATTTGTAAGAAGACATGTTAACTTAATATAGAAATTATAGTGTGCATACAAAGTAATAGATATAGTAGCAATAATACATATTAATGCATAAATTAATGAAAGATTGAGAGTATAACATGTATATTTCGAGAATTTTCATGCCATTTATTAATTTTTAGACTATTTTCATTCACAATTTAGTCTACATTTCAATTTTCCAAATTTGAAATGATAATAAAATTTTACAAATTTTATTACATTTCGAATAACCATCATTCTATAATAACGTTCTATTATATACTACTCAGACATTTAATTTCGAAAATTCAAGATCCAGAACAACGATAAACCTGACAAACATGTTACTCATCATTCCACTGGAATATCATTTAGTGTTCATAACCTGTATAAACCAACTAATCGTTCAGTTTCCGGTTTTAGGGGAAAGCCACTAGTTATTGCTACACGTTACGTCACTACGCGTCGAATCACGGTGTTACGTAGATTAATTGTTATCATTTAACGTTCTTATCACGATGCTATATTTGTCTGACTTTTTCCGAAATGTTACCCGTTCGAATAAGATGCGAATGAATATTGTACGTGTTTAAAAGAAATCCGGGTATATGTGATGGCTGCATTATGAACGTATAAATACGTTATAATAAGAATGTATAAAATCCAGAAACTTTTTACGTTTAGAAACGAGAAATGTATTATATTCTGTCCTCGCGCAACAAAATCTTATCTTATTTACTGGCCTAGATTTAACTCACAAAATAATAATCTCCAATCATAATCGCTATTGTTATTAAAGTCTTACGTATCCACGTGAAAATGCTTCACGAGTATGACGTTACGCGCAAACACTCAAGCGTGGCCGTGCCATGCGGGCACGTATGCTCGTGTTACATTTGCATACGCGAACACAACCGAGCAAAGACAGGTGTACAACAAAGGGATACCTTTTGTGCGGGCCTTTCCGTACGTCCACGACCTTTTAAGCGATACGCCTTGTCAAGCTGGCTGCGTCAACTTTTCGCAATCGGACACAACGATATAGTTCGTGACGTTGGCAACTATTTGATACCCAGTTTCACCCTTTGCTACATTCTTTTTCTTTTCCACTGATTTTTAAGCTAATCATGATTTTCTATCGTAAACGGATTTCTTTAGTTTGAAGAAAATGTGAAGAAATTGATATAATTAAGTGTTTTTTTTTCTTAATTATTAATTTGTCATCAATTTATTTTTACCTTGGTAAAATTCACGTATATACTGTTACTGTAAATCAGCCAAATGTCCTAATACTTCTGAGTGAGAGTGTATAAGCTTATATTTATAGTTACTTATATTTATAAGATCTTTTTTCACTATTTTTATTCATAAAATATATTGCCGCTACTTAACAGGAAAATTCTGGGACATTCTGTATATGCAGCGTGAACGAGCCAAATGACACACCCTGTATAACACGTCCATTTCTCAAGTAACAGGAATCTCGTTCGGTTATTTCAAAGAGAGTGCGTAATTACCCTCGGTTCTCCATTTCAACTCGTCGAGTGAGAGCTACCGGCCTGTAGCTTCCGAACCATTTGTCGTTACTCGAAACAATACCACGCAACACGTCGTGCGACATATGGCTAACAACGGGAAAGGAATAAAGTGGAGAATCGATACCTTGGAGAGATAACAATTTGCGTCAGAGTCAGACGTCACATTGTTCGATCGGTTTACACGATATTTGAAATTTACGGTGCCGCATTCGTGCGACGACTTATGCTGTGCCATGGAGCTCGAGGTCTGCTCTTATCCAACTGCGGTTACAATGGAATAAACATATCTTTAACAAACCAGAGAACAGTTGAAAAGTTTCTGCAATACTTGCGAAGGCAGATACTCCTTCTAAACGTAAGATTTTAAATTCGAACTCCGATTAATTGTAAGAGATAATCTGTAATCCGATAAAACAGCAATCACCCAAAAATCAGAATTATTGTATTCCTATATTATCAAAAATTCAAACTTCGCTCTGCAACATTAATCCTTTGATATTTAATTAATTGGATTCTTCAGACACGAATACACAGCAGCCAAAAAGAGAAAACACTTTAAATCGAACAAACCAAAATTTTCTTTACAAATGTTGACTTTCAATGAAGAAAGTCGATTTCAAATCCATAAACATCGACAATGAATAAAATATGAGATTAAGAAATAACAATTTGTTTCTGCTATAGCAGTCTAGTATAGCCATCTTATTGCACTTCTTTCCGACAACTTTCGATCAATTAAGTATTTTACATTCTACTTGGCTTGCTAGAATTTGTCTTAGGAATTACCCGCGCAAAGCTAATACATTAGAAATCTGGATAATTCATACGAAATGTTTCTCTTTCATACAATATAGCGTACGAATTTTTTCCTCCCAACTAATTATCGTACGAATTGTTTAGAAAATATGATAAATTGAAATTATTCAATTTGAAGTGATTGTATATTTAATTTAGTTTTAGAACATTGGTACAGTAAACATTTGTACAGTAGACGTTCGGATAATGGAGATTCTACTGGAAACTGGAATATATTTTTTTGTAGATAAGGATCGACTATGCGGAGAACATTGTCGTGCTTTCTCGTTAACTTTAAGGGTGCCGATCTCGTGTTCGATATTTAAGAAACGGGTTTCGTTACAGCGCAGACACGGCTACCTGCAACATTTTCTATATTCTTCTACTTTCATTCGTTCGATACAATATGGAGCTCGAGCCTTAATAAATGAATTTAATCGACCGGAATTCACTTAATTGGACGCTGGATACACGGTAAGTTCACAGTAAGTAAAAGGAATCATTTCTTACAACACGAGAATAACCACTAAACATGCGTGGTCAGCTTGTCTTATTCTCACTCTCTCGTTTAACCAGCGTAGGCTCAAAAATTCTCGGATGGTTTATCGGGTAAAATCGTAATACACGAGCGTGTTGTACGTGAAACGGGCACGCGTCTCTTGAACTAAATACTTGTCAATTTCTTTTTTCTTTTTTCCCCAGTCGATTTTTGTAACGTTATTAAAGTCGACAACTTTTCCTGGTTATATTCTGTCCACACAATTAATAATTATCTCGTTTTGTTACGCTTTCTCGGACTCGGTTTCCTCGTTGGTAAAATCGTCGCCGCGTGCCAACAATTTCGCTCGATACTCCCAAAGAGGAGACGTAGGATACAAACGAGGACGAGCGAGGTTTCACATCCTTGTACGAACCAAATGGCTGATTACTTTTAAAAAGGAGCAGTCATTCGGCAGCATGCCAGCATCTACCATTACCGATGCTCGTGATTTTATCGAGAACGTCTAGCACAATGTTGTACCGTGAACGATCTGGGTTAAACATACATTCCATACGTACCGCTACTTGACACTGTACTTTTCGTCGGGAAACAAGGGGAACAAGGGAGCAGTTGCCTAATGGGTATGTATAGTACTGGCCAACCTAAATTGTATCTCACAAATTTCTTATTATAGAATACAAACGATAGATAATGATAGAAACGTATAAAATACCTATTCTTAAGTCGAATCATATAATAATGAACAAAAGTATTGGCACAGCCAACTTCCTTTCTAAAATCCTGTACAAATTTGTAAAAAAATGTGATATTTTATTTAATTCTCTAGAAATAAAACAGCATCTTAATTAAAAATTCGAAAATTATACATATGTGTAGATCGAATATTTCATAAGCGCAACGAATGGAATCATTATTTTATATAAGTAATATTTCTCAACCTTGTGAGGTGAAACTTAGGTATTCTAATTAACTTGAAATCATAAATACGCGTTGAACTTGGCTCCGTTAATGGAAACTATGCAAATAACGATTTCTAAATTTCAGTTCCCTTAATTAACTCTTATAATTCTTAAATAACCAAGTAAAAGTGAAATTTAATGACAAAAATAATAATATATGTATCTGTGACGTACACCATACGACACGTATCGTTTAAAACTGACGTTTTAATATGCAACGATAATTATTTACTTCAGAGCGAATTTCTATTGAAAAAGCAACAACTAGAAAGAACGTCTATAATTCTTACTAATATTTCAATGTAATCGACGGAATGCGAATGAAAATTGGAGCGGAACGATCGTTAAAAGAATATCAATTTAATATCGACCTAAATTTCACACCAGCTTCGTTTCTGCAGCTGATTTGTTTATTGTTTAACTTGTCTATTCCATTCTTTGTCCTTAAGGCCAGTATCACTAGGAAAAAATTTAGAAAATCAGTGACTGATTGAAAAATTATTAGTAGCACTTTCATCAACAAAGTTGTTTATGATAGTGTTATAATTGAATTTCCCCAAACATAATGAAATCGTTAAATTTAGGTGGAGAAAGGAAGCGACAAAAAATGTTAAATAGACCTTTGAAATTCCCACTTTCATACCCACAGTATTAGAAAACAAAATTCAGCAATATAAATTGTCTTCAAAAATGCAAATGTAAAAAGTTATATCATGATAAATTAAAGTTGAATCAATTTCGTTGAATGCGCATGGAAGTAAAGAGGAGAATAAGTGACAACCAGAGCGGAATGTACGTAATGGAGCATACGATGCGCTACAAAAATGTAGGAGGGGCTTGGTTTTCGTAACAGAACGAATATGGAGCGAAAGTCAGTTTGGATCTGTGCTCTAGCCTCGAACATGTTCAACGTGAACGTGAACGTGAACTCTTTTAAGCCAGTGACACTGTAAGACAGCGTTCTAAATAAACATTAATAAATTATATACAAATTTAGTATATATACATAGGAATAAATATATATATTTTGCTGTAACGTAAGAATAAGTATGTAATTTCATCAGATAAACATTACGTCACTTTAGTAAAATTATATTTACGTATATAACTTTATGATGTGAAACAACTTTTAAATTTTAAAACGTTAAGAAATAAAAAAATTTATTGTATTTGTTAATCCTTTTCTTGACATGTTTAAATTACTTCTCTATAAAAATAAAAAAAATGTGAGTTACTATGTTTTTCTTCTGTGGAGTGAAATCCTATTTCAATAATCTCTATTATATTAGATTTTCCTCATTTTCTTCTTCGATAAAAATTGACATAACATTTCACTTTGTTTGTTCCTGTTCGCGTATTTAGAACACTTTTCAAACAATTCGCTTAATCCTATCGTAAGTTTTAATAAATTTCCTGAATTTATCGTACTTTGTAAGATGCGATAGTAGTAATCGGAATGCGCTACTTGCAAAGCACAAATATTGTTACTTTGATAAAGAAGTTATTTTCTTTGGTACGTCTCAATGTGTGAAACAGAATCTTTTAATTTATCATCGCGAAAATCTTATGTTGCGTTTAATCGCTGGTTGAACGATCCATGTAGATATACAACACAATATTTGATAAATGAAAAGTACAATCCCAATATCTGATATTATGCTAAACTTTCACGAGTCAAGGAACATGATCTGCGAAATCAATTATACTTAGACGAGCTTTGAAACATCCACTTATCGCACTATTTATAAGAATTAACCAGAATAGAAATTTAATTCAAAGTAATGCATTTTGCCAAATTGTTATTTTTTATTTTTATTTGAAATAACATTTTTTCAAGTATAAGATCACCATCTTCTGTTGTTCGCTCGTATAATCCTTTATTGGCTTGTATAATGCTGTATATTGATGCATTCCTTTTGTTCAGTAGAATCAATTTAGTAAAAAAAAAGGAAAGATTGTTAGGATCTTACAATTAAGGTCACTTTCTATTCACTGAATTGTATTCGCCATATAAAGCAAAAGATACGTGAGTTGACAAATTTAATTTGTCAGAATTTGAAACGATGGTTCTAAATATAAAAGCAATTTTCTTACTCCTACTCATCGGAAGTAGCGTTTACACAAAAAATTCTCTTCACATATCCTTCCTTTCATCTCTATAAAAGTTATCCTAATTTGCTGTTTCGTTATTGCACACATTTGAAGTTTTTGGGTAATAGAATTGAGTATCGCGTAAAAATTCCTAAAAGAATTTATTAAACTCTTCTGCTATCTTCGTAAAAAGAATATACATTCGCTATCTGTATATTTGAAATTAAAATTGAAATGCTAAAATTTCGCGCTTTTCGATTCAATTTTCCATACGATGCTGCTACTTATTATGTGTTAACTTTCTTATCTGTTATAAGAAGTACATGTTTAAAAAAATTATATACGCAAAAATTAGCCAGATTTTCCGCCCCTGTAAGATATTTATACCTTTATCTTGCTATTATAAAGCATTATTATACCACGGGAATCGTAAAATTCCTATCTACATATATCCTATATATTCAGCAGATGGTACGCGCATGGTTGCTCAGAAATAGCGCGGTATATCATATATACTATCGGCCATAAATTTCAGATCATCTCCTACATTTCGTTATATTTTTTTGCGCAGCGAACAAACAGCTGTAATTGTCAAATAACTGTATCTATTTTGTCCATAATCAATTACCAGTTATCTATACACCGTATCTAATTTTAATGGGTATCTTGCTTCGATATTCAGGTAACTTGACTAATCTAAAGGGAGCTGCACTCTCTTTGTTAGCAGCAGTGGTTTGATCGAACATTGAAAATATCAGCAAGAAAATCGTTGGCTGTTTTATCGGATTATACTGTGCGTATTTCATTAAATAACAGAATGGGAAATACTGTAGAATCCTAATAATGTTTCACTGAGAAAAATTGATATATGGCGCATTACGCGAATACTATAAGAAGCGCGAAAACACACCGCATAGGTACTGGGGAAACACATAAAAAGGTGTTCAGCCAGCCCTATGGCCGCTTCGCCGACTCTATTACAGATTCGACGCGTATGTTTACGTCTAATCTCGGCGCGAGCGAGAGATTCCATTATTTCTTATCGGCCTTCCTGACGCTCTATTTTGCAAATCCTTAAACACAGTTTGCCACTTTTAATCGACCATAAACGTTAAATCTATATTGTATAACCTGTACTACTATACTGCGTTTAGTCTTGTTGTTCTTTTCATTTATTCTTCGCATTCATATCCCTTCGGTTCTTAGTGACTCGATAAGCAAAAGTACAAAATAAAAATTAAATAGTCAGCTTATGTAGTGTTTCTTTAATAAACCTTACTTTTTAAATTAATAAAAACTAACACACATCCATAGGAGATCTCACGTCTTCAAACCTTTAAACATTTCATATTTTCTCTCCATAGCGATTTATCATTTTTATAAAAGGTTGATACGACGCGACAATCGTAGCTAGGCTATCGTGCACTTTCGATCTAATGGACAGCCGCGGGCCATCGCGGTGAGATGCCGAGGAACTCGAGTTCTCTAGTTCCCTTCTCTGTTTCTTCCGCCACTTCTGTGCTTCCCGCTTGTGCTTCGTAATATCTGCCCATTGTCTTGCTTGTTCGTAACAATGGAGATAGGTTGCGCAGTTAGGCGTGGAAAAAGTTCATATGTTATCGTAACTCTAGAATTTAATGGCTCCGACTTTGATTTATACGTGACCCCGTGGGTTTCTGTGACCAACTCTCAACAAAAATTTGTGTCCTTTTCGCGATACTTCTTACCGTCCCGTTTGTTTTACATTCGTGACAACCTTTTATGGCACGCTGCTACTGTTTCACCCTTTACATATTTCGTTTTATTTGTGCTATCGTCTCGTACATGTAGACATGGTATATTTATTGCGAAGGCATGGTTTTATACGGAGTAGTTTGGAATATCCTTTACGGAAATTTACGGAATAAAATTCTACAAGAACTTGGAAGCATGCAATAGTCCATTTTCCTCCAATGTAATGTTCTTCCCGCTTTATATAATTTAAGAATTTTTTGGATAAAGGTACTGAGAAAAGTTGTTTCTTGCATACATAGATACAGCGTTGCCTTGAATATAGTTCTCCAATTTATACGCTCCAATCTCGTTTTAACAAATATAAAGATTTCCAATGTTTCAAGAAAAACTTTAACATAGGGTCGAAATGATAAATCATGTACATTATGTAGGTACATATAATAACGATACTTTGATATCTTTTTAAAATTTAAGAAATTTTTTAACGGTAGAAGCTTTTTAGAAGACTTGCGATTTTTACAAAACATAACTTCGTAATTGGCACGAAGCATAGCAGTTTCTTGATTTAAGCTACATAGATAAACCAGCTGGAGGCAAATAAAAGAAAATGACCGTCTGTTTGGACCACGGAGGGGAACATTTCTATCGTATATTTACCTGGCCGCAGTCCAGTCAACTGATAATTGCTGTATGTCATTGAACGATATATGTAATATGTGTGTTATTTAATGAGAAATAAAAATGCACGCTGCAAGAGTAATCATAAGTAATTTTATACAATGCATTTATGCGAGGCGAGCACAAATACTTACGAAGGTATTAATATTATACTCGCATCTTTTTTTCTGATAATTAAATAGCATTATTTTAATTCAATACAATGTGAAAAAATTCAACGCTTTTATTCATCTCATCATTATTCCATTAAATTCTACGCTCTAATCGGCTGTTAGGCTAGGTTAATGTCTAACAGTAAATCTAATTTTCCACGACTTCTTCCGTAGTACAATACAGTATATAGTTATATGTAGTATGGCTGTGCACTGTGCACTGACCTCGAACACAGACGATAGAGCTCAACTGCAATTCCTTTTTTTTTTTTGGATATTTTGTCCTTTTTACGGATTGAAACGCTTTACCTCTTATGTTAAGGCTCATTATCAGGGTTTCTCCTATTCGAAAGACGGTGAGTTCGACGCAGCGGAATTTATTACGGCGCCATATAGTGATACAAAATAAGTATACATGTTATACATACATAGTTGAAGAGTGGAAAAGCGCAAAGTAGATAATATAGACTATAGAGAGTAGCAATCCTCCATTATTGATATGTACTTCTTGCACACCACTTTGCTTTCAAATGTCGGCTATGAGAGATATTAATTAAGCAATTTGTTCGATACGCGTTGCTGTTTCAACAAATTTTATCGTTCTTCGCACGAAGAAAGACAAAACTTTTAAGGTCGTGCGTTGGTTTCAAGTTTTGCTACTGGCTGTTACGAGGGTTATCTAGTATTCGATAAAAAAAATGCTGTTATACGAATGGATGTTTTCTACAAGTGGAACTAGAGTTGAATTATGGGACGAACGTAAAAAAATTGTACACGATTCTAAAAAAATTCATTGTCATTGAATATACGGATTCTTCAAGATGGTTTTCAGGGTAATTCAATATGATTTAAGGTCATTTTCAGAGTAATTCAATATTTAGTTTTGTATATTTTGATTCGACAGAAGATTTATTGCTTTATGAGTAGATGTTTTACTTTCTTTAATATGTACAATTACTGTGCATACTTTTTCAAAAATATCATGTTTTCATTTTCAAAAAGTGTTTGAAATTTTTAAATTCTGGTAAAATTTCCGTTCTAGAAAAGTATTACTTTTTGTAAGGATGTCGATGTATTTAATGCATTGATATGAATCAAATCATAAACTCTTGCTATTTACTAAAAATAAAGCAACATTGAATCTCACATGCTTATTATAACGATGCCGCTAGTAAAAATGTCGATTAATTGTATTTTATTTTCGTATCGCGTTTAATTGGTCGTTCGAAGAAACGTTGAAAGTTCCGGTCACTTCCGTCTATCGACCGTTCTTCCTTTCAACGTCGTCGTAAAAACAGGATAATTATACTATACCGGCAATTATTAATAAATATCGGCATGCGAAGGGAAGAAGGTAGCAAAAGAGAAACAATATTACTACCAGGCAGGCTCACTTTTATAAAGAATTTAAAATTACTTCGCTTTACAGCTTGACTTTTTGATATAATTAACTTTCGATCGAACCCCATCCCATTATATTATCATTTGACCAAACGTAGATCGAACATTTCTTCCTCTTTATTAGATAAGTTTGGAAGGAAGCGTTCGCGTTTCAAATTATAGAAAAGAAATTATAGGAACATTCGTAATAGTGTAATCTTTCCTGAAATATAGCGTTTATTATATTATGGATAATTTAAATTTGTAATATTTATAGTACAGTTATATTGTACACGTATATTATGTACAAATTGTTTTTAGAAATTGATTTTGTAGAAGATGTACACTTGCACACGTGCTCTTGCGGATGAAATTTGTGTAGCAACCTAATACATATAATGATATAATGATACAACATTATAGGTATAGTATACGTATCATTCGCTGTTCTACCATTCCATTGCCACATTCCACGCACGATGCGTAACAAACGATAAACGTTTCCCGCGGTTTTCAACAGGTCACCGCGGATTGCGCTTCGCGTTCAAGCAGTGAACAAATCTACACACGTAGAGAAAGAGAGAGGGAAAGGCTTCTGTATGTATTTCTTTTGCTCGTGGGATATAGCGCATGTCGCGAAAGTCGCGGTACTTTGCGCACATGCCACGTGCATTCTGTTCTCCGGATACACGCGTGGCATTACGTCTGCGCCAGACGTCGACGTGCAGTTGACGTTCTTTCGATGTACCCTTCCTGCTCTCTTTGAGTTGACCAGCACGTCGCTCGCGCGCGCACCATGCGCCGCAGATATACCAATGCCAGTCACATGAAATTAATGGCGGGCATAGTGGTTTGTCACCCCGAGTGCCGCTTCTGTGTACTCTGGGAACAGGGACTGGATGATGTGAAATTGCGAAAATTTCTATGCGATTATGTTATTATTACCGTCATACGGAGACGTAGAGTAGAAGAAAGTCGTGACCGCAAAGATGTTTTGAAATTAACCTCCTTTGCAGTATCATTTTCGTTTCTTTGAGCACACTTGCGTTAATTTTTAACCGTTTGCTCTCGAGGACTTTTTCGGTCGGGCGTAGCAGCTATTCCGGATGATTTAGCGTATACGTGACGCGTGTCTTACAGCTAGCGCAAACTGATTTTATATACAGATTAACTTACAAAAACATTATATTCCAATAATTTATCTATATTTACATCTTTGAAGATATGATTTTGTAATATTAATTTCTATATTTTTTCTTTTTTTTTGTGTGTGATAATTTATAAAGCATTCATCAGGATGCATTCTTGAATATAATTGATCTCATTTTTCAACAGTTCAAAATCAAGTTCATCTTCATTTGAGCTAATTTCACTTCCAAAAACCACTTTTTAGGGTTTATAAACTATAATACTTTTGCCATGATCGTCGAATCCGAACTAACGTTGGAGACGTTGTCAGAACTATAGTTTCGGATGGATATGAGATTAAATATTTTATCTCCATTTTAAAGTCTAACACTTTACACTTCCTAATCTACAAGCCAATATTGCACTCTCATCAATTGGAGATGCCGAAATCTAGCATAAACAGGGATTGTCGCCTCTCGGCCGCCACTGAAGTTGCAGCACGGAACACCGTGGTGACTGAGATCGCCTCTCGAGTGTAAAGGGTTAATACACGGAGAAAGAGAGAAAAACAAAGAGTCAGGATTGTATATAGTTCGATTCGTTGTACAGCATCTCGAAACAAGATAAAAAGGCCGATTACCTGCGCACCTTTTGAGCTCGTTAATTTAGTAAGCTAAGAAGATGTGTAGGTACCGTTTAAATGGTAATTGTAATTACGTACACGAATTAGCGGGACGATCGAATGTACTCGCGTGCTAACGAAAAGAAAAGTAAAACCTGCGTCCATATTATAAAGCAAGGGCATTCTCCATATATGCCACCCACTGTTAGCGATGCAATTATGTCAAGAATATATTCGTAAAGATCATCCGTCGACAAAGCAACCCACTAAACTCACGTTGGCAGAAAAATTATTCAAATTGTTCACGGTGTATAATTGTTGGATAGCCGATGACGTATGGATCGAGGCTGATGACTTTGGAAAAACGTATGTGCCAACCACCACTGTATCGGTAAGCGGTGTGAACATTAATTACGAAGAATAATATTCGCGCGTGGTTTTAATCGGACATTAATTTTTAATGGAACCTACGACTTGTATAAATACTTTTCTTCTTCTATATTTAAATTTTTGCGCGTAAATTTATAAATGTATATTGTGTCAAAGATTCTTACACACATATATATGTATAAAGATTCTATTATCAAAACATAAAGTCTTATTTCAAAGTTGGTAAGCAAATCTATCGATTATCTTTTATTTTTTATTCGTGTAGGCTTGTTCGTTTAACGTTTCTATTTAAATCTTCGCTATCGATTATTATTAATTTTCCATCGACAGTGACGTCACACATGGCGTTTATTATAACATATGTATCAATAATCTTTGTTTTCGTTGCTTCATCCTCGGTAGTTGAAACATTTTCTTTCAAAGTAATTATACACACTATCTGAATCTGTTCCTTTACTTGAAACGTAATAGCACAACAAATTTCGATATATGTAACTAGTAACCGAAGATACGTAATAATTATCGTAATATATACAGATAATATGAAAAGAAGCTGATTTAGTAGCTCATAGTCGCGGTATTGTGGAATATGAGCACGTCTTCTTTCGTCAAAAATCAAAAATCAATATCGATATCAAAAGGGTATGTACCTATTAAAAATAAACTAAAAATATATAAAACACTGTCGGATAACAGTCCAGATTTTCCCACATAAAATTTTGAAATTTTAACATTTCAGAACCATTAGTTTCATCGGTCATAAATTGCATGTTACAGTTCTTTCCTATTTCGAACGAAATCAGAATTTCATAGATGTAATAATAAATTAATGGAACGTGGGTCTCGACTTCGATAACGCGGCATATTTTCTTTTATTCGTCATCTACGTTCTTCGTTTATACAATTTTTACCGTGTCGAGAACTTCAGGTGTACAAGAATTCAAACGTAACGGATTGCGCGGTCCATTGAGCTCGTATAACTTATACTGAATGTTTAAAATCGGGGACGGAATAATAAATTTTCAAGCACTGAATATACCAGCGAAGAAGCTTCCGCTGGCAAACGACCATCGCTTTCTGTAATAAAAGATTGCACGATCTCTCGCAAATTTCAACGAATCTCGTTTTTCATAGAGTTATTTATCGATATGTCCTACAACTCTTTCTAAAGAAAATATTCGTTTCAAGTTTCAAATAAAATAAAAGATAGTAACTGATCGTGAAATTCCTTCGTGAAAAGAAGCTTAAATGCAGAAAATTGAAAATGATGAACTTCCATTTTTAATTTTTGAGTCGTTCAACCGGTTAATCACGGAATGTTCCTCGTTTCACCGGAAATTTAAGGTGCAGCTACCAGGTCATCGAAATCGCTAGTCATCCAGAAACTTTAAGCTTCGATGAACTTAAATAAATATCCCTTTATAGTTCTTTGCATCATCTTCGACGAGTCAATGATTTCTGATTTTTATGCACCGAGGTATATTTTACGATATCAGCCTTTCCTGCATGCTGGTTGTGGGGCTCAGTGAAAAAATGGCACAAGTGCATCTTTTTTTTTTACAAAACGAAACAAAAAGAAACGATACATAAGATTCATATTTATCTACAGAATTTTATAAACTCTAAGCTTACTATGAATACATATATTTGTTAGGTTTACAACACTATTATGAATTAACACACAAAATAGAACCATCGGTTTGCTTATGTTACAGAATAAATAAAGAATGTTACGTATTGACGCCTATTGGAACTGGGCAATCTTTTAAATTATTCTCCCATTAGTATTAAACTATTTAGCGAATTTAATGACGACACAAGAGGTTAAAATACGGATGATACGGCGTATTCCTTTCGTCGGCCGGTAATTACGTTTTGTTGCATAAATCCATCCCATCCGAAAGGATATCGCTCAACGACACATCCATCGAAATTCATTTCGCAAGCAGCTAGATTCAGCGTAGCCTCAATGGCGCGTCACAGCATGTATACGGTATAGGTCGTCAATGACGATCGTAGAAGACAGGTGGCGACGGAGGAACACGAGCGCTCCTAGCACGTAAGTATTTACGTACACGTAACAAGCATCGCGTCGCATCGCGATACGCGATTTGCGCAAACGTCTTGATCGCTTGTGCACCAGGCGAACATCAACTCGAGAAGTACGCGGACCGCGTGTGTCTAGTCACGAGTCGCTTTGCGTCGCTTCGCGGTCCACGTGACCCCGCGGCGACACACGTGTAGGTACACGGGGCGGTGGCGCACGTGCAACGGTGCGTCCTACGTGTAGGCGCCGCGAGTTACGCGTCGTTCCACACGGAGGACCGCCACGTGTGCGGGAGCTGGTGGTCACTGATTCGGGGAACCGAGTCATTCAGTTCAATGCGAGTTGAATGAATTCATTACTTATTCATTGCTATCATATAATATTTTTCTTATTTTAAAGTATTACTTGCTATTTATGCATATCTGGAGATAGAAGATCCAAAGATTTTTTATTTCTACGTTTGCTTCGCAATTTGAGTTTTATTCTTGAAGTTTCACTCAGTTTGAAAGCACACGCAATAAAAAATCCAAGAAACTGTAGTAGGTTATATGACGAAACAAGGTGAACTTAGTATATTACGTGATATGCATTCTGTTGATTAAAAGGAACTCTGTTGATTCTGAAAGATTAAAAATTGATAGTTATTTCCATATAAATATATATAATGCAAAAGAAAAAAAAATAATATGAAAGTCTCAAAATAAATTTCAAGAAAGAATATTCAAGTAAGAAGTTCATTTTTTGAATGTAAGATAAGAATGTAAAATAGTGAAATTGAAGAACTTAGAAGAGAAAATATTATTTTCTTGTTTAAGCTATGATTTTCAACATAATTAAATAAGCAAAAAAAGAAAAACGCAAGAGGATCTATTTTGTCGAATAAAATTGATAAAAGAATATAATACAAAAGAATACAGGAAAAGAAAGGTTAAGAAAAAATTTAATTTCCTGTTTAAATCCAGAAAAAGGGATCGTGCTTCGAATCGTAATGCATTTTGCAATCGTTTGTTTATATTCATCAGCTTTCAATCCGCGGTCCGGAATGTAAAGCCTTTCAAGAAGCATAACGATCTTCAAGGTAAAAAAGAAAAGAGGGAGAAGAGAACACCGGTGACGTGTCCCTGAACTCGATACTTTCGCCGCCATTGTGTACTCATTGCAAAAAGATTTTTGCATCGCTGTAAGTTGCGAGGGCGCGCGCTATGTTTTAAAAGCGAGCCAATAAATTAATGTTACCAGGCGACTAGGAAGCGAGGAGCGTTCACTCTTTACACTTTTGCAAAAAACCTATTGTTAACATGCTACCCTGTTAAGTATACAATAACAACTCAACAATTTCGTCTGCTGTTTAACAATGATTTTTACAACGGCTATCAATGCAAAAGCCGTTGCAGATATTATTTGGCCACTACGGTGTGTTTGTAAATGCAACTTTAGGTTAATTTACGGGTTTGTAAGAACGGAGCAGACTACAACGTCGTAAATTATTTCTCTTTAACGAAGGTGCTTATTCTTCTCTTTCTTTCTTTGTCTTCTTCTTTCTTTTCTTTTATTTTAATTTATTTTTTGTTATTTTATTTTATTTTATTTCCAAACGAGCCAAGAAAGTTCCTTTCGCTTCATGGTACCTTGGTCTCGGATCATGCAATGTTGTAACATTGTTCTTGTTCTTGCACATAATTTATTGTTGTAATTTCCTGTTACAGCTGTAATTTGGAAACATTCGTTGTGGAAGGATATTCATGATAGTACGTAAAAATGATTATCCCTAGATTTTTAATATTCATACTTACAAGTAGATAAACTGGAAATGAAACAACAAAAATTGTTACTTTAAAATTTTGTTTTACATTAAGGCCCTTTTAAAGAGAGGGGATAGTTAATATTGCAATCTTCAGGGAGAGCAGGTATTACATTGTAATATCTTGATATGATTATTAATTTAATGTTATTAAATATATACATATTACTATTTCCAAGTCTTGTACTATCGCATATACCAATAAGAAGAAATCTTCTTCAAAGAAATTCTACAGTTCTTAGTAAAGTAGATGCAGTTAATACATAGTAGTATCCTTTAGATGCATTTTTAATATTTCAGGATGTTTCAAAGTACAAAGTTTGATACTAATTTATATATAATTTCATTGATGAACTCTTCATTATAAGGCATTCTCTTTATCAAAATATTAACACGTTTCGATTCAACGTTTTGCTTAATAAGAAAAAGTTGTAATAAGAGCTTTGACTATAAACACTTTGTTATGAAATGATAGGCATATGTTGTATTACGAAAACACTTGCAGTTGTACAATTCCTCGATAGCGACGCGTGTCCGCCACGAAAGGTGATTGGAATTCCACTTTCCACGTGAGGCATATTTCTTGCCTTTGTCTGCACTCGGAAGCGGACAGAGGCATCGGTGCGCTCATAAATAAGGCATAACCGTGAACGTAGGCGAGTTGGCCTTGCTCGTGTGTGTCTGCCAACGGGACGTGGCCTCCACTTCTTATGCCCACCATAAGAGGGTGAAGGAGCGCGGGGCTAACTTACGAGTAGGGAAAAAACTACCACGAGCTAAATAAGTAGTCACTTAGAGGATGCTTTTAGCTCGATAACTAGGCTACCTCCCTTATGTTTATAGGCATCATGCTTAAGTGGACTCTGGTGGACGGTAAACTCCCTCGATGATGCTTCCTCAATGATTGAATTAAGAAACTCTTTGGTCTTTTAAACCTTTGCCTGACACTATATACATTGACGCACGACCATGGATGGTATGGTTCATTCATGTAACATTCGCAATCCAAAAAAATAGGGATGATAAAATAGTCGGAAAAAGTATATGATGATAGTATGATCTTTACATTGAATTGTGTGTTTCTTGTTTAAAATTCCAATTAAAGATTGTTCTGTTGGTTTCTTTATGAATCAAAATGATTGATATTCCAGTCGTTATAGAAGCATATCCTTTTAAGGACTAAACATTGGCAAAGAAAGGTAATTATTTTACAATAAAAGTTAGGAAGAGTTTAAAAGCATTATTATTTGAATCGAATCTTATTAACGATGGCGATGGTAACGTAATTGATAATTTCTTCATTCTCTAGTATATGTGTATATTAAATGTAATGAGATCGGAACATTAAAAAATAACGTAAGATAGGAAGTGAAGTTAGCCTGTTTTTAATCATTAATAAAAATATCTCGCAAATTAATAGCATCACTTTTTCTTCAGAGACTAAAATTTAGACCATAGTAAACTTATCGTTAAACCCCTTGTCTCTTACTACGTATTACTTTTTTAATCCCTAATACCTAATAATAATATACGACAATAATGTAGAATATAATCATAATCTCCAATAATCCGAAATTAGAAATACCATTTTAAGCGACTACTTGATTATTATTATATAAAATTATTAAAATTATTAAATATAAACTATTCTTTTTGTTTAATCATTTACTTCTCAAGTGTAGTCGTAAATAAGTGTAATCCTATAATTAATTATCACGATACATCGAAACCCGTGTACTTGTACAAATATTAACTCCAATGGATCATAAATCAACTTCTTTAAGGCTATTCAATTTGGATTAACAACATTCAACGTACCGTTGCGATTTTATGGCCATTACTAATCCAACTAATCTTTTCTTGAGGGAATTAAAAATATTTATCGCATAGTTGTAGTTCATATTTTGTTCTATTCTTCTTCTTAAGAAAAAGAAGAAAGAAAAGAAGAGAGAATATTCACATACCATGAAAAAAACTCCAAAGATCTAACAGACTTTTATTGTTATAATCCTTTCCAACTCGCTCGTCGTTCCCTTAAATAACTTTGTGTTACTTTGCCGCATACGCAGCACGAGTAAACAATGTTACGAGTAAACTTCACCTTTTTATTGCTTCACCATGCGATTGCCCGTCGAACGCGTAATCGAAGCTTGCGAACTTCTTTGCACGAGTGTTTCCCTCCCCGAGGACGTGTACATGCATTATAGCAGCTTATGTCGTAGCTAAAGAAGTTAACGCGGCTAAAAGATTAAGAATCGTGACCGGTTAATCGCGAGTCACGACTCTCAAGAATTTTCGATATTGGGTATCCGGGTTACGATGTATTTACAACCACACTGTTACGTAAAACGTGCGGAAAATTATTTATTAAACGATAAAAGGCAGTCATCCGAAGAACGTGGGTAGAGAATTACCGCGGCGAAAAAGAAAAATGTTGAATTTCCTATACGTGCGTTCCTGTTGGTAAGTATTAGGACACTTAGAGAAAACCAAGTTAAAACCTGATAAACCTTAGAGGGTAAAGAACTCATAAAATTTTTGAACCGTAGTACATATGTAAATACATACATGTTTAAAACGATACGATGTACATACTTCAGGACGCAACTATCCACAAACCAATCGCGAGCTCGATAATATCGTAATACGGGTGGAAACGCTTTGCCATAGAAACGTGACTCTGTTCGCCCGTCTAATCATAATTTCGCGATGAATTTTTTTCTTCGATGTTTCTTTTTCCTTTAGATCGTTTTCGATTCTATCGAAAATATTGACTAACAGATACGCCGAAGGATTTCACGAGTAATGTGCACGCCACGAGTCCACGAGAGATAGCGGATCCGTTGTTAATAATGTTGGTGAAGAACGAACGGTTTTAAGGTGCTGATTTATCGAGAACGCGATTTAGAGATGAAGGCATACTCCGTTGAGGAAACGTGACTCGTTAATCGTTACCATCACCGATTTCTTTGACTAGTTATTAACGAGTCGTTGAATCGCTGTGGCTAGGATATCGTATACACTGCGATAGTTAAAGACATTTGATCGTGTTGTTAGATGATTAAGGAAGGCATGGATTTCTGCGCTTAAGGATTGATTCTTGTTTCGTGTATAATTTGTAGTTAGATATATAAAGTGTAAAATTAAAGAAATCTTATCTACGTTTGCTATTTTACGCATATGTAGCTAATTGTATACGAAAAAACTCAAACATGTTTAACGAAATTTTAAACCCTGTTTGCTTTCATTTTAGTGGAGCATAACAAATTAACAAAGATCGTTTTTCTTTTTACAGTTCCTTGTCAACAGAAATGTTTGAATGATCGTGTTCTCTCGTGTCATTCACAATGTCCACCAATTTGCATAACACGTCCTCGTTACCGAAACGCCTGAATCGTTGCAAAAAAGAAACGGTAAAGAAGTAAGTAACTTACAAGAATAAAGAAAGAGCTCCCGGCTACCTCGTGAGAATTCTATAAATTTTTCGAAAATCCGGCTAACGGTCAGTTTGCAGGGCATTGTATCTTCCATGAACTGGTTACTTTCACGAAAACAGAAAAACCGAAAAGATAGATAAAGACCGAATGCTTACTCGTATACAACGTTGCCACGATTTAAAAAGAAGAGAAAGGGACGCTAACAAGTGTGTTAATTATCGCATTCAATTCATAATAAATTCAGAGCATGGAAATGGCTTTACGTAATCAAACGGTTTATCCATCCTAATGAAATCGTTATTTCTAATCCATTCATTTACTAATGCCAATATATTATTGCTATAATCAATACTATGCAATAGTAACACAACCCTATTTCAGCTTTTCTTTTGCGACACAACATTCTAACATTCTATGGAACGGAAATGTTCTATAAAGTTTGATTACATATATGTAATAACATATATGTATATTTAGTATGGATCTAACACTGTAGCTATTCATGTGGCATCATAACGGTTATGGTGGAAATGCGTAGGTCTAATTATGAAAACTGAATATGTCACAAATAAAGGAACTCGGATTAATAAGAATATAATTACAAAAGCAAGAAATGTGATATCAATATGTAATTGATAATTAAATATCTTTTATATAATCTGTTAAATGTTATTAAAATTTATTCTGCATGATTTGGGCCGATCTTGAAGGGAACATTTGCGGGCGGCAATTAAGCAATACCCGGTTCGTCGGTTACTTTTAATTGTTCTTAACGAAGCTAAACGCAGTCGTGGTCCACGTCACGGCGCATAACAATGAATAACGGTCCTGGTGAACGAGTCCGTTTACTTTGTTCTCTATTGTCATCGCCGACGACAATGAGCATGCGACGGCTCGAAATGCGTATCATTGATGTACGAACCTTGTGTGCACCGAATAATTACGCATAAATCCAACCAAGATCAGTTTGTTTTATAAACTGCGGATATTTTGCGTAATATGTACCTACTACGCTTTTATTATGCGAGTGTAGTTTATATTCGTATAGATGCATGTTCATATCCAGTAATGTACAACTAAATTAAATCATTAACTTTATAACTAAATTTCAAATTAAAATTACGAACGAGATTTTAGAAAGAAAGACCTTAATTTTTTTACTTACATTTTTTTAATATTTTCATTCGCCCTTAAGTAAGTCAACTCGTAACTTAAAGTTTACTTATTACTTATTATTAACATTTTAAAACGTGAGTAAAAATAATAGGTGTAACGCATCTGACGGAATCGCTTGTTCCCATGTCTCGAACGCGTCTCGATAGCTCGTTAACCGGTTTCGATCGCGTTCCATTTACTCCTTGAACTTCAACTTTACTCGTGTGCTTAATAACGAAAATGGACACGTGACACGCACTGTTTACCCTTCGAAAAGTTATCCGTATTTCATAAAGACATTCTAATTTAACTACTAAAATAAAATAACATTTCCGTTTCTCCGATAAAATCCCTAATATCTTATGCATCACGAATGACGTACTTCTGTTATCGCGCATTGCTAACTTTATATCCTACATCTGTGCCATGTATAATATTCTTAAATTAACACTTTTAGTAATGTTATAATATAATAACATTATAAAATGATATTATAAGTATTATAATTTTAGAATACTTCACATTTCGTAACCACTGAAAACATATAATATCGATCAAATAACAGTTCTACTTTATGACTAGAAATTCGTATATGCGCCACACTTTGAACAACTACTTTATACCGATTTTCTCTACATATGTCAAATCTTACATACAATGTTACTTTTATGATAATTGAAATCTTTTGAAGCTGAAGAAAACGAAAATACAAAGATAACGTAAATAGTCACGTTGCATAAGAAAGCAAGGGCTATTTGTCAATGAGTTAACGAAGTGAAGTTGATCGTGGGCCGCGCGATTCGATACGGTTGCAATCAACTTCGGCGTGGAATTCGAAAAAGTGTGCACTTCACTTACCGTCAACTCGGCATTTCGCCCGGCGTCGTTCGAGTGTCGCCGATGGAAACCCGTCACGCTCGAGAATATCGTCGACACGATCATGCGGCTACGATGTTTCACTGGTCACCTTTAGATCGAATATTACAGTGCCGGGAAATCGTAAACATCACGTAGTCACCGGTTGGAAAATAGTGTTCGGCAACGCTGCTGTCACTCTACGATTACGCGTTTCCGTTACCGTATTCTTGACTAGACGTAAGTTTCGTTAATTTCGACCACAGCAGCTTGTGAAATTTGATATTTTACCAACGTGTTCACTAGACGAATACTTAGATTGCTGTACAATCTACGAAACACACCTGACCAATGGTCGAACGATACTGAGCCGGTGGCACAGTCGCGAATCTCCCACTAGACTGCCACCACCCCCTCCCTTTGAGTACCAACTCAACTCAAGTCGTCAAGTGAGCAACCCTTGGCGGTCTTCTATGAAAAAGCAAATATTTGTAGGAAACTTTAGATTTCAACCAAACTAAGTGGAAATTTCCGCCCTTATAAATTAACAGTTTTACGTTTGTAAATCTATGTATATCATCTAAAATGATCTCTGAAAGCTAATTTCTAATAAGTATGAAAGAATATAGTGGTTAATTTATTTAAAATGGAAGATCTAGTGGAACAATAGTTATTTTTGCTTCAATGGAATTCAATGGAATGGAATAATATTTAATAGTTTCAACATTGATATCTATTTTGTATAATTAGTTTTGATAACTAGTTTTTATCATTAGCTTTTATTTGATCCGTGCAATTGTAGTAGCTCTTTATGTTCTCTCTTATGTACCGCACGTGACATTGTGAATGCATATGTAACATGTTACACAGGTGAAGAACTCAGATCGAGCAACCTAAAATCGCGTAGTATAGAAACAATGTTCTAAAGGAAAGCAAAACAGTTCCATGATGACTCGAAGCGAGGCTTAACGCACTGTAAATAGTCGTGTACGAATAGAATATATTTTGTAAGCGAAAACGTGGCAGAACTTGCGAAACCTGGTAATCACGAGACGTATAAATGCGGTAATAAGTATCAACGCGCGATTTACTGTCCATTGAATTTGTTGAACACGTAAACTACAGGCTGTCGCCGTTAGACCAATGCTGAAGATACTCTTTCCATGTATTTAACCACGTGGGGGCACATGTACAAAAGATATGTAAAAGGTGATACAAAATTAGTAATCTCAAAAATCGAAGATTTAACCGAAAATAAATTTTTGGCTGATAAAATTTTCACCTTAAAATTGAAAATAAACGTTTGGATGATAGTAGTAGGGATACCACTGGTTGAGACTCGTTGCTATAAATCATTTTGTTAAAGCTATTAAAACATGCGCTTTTGTTTCTTTCTTTGCAGTTATTATTCTTTAGCCTCTCAGCATCAAAACACCGCTTCAAGTAGACTTGACCTATATTAAATATGCTAGCAAGTTAATATTTCTATTTCATTCCGTTTTCTGTTCTATTCCACCTTCTCGCGTATTTTTCATCGATAACGCTTTATTGTTTCATTGAACTTAAGTACTTTATCATGTTTTCTTTATCATGTTTATCATTTCATTATGTTACTATAACTATAATTTATTAGTCCGCCAAATTGGTCCATTTACAAGCTATTAATATGAAAATATTACTTTTAGTAGAAAAATTGACAGGATACGTTTTACTTACTTTAGTGAAACATCGTATGACCCTATATTTCGTGGCCCTTTTTTCACTGTATCATTCGTGTACATCATCACGCTGTATAGTAATAGTGAATCAGATGCGAATTATTTTCCACGGTGTCTGTGATCTTGTACTTTAATGATATACGCGATGCGCACACTATCATGTGCTCTGTTCCCCAGAGGGTGTACAGTTTATAATAGTGGCACCATTATAAAACCTTCGAGATAGCCAGTTATGAGTCACGCTTACGGTGTAGAAGGAAACATCACGGCGTGCGGTATAAATGTTAATATTGCTCGTTTATTAGAAACCAGTAAAACGCTGCTCCACGGCTAACAGAAGTATGTACATACGTATTATTTATGCTATTAAACTTCACGCGTGTACAATCGTTCGGCATTTCGTTTATTTCATCAAAGGAAACACTAGAAGCGCAAGATTAAAACTACCAAGTCAGACAACCTTCAGGCCATTACGTAATCACGTATTTTCCAGAAGGTCAAGTAACTTTTTAACATCAATCGACGGATGATTGCACCCTTTGAGAGGTAGCCGCGCGTGAGTCCACCTATAGCCAGCAATAATGTTGAAAAATCAATGCAATCTGTATCCAACGATGATTTCGTTCGAGACGCTAAGGAAAAATTTTTATATCGTCGTCTTTAATCGACGTTGATTATTTAAAACTGATATTTTTAGTGAATCGATGATGGGCAAGCAGCCGATATAATTGTTTATGAAAAACCAGAAACTCTAAGCACTGTATTTTGCTTTTCATTATTTTAATATTGTTTGGTTAACATTAGTTACCACAAAGATAATCGATGATCCAACTTTCTAAGGGTGCTCTGGTAGCTATTCGTTACATATGTATGTAGTATATGTTAGAATTTCTTTTAGTATCTATTATATAAGATTATGTTTCCTAGGAATTATTAATTCTAAAGCAATTGCTGAAATAAGTAACTAATAAAATTAGTGATTTCAAGCAAACCGGATAAGTGTTGTAGTTGATTAAATAATAATACCTATACCCGAACCTTTGTTCATAAACAATTTCAGAATTATGTAAATATAGAATTTATTATGTAGAAATGTTTCCCTCTCTTTTGTATGTAAACTATACTATAAATATTCAACTACTTATAAACCTGAAGATTTTTAGCTATCGTCTCCCTTTTTTCACGGATTTATTACTAGCAACGCCACTATTAGCAACGAACTCAGGAAACGATAAAATTAAGCTCAGTGTATTTTACTTCACTATTTTAACTATGTATCTTATAAAATGAATCGTAAACTATGTACTTTTTACCTTGGTTTATTTTTTTCAGTCTATTCCTTGAGAATCGTGTTAATTCCAACCTTTATGTCAATAGCGTAAGTAGATACATCAACTTTAACAGATAATATAAGCTTTCATCGATCCAAAAGCTTAAGCTTCTAAGCTTCTAATAAACTTCCAACAAATATGTTTAAATCAATAAAAAAATTCGAAACCTTAATTTCTTTCAATTGCTTCATAATTTATTAATATATGTCTATAGATGGACGAGTATCAAACACAATGTGATCCTAATAATGAGTTTATAGATGTATTATATTTGTCTGTTATTACTGCTGTTATTTCTACTGACATAACTGAAATGTATTTCACATATCACCTCAATATATCGGTTTTTCAGTAGTTGAAGCAGTTTAATTCAATCGCAGTCGGACAATAGCTCGGTCGCAAATGTCGATGTTCCCGGTTCTTTGATCTCTTTCTTGCTCACGCGATCTTTTCTCTGGCATGGCTCTCCCACATTTGGTTCTAACCTGACCGCATTCCAGGAAGAATCTGTGTCTCCGCCTATCAGAATGCACTTTACATCGTTTTCGACGTGCGAAACTGCAGCATCAATGCGCATGCTTTAACTTAATTGGATTGGTTAGATCGGCTAAAACAGTACTTGAATAAACGCAGGCGTATAATTCAGAGAAAAATGAGGGGAATTTAAAGGATGTCGATGTGTTGAATTTGTGTTAGTCAAAGACTATTTACTAGTATTGTAATTAATAGGCCTTTGAAAAAATGTTTAATGATAAATGAAGCAATAATCAAGATTCTTGCAATAACCAATTAATGACCAAGATTTATTCCCACGTTTTGCCGATTATCTGTTATTTGCAGTATCTAATGATTTGGTTGTGCGTTTCATGGATCGTTGTTTTGAAATGAAATCTAAATGAAAATTTGATTCATTCCTTAAATGTTATAATTAGTACTTTACCTCTAACCTACTTGTTATAACGGATATTATAGTATACAATATGAACTTTCGCACGTTCGCGGGGAAACGTGATCTCGAAGAAGCGCGCCAACGAGAGTCGTAAATTCCCGTTACGATTGACTAATCGACGCCACGAATCGTACGATCCCTTATTTCTTGTGGGATAATAAGGGTGATTAATTGAAATAACGCTGCGGTTGACAGGTTACTATATATTTAATCGATCCAACAACTTCGGTGATACAATAGTGAATGCTTGTACGAACAACGACGAGTGAGTACGACCTGAGGCTCTTTTAATATCGTTGCGTTGACTGAATGTATTCGACCGAACACTTGATGACGACTTGCTTGAGAGTTGAACGAGCGTAGATGATGACTTGACCGAGAGAGACGTGGTGATGACTGCTTGACCACTTGCTCGATAAGTGCTAAACTGGAACGCCCGAGAATTGTACTGGACTCGGAATTGGATAGAATGAGACTCGGATTTGGAGAGAGTGAGAATTGGAATGCGAATGAGAGTGAGACTTGGGGTGAGACTCGATGCTGAACTTGGAATGAGACTGAGCTGGGGTGAGAATGAGACTAGAATCCGAACTGCTGAGCCGCCCTTAAGGTGTCTCGGAGGAAAGCTTGGTGTGGGTGTGTCCTTTGACCGAAGAACGCGGATTCGTTATTCACACTTTTCGTCCAGGAAGTGAGGGTAACGATGAGCGATGCCGATTGGTGATGACCCACTCTAATGAACAGAATATGCAGAAGTCTCCCACCAACGTAGAGCGGCGGTGGACTTTGCTCCTGATGAAAAACAGCCTTTTATGATGAACATGTGCTAGCTTTTCCCATCTAATGATTGTCTGCTTTCTCCGTTATTCTTAAGAGCGCATAATAAACTCAAGGACCTTTCCAAGACCCAGCCATAAACTGCAAATACTTCTCGAATTAGAGAATTGTCCAGACATGCAATTTGACTGGCAAATATGTGTGGAGACAATGCAGCTAAAGGCTAATGTCTTTATGGTGGGTCCTTGGGTCTATTGAGAATCGGGAAGGCTGTTGGTTGACCGTTGGCTGCCAAGTAGCGAGGGATGGCGTGTAGATGTCCTACGCGACGTAACACAATATACAATAATATTTTCCCGAACGGAACAGTTTCGATGCCGTTTCGTGACCGAACCACTAGTATGCAGCCTGTATCAGCCTTCACATGGCCTGGTAGAATACGTAGTATGATTTCCTGACCCAGCAGCCCCGCGTCGCATCGTCGTCAGGGTGCTTTATGGAAGATCGTCACCTACCTATATAGAACAAATCAAACCAATGCAACGTATCAAGTCAATAGACTCAAACTATTTCTATTGGCCACCATAATTATTGAGCTTGGCTGAATAACAACCTGTGCTTTTGAGCTCTTACCGTGGCACGCTGAACTATGGAATTATATGTTTTTGCCAGACAAATGATACGAAGGTTTCCTCTACGGACATAGTGATTCTTTAAAGTAAAAATTTCATGTGATCGTGATCGTGAGCATGATTATACAATAATTAAAATAAGCGATAGTTGACGACACTTTGATACTTCCAGTGGCGGATCTCAATAATAATAAAAATATAACATTAATATTATCACATTCTGCAACATTTTTTACGTACATAATGTGAATGTAATTATTTCAGCTACACATTGGGTACTTCTTTATTCAATATATAGGAAATTATGGGAGGTTATAAGGAAGCCTACGTCACTTCCTGAGAAATATGGCCACGAGAAACTGTGGTTTTCGAAAGAACTCGATAAAACCACAAGCCGCACGATTGTCCTTGGTGACCAGCTAAATGTATTTCAGTGAAATACTTTCTATTATTGATTTCAGTTGAAAGGGATAACAACGCTGTATCCGTGGGAAATCTATTTCACGAGAACTACATTTGTGGGATATTTGTAGGTCACTTTATCCAATTGATATTGATGAGTTGTTTGAAGCGTTTCATTATGTCATGTATATTTCTACATTTAACTTCTTTTTTCTAATTTAATCAATCGATGAAATTATTATTAGTTTATAATGAAAAGTTCCTCTTCACTTAAGCTTAGATTTTTTAATGGATAAGGATCAATCGATATCTATTAATCGCTAAAAATGCTTCATTTTTCACTTAATTCGTTTACTATTAGAGAAACTTCATAATATTCTGTTACTTATGTTTAAAATGCTGTTGGAGTTACAAAATTAAAGAAAACAAATACATATGTATTTTGTACAATATATTTTGTATTTAAAATCTCCCTATTCCATAAATACTATTAAATATATACCGAGAAACAATCGAATCCCCAGTACAGCGAACGCGTCAGAGAGGAGCTTTCATTGTAATCCTTTGTATCTCCCTACAATTATCGAAACGCGACTTCAATAGCATTTCAATGAGTACGGCCGCGGCGCCGCTCCGCGGCGGATAGAATACAGAACGCGCGCGGAAGATCATCCTCGTGGAAGGGTTCGTACGCGTTCTTTGTTCGCTGATGTGCATATGCTCATCGTTCGTTCGATGAGTCAGTGCCTGATTGCGCATAATACAGTGAGAAACGCTGCTTTTCCTATATTGGCTGTCGATTTTCTAATTGAAGCATATATTGCCGTTCAAAAGTACCTGGACACGCGTGCATTACAAAAATAATATCTTTTGATTTATTTCATTCAGATTGGTCAGTTCTTTTTTTTTTTTTAAATCACGAATTTAAAGCCACATATATGCTCCAAGGTTATTAGTGACCACGGTGAGAATAAAATCGTTTCAGTATTCATGAACAATTTACCTACAATCTCACAGATTCTGTTCATAATAGTGTGCGACAGACACGATCGACTGATTGGTCATCGGCATTAGACACTGTCGATATTCCCGTATCGTGCGATCGGAACAATGAAAACGCAACAAGTACAATGCGAGTCACGACGTTCGTACGAATACGTTCCTCGCACATGGATTTGTCTCAGATTGGATGACACAAAGACGAAAAGGCGGAAACATCGGAGACGGTAATAACAGGAAGAAAAAGAGACGAACGAAAAGCAAGAAGGAAGGAGCATAAGACGAGAAAAGAAAAGGAAGAAGAAGAAGCAGAAGAAACAACGACAAAGCAAAGGGTAGTTGAATGTGCGCGTATGATTTACGTGCACGAGCAATAGGCTGCATAATTTATCGATCGATCGAAAGCGCATGCGCCGTTGCCTGGTACACGATTATGTATGCGCGACTGCCGAACAGCACACGAGTAGTACCTACGTCGCGCAATCGATCACTGTCCACCTCGCTCGATGACGTTAATGAGGTTGATCGGTACTTAGCGATACTTTAGCCTGCTGGCCATTGCAGTCGATTATATGCACCGTTTGTTTATGCAACGAAGAAATGATGCAACTTGTTGCCGGATGAAGACGTTGTACGTACAAGCATGGGGTACGTAGAAAAGAGCAGTGATAAGGATATGAAAATAATTGAACCTTGAAAGTAATCGGGATCGGAAGATTCTTGCGATTGTTATTAACGGTAAGAGTAAGGCCCGTAAAGCTGTAAAACCACAGCCAAATTACGAAAAGCAATTTTATTGGCCCAAAACTTGATCGTAAAGAATGCAAGATGCTATAGAAAAGAATATAATCATGATGTTGTGATGAAACCAATTTTGTGCAGATTTATCAAAATATCACGAATAATTCTTTCTTTTGCGTAAAATTATGAATTAAACTAATGTTTTGTTAAAGTTGTCTCGCTAACTATTGCTTACTCGCGTTACCGGCTAATTTACAGTTTATTACGCTATACATGGGTATAAACAGAAATAAACTTCCATTAAGATTTCAAATGTTCAATAAAAAGAGAAAGACGAAACTTTTCGATCAACCTAATATGTGCTACCAAATTACTTTCAATCTCGATGAACGATACTCCCAAATAGATTCCCATTCCTAACAGGAAATCCTGTTTAAGAATGTCTTAGCCAGAATCAGTAACAAATCAACAACGAGGGGCATCGAGCGGCTGATCTGTCGTGTAATGGAATCGTCCAGGATTATCATTATTTGTCTATCCATCGAAAATAAGACAAACGTGTACAAACAAGGCGTCGAAAAGCACGGGAGGAATCCATGATCGATCAATGTCATTCTATACGATTGTGCGGATAAGCATGACTCTGCGATCTGTAATAAATCACTGTTAATGATTCTGCACGCCATCTCTATTCTGGATATAATTAGCGAAGCCAAATCCACGCGACTATTATATTAAAGTCAATATTTCGCGCTAGCGTAATATCCGCCCTCCCCTTTATTTCAAAAGGTGCTTTTGTAAAACAGCTTTTGTCTCGCAACAACTTTGCAAACGTTTTCTTATCCTTTATAGGCGTCTAATCAATAGGAAAAATATCTACATACGATACAAGTAATAAACCGCAAAACAACGCCTGTCGCGTTTCTTAATATTTAATAACTTAGCTTAGTTGGCTATTTTTCGAAAAAAGGACCTATCTTAGAACCAATTACTCTTAGAGAAACGCTTTTTTTCTTAAATTACGTGGAATGATTCCAGAAATTGGTAGAAACAAATTCCACTGCTCTAGGATGTAAAATGTGAAAGTTATTACATTCTACAGCTAAGCAAAAATGATTATGTCACGCGTTCGAATGAAAAAATTTTTTTACTCTCGCGTTACAAAATATGGGTCTCCCACGTAACGTACGAACTCAAAGGATAAGCTGAGATAAGCTCATACGCTTTTATTGCAAACTTAAAATTCTTCGTTGTGTAAGTTAACAAATTGATCGTGCGAAATCCAACAAACGGATCGATTCGACATTTGGTATGACTAGAATTTATTTACCATAGAACCTCGATATTGTATGATAATTTTGATTAAAACTATAAACAGTTAAAGAAATATAAATTTCTCTATACTTTTGCAATTGAGGTTATCGTAACGTAGCAGGTCTCATTTTACAGATACTTTTATTATACAACTTTTTACTGAAACTTTCTCACGTACGACAAATACTTTTTAAAATATAAAACGAAATATTTAAGAGAATCATATATTTTTCATTTAATCGATATTTTATTGATGAAGAACCAGAGGAAAATTGTTTCAAAGTCGTCTATTTTGTTCTAAATATCTTTCCGATTCACCTTTTTTAGACTCAATTCGATTGAATTATACGCCTACAGGCGGTACACGGTAACCTCTTCGAAGCGCGCATCACGCCGCAGAGAAATAATTTGTTTACCGAAAAGAATGACAGTGCGCCGTGGACATTCGCACGGAAGTGGCTGTTGAACGACAGACATTCGCTTAATAGGTTCGCTTCGACAGAATTTAAGAAGTAATTGAACGCGTAGACGAGCGATCATAAATTCTCTAGTTCGTTGGTGAATGAGTAAGCTGCTCTATGTTTAAAGCTGCGACTCGACCAGTCATGCAAAAGATTCCCAAACGTTTGCGAATGTTTTAGGCGATTGATGAAGACACGCGACGCAAGTGCATGTGAATGTTCGCTAAAGCGTAACATAAAAGAGCGAATTTCGTTGCGTGGATATCTGATGCGTATTTTAGAAGAAATACGAATGTATAGTTCAATCTCTATTTCACATGCTAAATACACATTTAAAAATTTGTATACAATGCACATGATATATTCACAGAAATTTTCAATGATAAATGTTAAAATATTTTCATAAGTCATCGTGCATAACCAAAGAACGACTGTATGGAGTAGCGAAATTTATGTCTCAAGTTCTCCAATATCAAACATATCTCATTATGCGTAGTGAAAATGAGTTTCGAGCGCTCGAAGACTTTCATCCGCGCCGCGGTTGCTGAAATGAATCTCAGAGACGGAATTTGTACCGCGCATGTCTTCGCCTATGGTTAAGCTATACGTCCACCCACGACTTGCAACGAGCTGCGCGATAATAAAGCTTCCGGTCTGGTCGTGCCAGCCGCAGGGACAGAAAGCAAAATGTCAGGGGAAGAGAAGAAAATTATTATTCCTTTGCCGCACGGCGCGTGTATAGACCGGAATACACGAACCGGATGCAACGTGTTTGATTTACTTCGAGTCACACCTGGTCACTATCCCCCTGGATATACCCTTAATTGTCGTTTTATCGAACGTGTGATTTTTCAATTTAATAAGTGTTATACAAACGATTGTAGCATCTTATTTATAGGTCAAGTTCTGGTCGGTTGTGAAGCTACGCTCATCATTCTAGCTATTATCATTTATAGAAGGAATTTGCAATAAACTTCACTTCTAAGTACTACAATATAGTTAACGGGGGAATATGAAAATGTATATGAAAAAAATAATATAAAGGAAACTGAGAAAAGGTTGATCGAGCGTTTCAATATATTGTGGGCTTTCTCCGACTTTATAGGTAATTGTATAATTGCGCTTTAATTTCTCCAGTTTATAATTATATAATTATTACACATGATTATAAAACACACGTACAGTAAGTATAGCGTCCATTTTCATCTATTATATGTGTAATATATATAAACATCGTAAGAAAACATGATACAAATACCTTATGCCTCGTATGTTCTCATATTGGAACTCAGATATGAAGCAGCGAACGATGGAATTTTACCTTGCTACTTTAATCAAAGATAAACTGATAAGATCGCAATATGATAGTTGTTTAAAAAAAATTGTTTAAATAAGGTTTTCATATTGGTCCTGAATATACGTATATACATCGTGCTAATACTCAGTAAGCAATTCTCCTTATT
The DNA here is from genome assembly GCF_014825855.1 of Bombus pyrosoma. Classification (NCBI taxonomy): domain Eukaryota; kingdom Metazoa; phylum Arthropoda; class Insecta; order Hymenoptera; family Apidae; genus Bombus; species Bombus pyrosoma. The sequence goes on along the minus strand of NC_057772.1, from coordinate 16,040,836 downwards.
CAACAGCTAATTCACCGCGTAAAATTAAACTGTACAAAAAAAATGTCAGCAAATAAAAGAAGTTTACGATGCCAGTGTACTCGTGATAAAAGCGAAAACTTAAAGTGTTATTTAAATTATACATCGTGCGAGTAATTTTACGGTTCCTAAGTTGCCCTTTTGTTTCACTGTTGAAGAACTCGAATAAACACATAATTTAATATAATATAATAGCGCACCGTTAATCATTACTCCTTATCGGTTTCACTTTTTGTTACAGTTTATGATATTACGACATTAGACGTATCGCGTGGTATTTCCCACCATACTTTCTTTCATAGAAAACCGAGATTTAATTAAGGAAACGCGTGAACTATCTACAAGTCTACTATTCGACGATCAAACAATAGCCGATATTTAAAAACGCGTAAAAGGCGAAAGTATTACGATATCTAGAATATTAATACAAACATACGTTATTATACTTTTGTCTCGTTTGACAAACTGTATTTTAATATCTCAATTTGTAATTTTTCCTATGCATTGACAGCGTCAAAATTTGTAAAAATTAGATATTTGTAAATGAATATATATTTGCAAAGGAGAAAAGAATTCATTTTTCACATTGTAAGTAATTTGACGTAGAATATATGTACGTAGACACATTATTTAAAGAAATGAATAAAAATCGTTAGGTAACATACCCTGTCATCTTTAGCTAAATATGCAGGCTTAATGTCAGCGTCCACGTAGAATATAGAATTCATTTGCCGGTGAAACCACATATTTCTCTTGCGCAACACAAAACTTAACTACGTACTTTCTTACAGAAAACTGTCGGATTCATTTTTATTGTTTCCAGTGTATTTTCACATGGACATCGTCATTCTATTTTCGAAAAAAATCAAACGTTTCTACTATGGTAATTTCTCTATTATGCGTCAGCACAATACAATCACTTATGATCACTAGAAATTAAAGCTTTCTCACTAAAACATTTATCAAAATAGATAAATATCATCTTGAGTAAATTATTTATAAACACAAATTGTTCATATACACAACCAAATGTTCGTACATCGATGTACTCGAAACGCGACGTATGATTCGAAGTAACATCGTTCCATTGTCAGACCGTAAGACAGCTACTGTTTATTTGCTATAAAGAATAACTTTTCAGTAAATCGTTGCTTCGCTATTGTATGTTCTTTTGCCGCGGTAGCCCCGTGAAAACTGGAAAGCGAGACGTTTATCGTACACCTCACTCGTCTGTGTATACGCAACGTGTCTTTCTCCCTACCCTCGCGTAAATTCGTTCCTCCCCCCTTGACTGTTAGATGGCCCTTTTGACGACCAATTAGTGGGCCCCTTAATTCGTTATTCCGTGAAAAGCCACAGTGAAGTCAAACTGCCCCAAGCTTCACGATAATTAATCCTGCGTACAAGTGTAATGGCAGTTAACGAGAAAATGGCTAAATCACCAGGCTTCCACTTTCGTTTTTCTCGGTATTGTAAGCTCCAAGAGATGTTGATTCACACGCAAATGTTTTTGACGAATATTGGCTTTTATTGACAACGAAATAAAACCAGGATTACCGGGTTGCGAATGTTTATAAAAATTCATATTTTTTATGTACTAAATTGCAGGAATGGAACCTAGATAGAGATTTGTTTTTCCTTCTAAATATTGTAACGAGTATTTTACTTCAAATATTTTGTCCAGTTTTATTTATTACGTTCATTCTGTACATCTTTGCATATTTAAATTTTCCATAAATACGTCACCATACTACTTTAATTACAAATATATATAAATATTTAATAACTTTTAAAATTTTTAAACGGGATACTTTATCCAGAAAGCTACGAGATAACAATTTACCATAAAATTACTTAATAAATTTTCTAACTACATCGTATAATCGTGATCGCAGCCAATCAACTCATATTATTTATTACACAATTTAGAATAATTATATCATGTATATTGATGTAATTAGTAATTGCATATGAAATAATACTAATTGCCCAGTTAAACGTTAGACTGAAACATGATGGAGATACGCGTGGAAAGTAAACACGCGCGAGCTAATATAATTTCAACGAACTAGATTTATGGATCTAAAACTATACTCAATATACGTGTCAATTTAATTTAATTAAATCAACTTCTTTTTTGCACAGCTTTTTCTTTTGTGGAGGGTTTCCTATCTATTACCGTGCGAAAATTTGATTAATAAAATAAGAAAAATTACTAATATTTTTTAATAACAAACTTAAAATATTGATAATAAATTCATTTCATCACAAATTATTAATATATATAATGCTTCTTATTGAGCCGTGCTGGCTCAATGGATTACGAAGGTACATTATTATCGTTCATAAAACGAATTTGCAATAAATTTCGCTTTTAAATGTTACAATATAGCTCACGAGGGAATATGAAAATGTATATGAAGGAAATAATATAAAGGAAACTCAGAAAAGTTTGATCGAGTGTTTTAATATATTGTAGGATTTCTCCTACTTTATAGGTAATTGTATAATTCCGGTTTAATTTCTCCTGTTTGTAATTATATAATTATTACACATGATTATAAAACACATGATGTACAGTAACTGTGGTGTCTATTTTCATCTGTTACGTGTGTAATATATATAAATATCGTAAGAAAACATGATACAATATACCTTATGATTCGTATATTCTAATATTGGAACTCAGATATGAAGTAGCGAACGGTGGAATTTCGCCTTGCTACTTTAATCAAAGATAAACTGATAAGATTGCAACTGATAGTGATAGTTATTTAAAATAAATTAATTAAATAGCGTTTCCATATTGATGCGAAGTATACGTACATACATGTACATATGTACATACGTGTTCGTATGTACATATATCGTAGCACTGAATCGTACTAACACTCAGTAAGTAATTCTTCTTTATTAAACAGCTTATTCGTCGCGTAAAATTAAACTGTACAAAAAAATGTCAGGAAATAAAAAGAGTTGACGATGCCAACGTATTCGTGGTAAAAGCGAAAACGTAAAGTGTTGTTTAAATTATACATCGTGCGAGTAATTTTACGGTTCCCAAGCAGGTATCTCACTTCACGTGCACAGTCACAAAGATCCATTGTACCAAACACAGTTGCTAATAAGTAAGGCAGTTGATGCGTCTCAATATAATGAAAAACGAACGATTAAAATTCATTTGTTTCAAGTTTCGGAAAATAAGCTCTGTTCTAAAGCAAAATTCAGACATTACTTTGCTGAAATGCAGTGTATAACCTTTCGGTAGCCATGCCCATAAATTAATGTATAAAAGAAAAGATTTCTGTACATGGAAATAATTTAAATTCCACTTAGTCTGGATAATGCATTTAATTAAATTAACGTATCATTAGGAAATATATAACAGAAAAATGTCTGCTGGAACAGAATTATTATCCACAGCGGAACCACATCTTATTCCAGGGTAAATAATGCAGCGTTTATGTATTAAATATAAAATATAAATACATTACGTTCGAAAGTGTAACATATACGTTTCCTAAATAGTACAGTACAGTAAGAAATATTTAAAATATTATTACCCTTTAACTTTTATATTCATTGATACCTCTTTTACATTCATAAAGGTCCGTTTTAGATATGCCGGATATTGTCCTCAATATCGCTACAGATGTGGTGAAACGTATGGAAATCTTACGCACAAAGTGCTTCTTGATCCTACAGTGAATCATGCGGAGACCCTCATTTTATCGAACCGTATCTCCGACGATTACGAGGTATTATACAATATTTTTATAGTCCTTGTTTCTATTACTTTAATCAATGCTGTTTATAAGTTTAAATTAATTAAAATAATATATTATTTATAATTATTTATAATCAACTATAGGTCCAGAGGCCACCGAAAAATGACATAGACGTAGTAAATGCTAGATACAAAAGGACCGACCCTATATTTATTCATCCTATAACACCAAGTTACGAAGGTACATATATGGAATGAAAATAAACATTAAAGAGAAGGGTAAATGTACCAGTTTAATGGCAATGTAAATGTTTTATTTTAGGATTTACTCCAAAACTAAAAGCCAGAAATGGACAAAGATACACGGTGTTGGCTACAGAAGGACTTGCCGAATTTGAACGACAACAATTAAGAAGTAGAGCGGCTCTTAATGAACTTAAACGAATTATAGATATACAAGCTGGACAGGGTGAACCAAGAAATTTAGAGGATCGTTTGGTAAAGTACCTATACGATTTCTTTTTTAGTTAAAATAAGGGAATAAGGGAAGGATAGCAATAATGAAATCATATTTAAATTTCTTATATAGCTCATAAAAAGTGAGTTTAAACTGCCTATGCTAACAGTTCGACCTGATTGCGTGGGTGTAACGAGGAATTTATTTCTGGACGAACAACACGAAACACCCAGCGATCACTCTCCATCCCCTTACTTTATGGACAATGCAAATCCGCAAAAATACTTTATCAGTCGTGAGTCCATCTTGTCACGTTATTATTAGCTTGAACTTGTCTTCGAATGATTCTATATGTAGTATAAAACTTACATAAGCATCGTTCCGTATGATTCAACTGTTTCACGAAATCTTTAACCTTTAATGACTTCCATAAATTCGACCTGTTAATAAAATGAATTAACGAACAGATATATAACAAATACGCGATATCATTTGTAAAATAATATTAACAATAAATAGTAGTACAGATGAATCTTACGGATAGTGAAAAACGAATGCGATATTCTTTCATTCGAGAAAATGCAAGAAGTGAGTGTTAAAGTTAGAAAGATAAATATTAATTAGTTTTCCTTATAATATAAAATTTCAAACATTTAATTGTATTTTTGCAGGATACGGCGGTCATATACCATACGGATATGCGCATTTTGGAAAAACAAACGTTCCGGCTACTAACAGCGCCCTTTGCGATTTTACATCTGATTATCGAAAACGACAAAGTACAGAATGGGCACCAGTAACAATTTCACGACCTGATCCACCTCTATTAATTCAACCCACTATTATTTACCATAAACATGTTGGTATGCTTCCAAATTATCTTGGACATGTTCCTGGAGAAACATTCAGGTAATCATTTCTACTTTATTATGCTATTATTTCTATTTTATGGTTCTTATTTTAATTTCTCATCGCAAATATTCCGAAAAATATGGAAAATATAAAAAAATTGATCTTTATACATTATACACATGTATATGTATGTATACCTAAAAAATTTTATTTAGATATTAAATATTTCATTTAGATTCGGCAAAACTTTCGGAGCTGACACTAAAGATGCGAAAAGATGGCTCCGTGGTGATTTCTCTGCATAAAATATAAAATACAAGAAAGCAGTCTTATGCATAATAAGAATTTAATACAAGAAAAATAACAATGCGTTTGTACAGACTGTATATAAATGAAAAATTACCCACTGCATATTATAGCAAAATTTAATATAATTTAAAATAACTTTTAAAGATAATACCTGATATTTAAGTAATTGGACAATTTTCTACGGAAATGCTAGATTTTTTATCTCAAAATTATTAACTATAGATAAATATAGTTGTTACTACTGCTGATCTTTCCATTTCATTAAAATATCAGCTGCTTTTTTCAAATTTTCATCTTTCTATGATAAAAAAGAAATCAATTATAAATATAAAGAAAATAGGAGCTCGATATTATCTATGCCGAATTTGTTCTTACCTTTATAAAGCAATATCTTACGTTATCTTCCCCTAAGTGTTTATGTTCAGGACTATAAAATACAGATGGGGGAATTCCTTGAATTCCAACATTTTTCGTCATCCATTTTGTGAAACGATAATCTTTATTCTCATCTGTTTCTTCTTCTAATCGTACTTTATCTTTTAAAGCTGACCAATTAGCTACCATAAAGTATCCTCCTTCGGGAATTGTTGGAATCATTCCTACATCGCTAAGAAATTTAGCCATATAATTTCGTTTCGGTAGCAACTCCTTAGCTAAACTCACAAAATAACAGTCAGGTTGACCAAATCTTTCTAATTCTTGTTCGAATCCAATAGCCACAGCCTCCTACAAAGTTAAAAAATATAATTTTAAACAATTCTAATAAGGTACATTACAATAAATATTTATTTAATAATTCTATACATACTTGAGTTGGTGTGTTACATGTATATACACTATTTTGATGAATAACTTCTAAGTTATACAGTAAATTTTCCGGACCATAGGCCCATCCTATTTTCCACCCAGTAACACTGAATGCTTTACCAGCAGATCCAATGGTAATCGTACGTTCGTACATATCAGGTAATGTTGCTAAGATACATTCATCATTTAAATAAAATAATTAATAGAAATGACATTAATACTATCAAATACTATTACCAATTCTAACATGTTTATATGGCTCATAAACAAGCCATTCATATACTTCATCTGACACAACAAGGGTGTTCCACTTTTTAGCCAAATTAGCAATAAACTGTAATTCATCTACAGTGAAAACCTTTCCCACAGGATTATGTGGAGTGTTAATGATTATTCCTTTTGTTTTTTCATTAAAAAGATTTTCTAATTCTTGTCTGTCAAATATCCAATCTGCAGAAGAAAGAGATCCTTTTGTGCTTTTCTTTGGAATACAAAATACATAATGTAAATATGTATAAAGAGCTTGCATTTATATCAATAGTATACATACTTTGATAGTTTACTTACTGGTTTTAAAGCAGTAAACTTTGGAATTCCTCCAGCAGATCTAACCATAGGTACATAACAATCAAAGAAAGGTTCAATAATTATCCACTCATCACCAGGGTTTGTGTGACCTTGTAACGTAGCATATAATGCTTCATAAGCACCAAAGGTTACAAGAACTTCCTTATTTGGATCTAAAGTACGATTTAAGAGCTTCGAATACAATTTTGCAATAGCATTTACTAAACGTGGGTGACCCTAAAATGATGGAGTATATTGAAAATTTCCAATCTATAAATAAGATACATGAACCTATATAAAATATTTAAAATCATTGCAAAGTGAAAAAATTCAGTAACAATATCATGGATGTGATGAAATAACTAATGGCCAACATTTAATAGCTCTAGAATATATTTATTGTGTTTCTTTTTAAAATTGAAAATACTTACAAATCCTCTGGTATACTGATTTAATAGAGGATCGTCACTTGTAGTTGCAGCAGCCAAAGCTTTAGTTATATTTTCTGGAGCATAAAAATCTGGAAATCCTTGTCCTAAATTTAGGGGCTTATATTTTAAAGCCAACTGAATATATTCTACCCTAAAATAAAATTAATTAAAAATATGTATTTATAAGTACTTATATATATGTTTATATGTATTAAAATTTTCAATACATCTCATTATTGAAATGTTATTTACCATATTGATTTATCATTGCCTTTTAAGCGATCAGGGAGGTCAAATTTACTCATCATAACAGAATAACTTCGTATATTTCTTAATGTGGGTAGAGAAAGTGACACTTTAACAGTTGTAGACAAAGAAATTTTAGTAAACATCTAAAAATAGTCACAAACAATGAATGACAAAATAATGCTATACTTTGTGATAAATTTGTTGCTTTATTGCCCTAAAATTTTATATTAAAAAATTATATAATAAAAAAATATAGAATGACATATAAAAGAATTGAGAATACTATACTTGAAAATTATGATTTTATATCTACATATTTTAAGCATAATTTTTTTCATTTTATTAGTTACATATGATAAAAAAATCTAACAGGTAGTAGTTACAATAAATTATTGTTAAAGATAGTTCGTATAATGTTAATACATGAGAGTACCTTAGACGTGCATCAAACAGCGTAAAAGAAGTATTATATATTTTTAAACATTAATATTAAATTATAAATTAAAATATTATTAATCTAAACATAAACATAATCTGATATAATTACATTAAATTCTTACCAGATGACATACACTAACGATTATGGCTTACATTACCAATTTTACCGAGTAGAATTACGTATAATTGGAAAGTTACAAAATATGTACTTGTAATGATAAAACTATGATTATGGCCATTTTTTTATCAAAATAGTATGCTTATGCAACAAGTTGTTTATTAAAAAATAAAATTTCTAGATTTATATAGTAATTTTACTATGTGTTATTGGTAATTTAGTTATTACATTAACCAGTATTATAGTAATATATTTTAATCAGTTGTATGCATGCGCAATATGAAACAAAATAATCAAACAAAATTAGTCTATTAATATGCTACTGAAGAAATGATAATTTAATACAACCTTAACCCTTAAACTGCATAGGTGGGTATTGTGTGTTCGGGTACTTTTGACAGGATTAAGAATTTCTCGCAAAGTAATAGATAGAAAATCTTTTTTCTCTCACCTAAAAAAAATTATTTGGCAAAAAATTCTATGATAACCTTAATTTAGAACATTTAAAGATGTTATATCAATTTTTTGGAATTTTTTAAACAAGTGTTAGCTGCTATACAAGTATTACTGAAAATTGCATCGAAAATAAAAGATCCACGCTTATAGTTTGAGGATAAAAAAATTTACAGTCCAAAGGTTAAAAATGTTTTAGATATTTAATATTTTATATAAAAAAAGTTATAATCCTCATCTTTAAATTTGATACAAATATAAATCAAGATAAAGATATAAATCAGAAATCACAAACTATATACTATGTATATACTATATACTATATATAGTGTAGTATTTTACTATTGCACATGTATAATATGTACATTCGGTAAACTACGTAAGCAAATAATTGATAATTTCTTTCAAAGTAAATCAAGGTAATTTAAAATGTTTATTTGAAACCGTGTTTGAAACACAAACGAGATACGAAAAACATACAGCATTTGAAGTGAAAGGCATTTAAAGCTGCTAAAAGCTATATCTTGTGATAAATTTACCTAACTATGTTTTTTATATTTACCTAACGATATTAAGATAGTTTAAATTGTAAACAAAGTAGGTAGTTTGAAGGTCTTGATTTTTGTGATTTCAATTTATATGATTTTATCTATAATCATAGTTATGTGCAAGAATAAATAATACTCATCGTGAAAGTATTTGTATAATATAAGTATAATCAAGTATAATATAAAAATTTTCTGAAATATAAGAAATACAATTAGAAAGATATTGGAGAAATATTATTAAGAATGACGCAATCTCAACAAATAATTGAAGAATTATATGATGCTTACACAAAAACTGCTGCTAATATTATTGCTTATTATGGTAGGTGTATAAGGTTAAGTAATCCAATTCATAATACATATCTATAATCTCCCATTACCTCAAACATTACAAGAATATTAAATAGTTATAAATTCTAATGGTTACAAAAGATTCGGAATATCTTCTCATTATTCTTCATTGATCAAATTATTGTAATAATATATGATATAAAATAATTTAGTCTTTTCATCACTTTATACTTAAAAAAGGTAAATTTAACCTATAACCATATTTAATTTGGTTATATTTTTATATTTACAGAAGGTAATGAAATGGACGAGAAGTTAAAAGAACTAAAATATATAGTAAACAACAATAGTGTTCAAGATAAAAAGTTAAAGTTATTCAGGGAAAGGAAGAATCAATTATTAAATTTAAATAATGATGATGATAATGATGACTATCATATGGAGCAGAGTAATACTGAAAATCGCTTGACTGTAATTACAAAATATAAATAATTATAAAATATATTTAATAATATTAAGAAAGTAATATATTTTTAACGTTCTAGGAATATAGACTAATTCTCTCTGAAACTGATAATGACACATCGAAAGATGAGAAACTTATAGAATTTAATAAGCATGTAGAAGCACTGCTAGGTACATTTAAATTTGTACATATAATAAATACTTTATATCAATGACAACATTTTGAATTACAGATGGAATAGCACAAAAAGAAAATGATACAGATGCAGAAATACAGTTAAAAGGGGGCTATGTAAATGTAATTGACCCAATCTCTAAGAAGAGAATTGTAGATCCTGTGAAGAATACTATATGTGGTCATACCTATGATCAAGAAAGTATTATGCAATTATTGAAAATTAATAAGAAGACAAGGTAAATATTCTATTAATAAAGTTCATTTTTGTCACACGTAAATAGTTTTAACTATGCATTGTAATTACAGATGTCCTGTCATAGGTTGCAAAAGTACAGAATTTGTACAACTTTCGCAACTTCGTCCAGACATTGTAACAAAAACATATCTAGAGAAACATCCAGAATAAGGTTTTGTGATAAATGTATTACGAATTAAATATTTAAATGATACAATATTTTTCAACATGATAAATATGACCTAAGATTTAATGTTTGCACATCATTAAAACAAAAATAAAAACTGCACATGATGTTTCATGTATTTGAATACAACACGTGATTTAATGTGGTGTATTTCGCATTGCAAACATATTTTTGTGATTAAAAACTCTGTAAGAATATTGGCTCAAAGCCAAATCATTGTTATGAGAACTTATTTTAGGTAACAAATAGCAATTTAAAAATGTATTTTTTAGAGTAGTATAGATATAGCGTATTTTTTATCAAATAAATTGAATGTATAATTTATGTTTATAAAACTGTTATCAAAAGAAAAATATTTTTATATAAAAGATTATAAAATAAAATTCTCATAAAATTTCTATGTCTTTCATATTTTTGGAGAACAATGTATAGTACACGTAGAACCAATAAATTATTGAAAACGAAACAACTTCAAGTAATTACATATTTGTTTGTCCCGCAACTTTTATCATTATCAATCTATGATGTTAACGTTTAGGCTATGTTTATACTTACGTTCTTATCAACAGTATTAATTCTTTCTCGTGGGAAAGCTCGTCGTATCGTTGATGGTCTCAATGTGGACAGCAATAGTTGGGATCCATTTTTATTAATAGGCAAAGATTTAAACGAATCGCCGAATTACGATATAACACGCTGGGTACGGCAATTGCATCTGCAACAATGTGCTTTCGTAGAAATCGGAGAAGGATTTTGTGCTGTAAGCAAAAAATATTTCATACAAAATAGTTTCTTCCTTATAAACAATTTCAATACAAAATGTACTTTTGCATAATAGAAACAAAGAAAAGGAACTATTTTTATAACTGTACAATAGTTTCGAACTTTGAAGAAAATACTTTAACAAAGCTTAAACTTTCATGCAATACAGTTCTATTTAATATTTAGTTGTTCGTCGAATTACGTAGCATACCTTCCGAATCAAAAGTTCTCGATAGTTCTGGGATCGGTGAATTTTTCCTCGGGATTTGCCCTTGTTTGACTCTTCACACTTGGGATTTGTGCTCACCCGAACTGGCAAGACAGAGAAAAGCGGACTGCTCTTTTAACGAAGCTACTCCATATTCAAACACAAGTGCAAGAGTTCACAGGCGATTATGCGATATCACTTTGCTCGTCGAAAATATTTCAAGCTGTAACTGTTCCATTTCTTTAGCTGGCCAAGAATTGTATAAGACCAAAGGTTACAATATACTTTTACTAATGAAAAAATTACAAATAAAAATTTTGTGAGAAATTGTACAACGCAATACATGAAATAAAAATTGTCCAAGATTTAAATATTTATTATAAGAATAATGTTTAGGATTTGCAACGTGTTTTTTGAATCCTCTACCAGAAAGTTTGTGTTCACCACGTGGGGTTTGTGGCATTGCACAATGCACCGCGACCACAATCAAAGGAATACACACCCCTCAATGCGCCTCGAACTGTCATCAGAGACAACCAGTACTGTTATTTTATTTTAAGTAATGTAACAACTAATTACACTAATAATAGTAAATTACAATAATAATTGAATGTTTGAAATACTTTAAAAAACAGGTTTTCCTTTTTTTCTATTGGCTATAATTTAATTATAGTTTTCTAAATTTGAAATTTTAAGTTCTGCGAAGAAATTGGGCCTTCAACTTCCATTCCATCGGAAATTAACTCCTTATGGACGGGATGGTCCTCTCCAAAATGTAATAATACTTGTGGTAAAGGATTTATGGTAGCCATTGCATCATGTCAAGATCAAGCAACGTAAATAAAAATTGAAGTTAACACATGTATAATAAATGACAATTACAAATAAGCTTAAATAACGTATTAATCTTTCCCATTAAATCTGATAACATATCACACAACGTGTAGTAGATACTCATATTCATATAGAAAGTACTCTAAATTTTTGTAAATTAAAGTTTATCATTTCTGCCAATACACGATGGTGTAATTCGTTATATTTCTCAGAGGAAAACCAGCCATAGACTGCATCGGTCCAGGATCGTTTTGGTGAGCCAACGCTTTTTTGAGGAAGTTCTCTTGAATTTCTTGATCACGATGAAAGGTGTGAACTTTTCTAGCTGTCCAGATAGCTTCGTTAAATGTTACTGCGAGGTAAACATCGTCAATGGAATTATGAGAGCGGCCAGGTTCACAGAACCTTGCATTTCTACCGAAGGGTGTATCTTAAGCAACACTGGGACATTCACTTTCGAAGGAGAACTTGATCCTGGTAATAACATCAACTTTGACCAATCTTATGAGAATGATGCTCGTGAAAGATTCGAAGGTACTAATATTATAGTATATGTAGTACTAATAATACCAAAATTGAAAATTACTGATTATAAACTAATAAATAGTTAATATTTATTAACAAATAATAAATTTTATGCCTTCAATAGCTTTAATATGATGTACATACATATATTATGTTCTTCCAATATAACTCTATATATATATATTTTTTTTTTTTTCTATAAATTTATTTAAAGACATTTATCTTTATATAGATTAATTTTTAATATTTATTAAGATTCATGTATCACAATTTTATTTTCATTTTACAAATTTTGTTTGTTTTACAACGATCTACCATAAATTACCAGTTATCTCGATATTCCATTTTCTAGACACGTTGTGTCCCTCGGAATCAGCGCGAGCGATACAGCGTAATCTCTTATATGCCCATGCTGCTGATCATGAGGATGAGTACGTGTTACGCGAAAATAGACTGGCAAATAAAAACTTTAAACGCAACCGTGGAAATCGTTCCGTTCTGAGAAGTCGATTAGGCGATGATGCCGACTATGCAAACCAAGACGAAGACGACGATGACAATGACAGCGACAACGACGACGATGACGAAGAAGGGATCGATAACAAGACTGGTGTCGACGATGAAAAGGGCGACGAGGATGACGACGACGAGGAGGACGAGGAGAACAGAGACGAGATGGTGAACGAGTCGGAGGCAGCGCGTTATTACGATTATGGTTAGTACTTAGGCATAAATCTTTTCCTGGGTTTTTCTAGATTGGGCTCAAAGGCTCCGCGAAGGGTCGCCGGAGCCCCAGAAAGCATATTCGAGAGGCGAGTTTCGATTATGCGGCGATTGCGTTCGAGGGTAAGCAAGAGGTCAACGAACCCGAGAGGAAGGGTTCTATGAAGGTCAGATCCGTTACGGAAGACTGTGAGGATGAATCCACGGAACCACTGCAATATTATGATTATGGTGAGAAAAAATCGGTCGGAGAAGAATAATCTTCAGAAATTCTTACCTTCGTTGCTATGTATCTTTTAACTTCTAGAGAAGATGTTTTTAGATATATCCATACCAGAAGAAAAATTCTATATATATCTCTATATATATATACATAAGATAATCAATCAGGGTTTCACCCTTTGTATTCCGATAATGTTTATGATTTGAATTTTCAGCAATTTCAGCATACTTTCATAGTATGACTTTTTGAAACCACGGAGTTTAGAAAAAAAGGTTATAAATGTGTTTATAAATTTATTCATATAATAGTCTTTATGAATTTTCTATTTTCTTAGTTCTGAAAACGATATAAGAAAAATTGTTTTCATATTATCAATATCTTTAATATAATGCCGCCAATGTTTTTGTACAATTATAAAAGATCATGTCAGTATTTCTTTTATAAAAGAAATATTCTCGTTTTTAATAATTTCCTACTATAAAAAATATCTTTTACCAATTTACCACTATTCAAATAATTACGAATTTTTATAAGCATATATATTTGTTGTATGTTTCGATCAAAAATGCATGAAATCAATAATATTTAGTATTCTTTTCTTGTCTATAATAATTTACTATTTTTTTCTAGAATCCAGGGAAAATACATCATCCGGTTTAACAATTGGACTATCCTTGGAATTGATAGCATTGTCCATTTTATTCTGGCTTTTTGAATGTTAGCGGGCTAGCAGAATAAAGATAGAAGATAACTATTCTTAGTTCGAAGAGAAGTAATTAATCCAAAGTAGAAGTCGTTCTGTGACAAGGAATATATATAATTAAGTGAATTTAATAAAATTATAAGTACAAAATTTCAAAGAGTGATATATTTATAATCCTTATGTATATGTATTTAGTGTATATACAATTGTACTCCTACCGTAGATCTGATTCCTTTAGCAGATTTGTGAGTTATTATTTTACTGATGAGTAATTATGAGATAAAATGATTCGATCTTCTTCTAATTTCAGATAGCGTACGTAAATATATGACTTTCTTGTATTGTATCTCTTCAAGCAAATCAAAGAACCAGTTAATTACAATATTTATTCGCTGCAAAGTTCTTACATGTATTTAGTGCTGCGTTTTTGATAGCTACTTTCACTATGAATTTAAATTACCCGAGAAAGTGAATCCTTAACTATCTCACATTGAGTTTTCTCCCAATCTTTCATGTCTGTCGTAAATCTTTAGATATTTAGAGTTTTTTCATTATAATTAGTATTCGATACATTTTTACTATATCTGATAAATAAACTGCAGGTGTTTATGCATTTACGGAAAATTTAAAAGTGTAAAAATGTATAAAATGTAGATACATAATGTGCAGAAATATCTGCAATAATGTGCTCTCTGTAATATTTAGTGGGCGGAACAAATCTCGTTTTCAGTTCCATTTGTATTTGTATTTCTATCCATAAAAATATGAAGTTGCATAAAAATCTGCAAACTATACAGGGTGGTTCGTAACCGGTGGTACAATTGGCTACAAGCCGGTTCTATATGAAAAAATAAGTCAAAAATATGGAAAAAATATGCAAGAGATTAGTATACATGAGAAAATAAGACAAGAATATAAAATAAAATATTTTCGTTTAAGGCTTTATTTTCAAGCCCATAAATGTTGAATATGTTTAGTTAAAAACTGGTTTAATACACGCGCATAATACATTTTCAAGTTCATTTTTGTCGAAAACAAATCTTGTGAACAAATTTCACTCTATATTTTTAACTTATTTTCATACGTAGTTTAATTCTTGCCTCCAAATTATTTATTTTTGTTCAAAAACGTGAAATTTGAACGGTATATGTACTTCCTCTGTGACGTAGATGTAGAGTAAAGAAGGATTTTGGAAATATGGACCTTAAAGGAGTAAAAACAGGATAAAATGTTAACTCCTTATCCAATGAGTTATTAAAATTGGGAATGTGAAAATCGGCAAACAAACTCTTTATTACAAATAAACAAATGCGTTTCCGACCATTTTTTGAAATTCAACTCTTAAAAGGTGTTCAAACAGAGAATAATAAACATAAATTGTCATAAAAATAAATACTATGCGGGTAAAGTAGCGCACGGGCAGCTAGTATAGTAATAAGTGATGAAGAACAGATTGTGCACAGCACAGTGAAAGCACAATTAATTTCTGTATAATGGTTTCTCATCTGTATTTAAATTTCGAGTATGAAATCTTTCAGCTTCAGCGAAATATTCAATCAAGGATGTTATTTGGGATATTTATAACGTGTAACTTGTGTACACACGCTGAAACTTAGTATTAATTTTGCAGAAATTTAAAACTAAGGTAAAACTGAAATCAGATTTCAGGAAGTGATAAATGAAAGGATTGTGTTTGTTTCGCGTTGAAATATATGTGGGAGATTTTAGTCAGCCTGACATACATATTTAGCGAGAACGTTTACTGTTACCTCAGATTTTTACATAATCGTTGCCATTACCATTTATCATATGCTATTGATAATTTAACGAAAAATTTTCTGATAAAATTTAGGAAACTCAACAATGAAACATCTGTGTAAGTGTAAGCATTTCTAGATTCTCTTATCAAAAAGTCATTCATAACTGAAAAAATAATTAATTGATACAAGTATATTTGTCTCCCTTTAATCGAAGAAGGGAGGAATTAGCTGCGAAGGGGCATAGAGTCTTTAATTGGATCTGATCAACTTAATTAGAACAATTCATGCGGTCGTCAACCGTTTGCCGAGAAATGAAGCATATACATACATACAACATATGTAATGAGAATATTTCACCATTTCTAAATGTCTATTATAGATAAACTGATTTGTAATGCAAAGTAACAATCGTTCGGGATAATAATCATTTGGATGTGACACAATTTTCAAATAGATTAATAATCAAAGAAAAGATCATATTGGTTCTTCGGAGTCGGATATTGCTTTGAAGGAAACATTAGTTCGGAGAAGCTCATCATTTCATCAGAACTTGCTGCCAAAGTTAATGATATTAAGAGTGTTACTTTTAGCAAGAGAACTCAATCAGTTAGCAATAGAATTACAGAATAATATTATATCACTTGGAAGGCGAAATATCGAGATGTTATTCTGTTTTTTTGACGAGCCTTTTCACAATGGTCAAGTTTGAAAAGTAGAAGTTAATAAAATCTAGTATTAGGTAACAATATAATAGTATAATATCTAGTAGTAATGTAGGTATTTGAAAATTTGCGTAAATAATTTAGAAACTTGCGAGAAAATACGTATTTTCTACGAATTACAGTTATATGGATAAAATATTACCTAATCGAGCAAGTTGTTGTAAACTGTTTTATTTTTGCTTTAACAAAATCTGTATGAATAATAGTATTATTCTACTATTTAGGTATTATTCTATTATTTTATGGTGTTAGTCTATTATTCTATTAATCAATCCTTGTATGTAGTATTTGATATTCAGATAACATTTGATCTCTATCTAATCGGGATAAAATGAAACCATTAATTTACTTTCTACTGTATCTAAGATTTAATTAGTTATTTAATAACTTTCCTACATTTTAGTATGAAGTCGGAAAAATATCATTAAAATAGAAGTAGAAACG
This sequence comes from Bombus pyrosoma, assembly GCF_014825855.1. NCBI lineage: Eukaryota > Metazoa > Arthropoda > Insecta > Hymenoptera > Apidae > Bombus > Bombus pyrosoma. Next base: position 16,023,602 of record NC_057772.1, on the reverse strand, counting down.
CAACATACCGGGCTCACATATCTTACGATATAAAAATATTTACCATACATATAAAAATTATTCCGTGATATTGAAAAAGAGGAAAAAAATTAAATAAGTCTTCTTCAAGGTGTTTCGATAATTGATTGCTAACCTCTATCTTAATAGTAAGTGCCGTTATTTTCATTCTCATGCTAGGAATTCATTTGTACATTTCCCGCTCTGACTCTGAAAGATGCTCTGAGAAGCGGTTACTGTAAAAATCACTACATTGTGTATTGTGTATACGTACGTAACTCGTACTCCATTTTACAATACCAACCTGGTTAATGTTTGTAGATGAGTGTAATTATCTATTTACTATTCAGCATTAATTCATTGTATATCATATCATCATTCTTTGATAATTTTGTGGAATATGTATCTTATGTATTATTATGAGCTTTTCACGAAGCATATATCATGCATATTTCATGAGAAATCACTTTATGAAATCATCAGCATCCTCGATTTTAAAAATCCTTAGAATTATTATTTTGAATAATTAGAAATAATAGAAATAATATTTAGAAATTTTTGCTCTTTAATCAAATAGAAAAAGCTAGATAGAAAAACTAAATTATGTAAATAAAGGAACACATCTGACGAGTATAATAAAAATATTATACTCATCAAAAGATGAGTGTAGAAAATATCTGAACATGTACGAGACACTTTAGACATGATCAACTACGATATCATATGAGAGCTGATTTAATGAATGACAGCAACGTGTAATATAAACTTGTTGTTCATAAATTGAAAAATTAATGTTAAGTAGAAAAACTAGTTTTGTAAGTATATTTTTCTAAGCACTTCCTAAGTAGGTAATGTTGCGCGCGCATCGAACGTAGGCTTTGATCAGTTGTCAATTCTAAGCAAATATTAATTCAAATATGACAGACCACAAACTATACGTTTCGGCATAAATTAAAGAAGAACAACGAAACACTTTTCTTTCCTTCCAAAATAGACGTATTACAGCTATGTTGTTTACCACCATAAGCTACACCATTTGCATCTTCCGTAACGATTTACGACTTGCATCTTTTGTTGTATAGTCAGAGACTGGGTTCGGACGATTGATCATGGTTCCGTATCGGCGTAAGTAACGCGATATCCCGCAAGGAATGTTTGGTGATACCTTTAAACGTGAAGTATTGTCGACAACGCACGTAGGACTTGACCTCGCCGCGTCAATCCATTGCCGTTTGGTGTCAGTGACCTGCCTCAAAAAAAGAAACTAAATTCCACCGGACAACAGATAAGTGGCCCCTGGCCCGTTACATACCTGCTCCTCTCATCACACATATGGCCACGAGATGGATCCTGCGATCTCTCGAGTTGAATTCAGAGCCGCCTGTCGTTCGTTTCGATGACTGGATCGATGTACCGATCGAACTTTCCTTTCGAAAGAGGTTACCCGTTAGAAATTCGGTGGAACGAAGTATTGCGTCTTCTGTCATAAGATGGTCTATGTCTTGCGTAAAACATGACAGATCGTTTGTGATGAACATCGTGCAGTTGTATTTAGTCACAATATTTATATCGGATATTGAATTATGCAAGCCTTGCAACATATTTTTATCGTCTTATTTCATTGCGTATGTGTGTCTGACAGTATTTCATTTAGTTGCTGATAATCTGGATGAAGAAGGTAACTGTTTGCTGTAATGATTTTATATAGATAGCAAGTATTCAGATATAATGTATTATACCGATTGATCAGCTGATAGAGTTTATATCTATATTGTAAATAACAAAATAATCTTTGGTTCTTTCGTGAATACGATCAAAAGATTGACTCACAATATGAAAAACAAAATGTTCTAATATTAGTCGTTTGCTAATTATGTAGCTAATTATAAAGCGCTACAAAAAGATATGAATTATTTTCTTTTGACGATTTATTAAATAATTTTTTAGTTCTACGCTGAAGATGTCTTATCACTGGATAACACGTGTTATCACAACATATGTTATCATAATATATAATATAAAGTATATAATAATTTCATTTTACCGCTGAGTTTGATTCATATACACGTTGATTGTTTTATTTTGATAGAAAACGTAATGGTATAACAGGTATGACTAAGTCTGTTATTTAGATATCTGATTGTCCTCATAAAACAAATCACAAAACATATCGCTTAAGTCGATTTTATTGATCACGATTCAAGGCAATGTTTGTAGTTATCTATTCAGTCGCTCGCAGGTCGATTGAGTTGTGTATGCAGACCTATGTAATAAATGCTAGTCGCGTATGCATAGTTAACAACGAGATGTTTCGTGATAACAACGAGATATTTTGAGAAGTAGGTGGCCCTTTTTCGAAGCAAAATAACAAGACACGTCAACGGAAGTGTAATATTTTGGCGCGTATCTTTGTACCAATTTAAGATATATCTTGCTAAATTGTCCTATCATTAAAAAATTTTATAAATGCACATATTGTTCTCTCGTTTTATCCAGTTGTTTTAACGTTACATACCGGCATTATGGTAATAGAAACCAGAAAGTTATCCACGGTACATGATGTATGTAATACCAATGAGTTTCTTTAGTGTGTTTATCCCTCAGCGAAAAGATATTTTAGTCGATTTTTCATTTAGTCCTGTTGCAATCTCTTCTTCCGAATCATGCGTACCGATTTTCTTGGTCATGAAGCGATGAAGCATTGTTACGCGAGAGGAAGAAAAAGGATCGGTTCGAGTATATTGGCAGAAAGAAAGCGACTTTTCGTGTTCCTTTATGTGTCCAAATGTTAAATCGGTACAAGAGAAGAAGAGAAGAAACTGATCGGTAGCAAGCCGGCTTTACAAACACGTCCGGGGGGCCCCGCGTAACCAGTTTGTGATTGGTTAAGCTGTGTACCACGTGGCGGCGTTGCGCGGGTGGGGATTGGCCAGCACGGCCGCGCTCCGCGGGCGAAAGCAGCGAGTTTTGTTCTAGTATTTACCCCGCGGTGTAAAGTTGGCTCTCGCGCTCTCCGGTGTCCTTAAGCCTTAAGTCACGTTCCATTGTTCGCGTCGTTCCTTCAAGATCCTCTCACACCGTAGAGAATCCCTGTTGTTCTATCGCTTGTGCTTTTTAGTGGTGAACGCCATACGAATTGTGCGCCATGTTCGCGCCGCGAGCAACACGCGATCCACCGGCTATTGTGACAAGTGATACGTTTTTTTCATGAACAAGTTGGAGTGTGTGCGTTTAAATCCCATTCTGGATTACACTGGCGGTGTATGTGACTACGTACTCTTGCCGTTAGGAAGGCAAAAGTCCAGTGGTAGTAAACGACGAGGCGAAAGCACGCTGTGGGATCGTGGAATGTGCGCTGACAGGTATCCACCACCGCGCCGTCGCACTCGGAATTCACTATGCGGTTCTAACCTTTCTCTCTTTCCTTATCCTTAACTCGTTACTTCCGTCTCACTTGTAACAACGTAAGACTTGCGTGTTTACGCGATCGTCCACCTCTCTTTGCTCTTTCCGTTCTATCTTCTTTTACCTTCATTCTCTTTCTCTCTGTCTTCCTTCATTCAATGATCGCTCTCGCGCCTGCGTTGCGTCGTGGACGCTTCGCCACTTTTGACAGCTGTCACGGTTCAAGTGTGTACAGAGGCAACTCGTTTTATTTTGTCGGATGTCGATATAGAGGAGAAACCAGCGTATTATCGTTCATTATACTTCTTTCTTCTTTTTCGATATCTCTGTGTTCTCGTAACGACAATTCGATAATATGCTAGTTATGATTCGTGAAATATGTTTTATTTATAGTTATAGTTACAATTTCATTGATAAGATACGAAAATAAATTAGTTAATTTAAATATGTGACGTACGTACGTTCTCAGCAGCGCTAGCTCTCAAATTTAAGGCTCAATAGAGTATGGCAAAGTTGCGTTACATTTACGTTATAGAATTAACCAGCTCTTGGTATAGTAATATAACTAATCTAATTATGACGTAAATCAAACATCTCTATTGCTACAATGAACAGAGGGATTAATTTTTTCTTGATAGATGTTAATCATGCGAATATTGTTGGATTACTAAACACATCTGCAGCATAAAACGTGTTATGTAAAGTGAAAGTGGCTACAGAAACGTGTTAAAGGTTGCGATACTTGATGCAAAATCATATATTGTAAATCCAGGTTATTGAACGCTTGATTTACCCTCTGTTGTCTTATCAAAGAAACAAACAATCTGTCATAAAGTAAATGTTCTGATATATTTCCTCAAAAATTGAGGAATCGATTCGAAACCAATTAACGGAAGTACCTAGTGAAAAGATTTTATCGAATACATTATTCTTAACCCTTGGTCCTTTTGTCGCTGCGCGTTTGACTGCCGCTTTTAATGTTTTTGCTTCCATACATTGTAGTAAATTAAACGGTAACGTGTAGTAAGTAAGTATGTTGTTTGGTCGGAACTATTAAATAAAGAATTTCACGTGACGTGGCAAATGGAATGAAACAGTTCGTATCCTTTTTCTTTGAGGTTGTCTGTCAAGGACAACTGACAAATGTCACGAGAATGCTGCACAATCTGAGACAGTTGAATTAAGACATTTGTTTAAATTAAGATGTTAGTTAGATATGTTTTAAGTAAATTTCATATATACGTCAAATATGTATGATGAGTCGCTTTGTAGTAGTACTTATATTTGTAAAATTTGTGTAGTGTAACAATTATTATGTCGTGAATGATTGATATCATTATATCATCATACTATGACTACGATAAGGAATCGACCGATAATCATTATCTAAAATTAGATGCAGTAATTAATTTACCACTAATGTTCTTAGTAACGTTACAGAAGATTGTTTGAATAAACCATGAAATAATTACTTTTGAAGCAATAGGCTCTGATAGATATTGATTTCTTTTTTTTTGCTTTGAAAGATAGTGAAGCATTAATGTGTTGCGGCGTTACGGAATCATAGTTCAGAATTGAAAAGTAGTTGCAAGAGTAGCAAATTTATCGCGTTGAAAGTAGTGGGTAAAGTAATTTATCATTCATGTTTATGGCAATATTTTACGGCAGTAAAGTAGATATTTTCAATTTAATTATAGTTTTGTTTCATAAAATGAGGTGTGGAGAAACTGGTGCGTAAGATAATAATTGAGAATTACTGCCGTAAAATGAAAATGGTGCCTAATTTATAGTTCTCCTTTATATATTTCAAAAAGTTATTCAAAATATAAGAGAGAACATATCTGGCTCTACTGTACTAATAAAATTATCACAAAAAAATAAAAACAACAGTTTTCTTTTGTTGTAGAGAAAAATGTAGTGCTGACCATTAATATTATATATTGTAGACTACTAGTAGGAAGTTATGATTACAACATGAATATGCTAATCGATTCATGGCCAATATTTATATCAAAATCTTATAAATATGAAAAAAGATTTATGAAATGCGTCATTTTTTCACACTATTATTTTCCTAGATTTATTTTTACACTGCTTATAGTTAGGAAAGGGTGCGTTACGCAACACGAAGCAGATTGTATATGTACCCTGTCTAAGTTCTTAGAGTCCTTTTGTAAATTTAAAGGATCTCGAGCATTCTTTCTTCAAATGTAACAATTCTTGTCCATCTTGGACAATTTAATAACCACTTAGTCACCTGCATTTGACCCTATCTTCCATATAAATACTCATCAGCTGATTGTGACAAATTCTATAAAGAGCTACTAGGAACACACTTGTTTGTACAGAACTGCGATCCGCGTTGAATTATAGCAACTGATCGCATGATCTAGAGAGCACGTACCACATTATATAAGTCGAATGACGCAGAAAGAACGTCAATTTAGAAAATGTTTTTCCATCCCGTGGTTTGTATCGGGTATCATCCCATGCGTCAGTACTCTAGATCGAGTACCGTTTAAGCACGGCATTATGCGCTCCGGCATCTTCAATCGTGACATAAAACATTGAACGTTCGCTCAAGGATCGTGCGTGCATTTTCACCTGTGGCTTGTGCATTTTCCGCTGAGTCTCGCGGTAATTGATACAATTGCATTCAACGTAACTTGGTCATTAAGCGAAGTAAAGTAGCATCTTTTAAAGAACTGAAAATATCGAATAGACATTTTCTCGTTATCCGCTATTTCTTTATAGTGTCGTCTAATATTCTCCTTTTTTCCCCTTATGGACGGTATAACGTTTTCTTTTCTTATATCAGTTCTATTGTATTTTTATTTTCATATAATTGTATTAAGTAAACCTTCTGTCTTTCGTGTCAATGATAGTGTTTTGTTTATCAGTTATATTATGTAAATCTTTCAGAGATAAATCTAAAAATATTATCACACGATAACCATATTTTGTATAAAACATAAAAATATCGTCCTCGTATCTGCCGCTATTGAACATAAACCGACAGTATAAACCAATATAAACTAATCTTGATGAATACGTTGACGAAATGCGGAAGGAGTTGCACTGGAGGAAAATGATCGATATAATAAAACGCAGCGTTAATTACAGACGGCGACAAGATATTTCGATTTCTTTGGGAAGTGGATTTTCTTTTTCAGCGTCCGGGCGTTATGAAATTACGAGCACGCGTATCGTTTTTCAGCTCGTCCAGCCGCAATAAAATTTCCTGGTGCTTTTGGCGATGTTTCAGGAAGAGAGAGCCAGCGAGAATCGCCGAGGGGCGACAACCTCTCTCGATCTTTATCCAATTACGCATGCGTAACTTCTGCTGCGCGCGGAGATTCCGGCCGCGTCGCATTGCATCGCGTCGTTTAAATCCCCGGCCCGCGGTAATATTTAACGTTACACCACGTGCAACAAGGTAGATCCGTCGTCGTTTCTTTCGTGCAACATCGTGTGTACGTGTACATAGGTGTACTTACGAGCGGCCAACGGATTCCTTCGTAGATCTTTACGGTGTTCGTATATCAGTGCGTGATTCTTCGAGGTTGATCATTACACCCACGCGTTTCTTTCGCACGAGTATTGTTTTTTAATTAAAATACCGTGAAACCTCGATTTCAGTGGGCGGTGAGAGGCGCGAGAGTAAATCGTTTCACGGTCATCGTTGGAGGGATCTGCGCAGAATCGATCGAATCGAAATTGCGTATTTGTTTAAAATAATTTGTATACGAGATCTTGCAGCTTGTTGTAAACAGTTGGAACGTTTGTTCTGTAATTTAGCTTAATCTATGAAAAGAATTTTATTCTTTTGCGTTTAATTGCGTTAAATAATTTTGCGTCTTAATGCGTTTGTTGCATATTGCTTTAGATAAAAAACATTAATGAACAATTTAAGATATCTAAAGATTATACAATCCTCTATTTCGCATGAATAAAGTTATTACATGTTACTTTAAAATTTACATTGAATAGGTAATTTCACGATTTGAATAAATAAGTCGTTTATGTAAGTAAACGTAACAATTGTACACTGACATGGACTTGTGAATATAAATAATAAATTAACTAACCATTAAGGAGCTAAATTATGTAAGCAATACAAAAATAATCAGTTATGAATAGTAAAGGCGTAGAAATGGAATTCAAACCTAAAAGTTAAACATACCACTAATGCCACAGAAAATGTACATCATCTGTCCATTTTTTGAAATAACGGTCGTACCACTCGTACCTCGCGTTTCTTTGGAGCAGTTGGTCTATTAACCACAGTAACGAGAATAAATAATTCCGCACCGTTTCGTTATTTGCTGCAAAGCAGAAAATTGCGTCACTGAAATTATACGCGCCACGTAGCTACTACTTACTCCCGCCTAACGATTCCTCTAACGGGCATTAAATTTCACCTATAAAGCGTACTGTTCATTTTCTACAATATTACCGGCTACCCAATCGCCGTTTAGAATTCGAAAGAGCCATTGAAAGTTCCGCGAATCGCTACGGTTCATAAACTACTGACAAAGTCTTCGTGATCATTTCGATTCTGTGCACGCAACGCCGCTTCGCAGGCTTAACAAATCACGCATCTTTTCCGTTACGTAATTTCTCACGAACTTCCTTTTTTTCGCTATATTCTCAATCTTTGTTTTTCTTGTGTGAGCATATTTTTCATATCGAATTTGAACTAGTTAAGTTGCATAATACGTGTAGATATTTATATGTAATCGTTGTATAATATGAATATAGAATATGTGCATACATATTGCTTTTCTTCTTGTGTCGTTCTGTAATGTTCTTATATCGTTCTATGACAGTTACTAAATCCTTCCTTTTATTAAGTGTTTGGCTTCGTTAGATATAACAAAGAGATATTTAAGAAACTCGGAAGGAAAGTAGTAGAAATGATATAATCATTAATTTCAGAAAATCGTAGATAAAACTATACTCTAATAGAAAAATTCGCTATGTTTGGGAAGACTTTGGGAATTTACAATAAAGTCTTATAGACACATCGATACGAATGTTACGTATCGTTTTCATTTTTTTGGAAAAAGTTTCTTCCATTATTTCTCCAAGTTTCTTATTTAATAGAAGCGTCAGAATATGTAAGCGTATGAATGGAAGTGCGTATTCACTGTTCTAGAAAACGATGAGTTCGTAGCGGGAAGGGTTCGAGGGCAGAGCATGAGGGTCGGCCAGGAAACGCGGAAAGAACGTTCACAGTTCGGCGAAGCGATTAATGACTGTCAGTCACCGAACACAGCTGGACACGTCTCTGTCTCCACCGGTTGGAGATGAGCACGAAGGAGCTGAATGCGACAACGTTGACGACCACAATGACCACGGCCACGACGCTCACGTCGTCCACGAAGCTCGATGTCGAGGCCGAGGACGACGAAGAGCCACCGACCACGTTCGAAGCATTGGATATGGATCTGGTGAACGGACCGAATCCGTGGCTTCCGGCCTATGGTTTCCAATTACAGCATCGTTCCCATTTTCAACCTACGCATGAGGATCTACGGACTAATGGTTCGTACTGTTACTATTTCACTTTCTATCACCGCTTAAACTTTAAACAATGTGCGAATCTGAACTGTGACCATCTGTTTAGTATTACGTCAACGAAAATGTATAATATAATCTTTCCTCAGATACAAATCAAATTAAGATATTAAAAATCCCGCATTGAAAATTTTACCGTGCTTTCAATATTTCTGTTCTCTTTACTTCTACAGAGATCGCATTTGAAAAAAGTGAATGGTTAATTACATGTAGATTTCTCGGTTTTTGTTGTACATGAACTTAACATTAACATGTTCGCATAAATTCCGAGTCACAAAACGAGAATATTTTTCTTCCGTTCTATGATAAAGTAAAAATGATAATGACGACCAATACTTTCCGAACCAAACATAGTATCTTTTATTGTAAACGATTGGTCTATTCAAACACACGAGCCACGAGCATTAGTAGAATTAAAAGAATCTTTTACATACAGGTACCTTTACCTTGTAAGTTAACAGATCGTTCTTGTTGATACCATTGATCTGGTTGTAATCTGTAGTAAATATTATATTAAACAAGGAGCCTCGTTATTTATTATGAGTTCCAGAAGCCCTCTGTTCGTCTACGCTCTAGATATCGACGGGGACTTGTATCATTACCGTAATTTCCATTGGATAGAAAATAGCGCGAGTTTGAATACAAATCGCCTGTTAATGATTGCAGTTAATGTAGGCTACTTTCTATAACCGTGGGCTAACATGTGAGAGTCAATGAAAAACTATAAATACCAGCTACCTAGGTGTCGATCGTACAGTTTTCATACTTGAGAAAAATACTCGATTCTTTGCAAAATATATATAACTGATAAATGTTATTAAATACATATATATAATAATAACAAACATATACATGTATATAGAGTGCTGCAAAATTGTAGAATTTAAGAGTAAGATAAATTATTGTGTAAGGTTGCCAATCACTTGAAAGATTTGAAAGCATGATAATCACTAGACTAAAATGTTTACTAAGAAAATCTTCTATTTTCTTTTTCTACTACATTCGGTAAATTGTCCACCTACTTTAGAAAAAAGGCAACCATTTTTGTTTTATCTTTCATCGCTATATTCTTCAGAATATACGTCTGAGTCTAATTAATTATGAGGTAGTCATCGTTCTACAAAATATAACAGTCCATTTGGTGCTCTGTAAACTCCAACAGATTCACACCAGTTAATTAACTACGATCGATAGAAACAAAATTGCCACATTAAACGCACGTTAAGAATGATTACCACACAAGGCACGTGTTATTTCTTTGATTCGTAATCACAGGTTACTCAAAGGTGTGCAACAATAGCGCCATATATTCATTCATTCGTTGTTTCCTTCTGTATTCGGCGCGATTAGAACGACTTGATGTGACACGCAATGCGCGCGAAAGGAGGTAGATCACCGATTATTTTTGTGCAAAGCGACGGATTATTCACGTCCGTTACCCAGCTGCGGAACGAACTGCGGCAACAGGCGCCTGCAACAGGTGGTTCTCTTTTCCATCATGTTGTATAGCTCAACGTACCTCTGCATTTTGCACTTGTGCAAGACAAATTGCACGTTCCCGTAGGACGATTTGTTCTCACAATGGTCATTACGTCTAATCTGTTCGTTTTACGCGAGGAAAGAAAAGAAAAGGAAACGCGTAGGTTAACCTCTGTTTAAAAATATTCGTGTTTTCAATATTATTGAGACATGCGTTAGATTTGTTTTTCCGTTCACACAAATTGAGATTGGTACATGATATTATTGTTACACGGCCATTTAATTTAGGAAAAAAATAACGTTTGCCATGTTTTCTATTGTTTGTGGTAGAAATTAAAAAGTTAAAGGAATGGTTGTAGAATCTTGTAATTATAAATTTTGTACGCTTTTTGTACTTGTGAATTTATGATAGAATTTAGATTTAGACGATGTCTCAAATGTTAATATGAATGACACACAAATTTTTGACTAGAAAATTTTTTACGTGGAAATATAAATTGTAGACTTGGGAAGCATTTTAATTATAAAATATCTTTCATTAGTCGTCGAAATTGCGAATATATGTACATCGTTTTAACAAAGCAGTTTTCTTGTCTAGGAAAGGATTATTTTGCAATACGTAAGACTGGAAAACAAGAGTTTTGTTAACAATTCACATATTATGTAGTTCTTCCAATTGGCTATTATTTTATAACCTACAGATCTCGAATGTTTCCGTTAAGAGATAATTATTACATCAGGAAAATGTTTCATAAGTTGAAAAACAGGTTTATATATGTAGCTCAAATAAACAGTATTGCATTCATAAAATCTTGAATTAAAGCATGATTGAATATATACGTCACCGCGATCCAAGCTATTTATTAATTATCGATCACGTAATCATTTCTTTGGAAAAATCGGATGGATGATTTATAAAATATCACAGGGGAACAATATTTTTCAATGCAACATTACTTGAAATCAGATCTACGATGTACAACGTTTCTTTGTTATTTAGCAATTGATCGGATTAATCTATGTACAGTACATACATACAGCACATACAGTATAGGGCAGAGTCGTGTAATACCGACTGCACTAAATCCTTTTGGTGTATCTTGGGCTAGAGTCGGTACAAGTTGTACGAAATTTAAAAAATGAGTTTGTAGTATAAATGGAACTTAATAAAGGGAGGAAAATTAATTTTGTGAAATTCAATAATAAGGATTGATAATTTGCAAGAGAAAAAGTATAATTTATGGGAAACGAAAAATTATTGTCCAGTACCGACCAATTATTTAATTTGTAGGTTTTCGATCTAAATGATCAATAATGTAAAAAGAAGGACATTTAGATTTACAATACACACCTTTATTAAAATGTTAGGTGATTATTTACAAATTTACAAATTATTTATTCAATATTTCAATTCAAAGTCAATATTGTGAACAACTTTTCCCTGTACGTGTTACCGTCGCTCAGCTTTAGTTTCTGAGATACTCGCAAAAATCTTTATTTATTTACGATTACACTTCATTCTGTGATAGACGGGCGGATGCCTCAAGGCAGCCGCACTTTTATTCCATAATCCAGCCGAACTCATTTTCGATAATCATTTCCAATTTTCATATGAAAGAAAAATCAATGGCTTAGGTTTTTGTTTCCGAACTATGTTACATAGGATTGTTATATTCATTTATTTATTCAAATAAAAGTAATTATTAGTCTGGTGAAAAACAGCCGGAACTAATTTTAATCAGTACTGTAATCCGGTCGGTACCGCACGACTCTCTCCTATATGTACATTGTACGTAATATTATCTATATAAATTAATATAGCGCTTTTTGTACTATTTATTAGGTACATATAATATTCAACATAATATATGTATAAATATGTTGCATTTACGTATTTTGTATTTATATAATATTCAATTAATCATTTTAATTGCTTAAATAATATTGGCTGCTTATAACTAAATAATTTTACTCATATCATTGCATATATTCATAAATATTATTCGTATTTCAATGCACGAGTGTCTCGTACATTATTTCATAATTATCAGTTCTATTTGTCTTCTGTCATGTAATTTTGTTTATAATATAGTACATATATAGTACATATAATATAGTACATTCCAAATTCTGATACGGAACAATCACTAGCTTTGCAGTACATAAAATATTGAAAAGCTAAAAACCGTGTCTGTAATATACAAATACTGTATAATATGACATTAGTATAGTATATACATATAATAATATGATATATAAAATTGGTATAAAATATAGCATATATAATGTTTATTATATAGTTATTAATGTAATATACATTTATGATATATACATATAAAATATAATAGTGAGTATATCAATGAATTTTTAAAAATTTGTAATGAAGTTTTAATTTCTGTAGCCTTTTTTTTTATTTGTCTATAGTACCTATACAAAATTACGATTTTGTCCTAAACAATGGTTAAAAACAAAAAGTGGTAAACAAACAGAGTTGCGTGATATAGTAAAAAATTTTGTTATTTCACGATATGACTTCATTTATCCATATACATATGTCGTAGAAGAATAAAATTAATTGAACTATGTAAATTTCAAATATTGCTTTTTAATTTAGAAATTTATTTATATTCGTATTTAGAATTAAATTTTACTTTACCAAAGCATGTACAACAAAGTTTTAGTATCTGTCTAATTTTTTAAAATAATAGGGCTTCCATTAGTTCGTTATTTACGATCTGTATGGTAGCGATTAACGACTTCGCTGTGTTTAAGAATATTTGTAAGAATCCAAAAGATGAAAGCATTGAATAACGAGAACGTTATAAGCGATCCAGGGATGTAATAGTTCATAATAAACCAGGTTATTCACATAGTCAAAATATTATGGCACAAGTGCAAGGACGAAATTTCGCGTTGCTTCTTGCCGAACACCCGTTTCGACGTAATCAATAAATTGCAAACACAATATACACCATGCTATGATGTTCCTTTGAAACAAAAAATTATTTCTTATAATATAATTATCTTATAATCTATAATATAATGTAAATATTATAGTATATAAAATAATACCCCAGGACAGTACAGTAGCAAGTTAAAGATTAAATTTCCCGTAAATACATAAACAATTTAGTTATAACTTACTAATTACATACGATACACATAAATTAAAATAGGATATCATGTTTGTTTCGATTTTCGAGTATATTTCATTTCACCTTTAATCTGTGCAAAATGAAAAATGTTGAAATTTGGTATAGCGTAGCTAAAGAAGAATAATCTGTGAAGAAGAACAATTTATTTGACATAACTTGAAAAATATTGTAGAATCTAATGAACATGTACAAAGAGTACGCTGCCTTATCTTTCATGCAATTTGGACATCGTAGAACGAAGTGCAGCAGATACGCAAATGTGAGGACGAGCATGGTTGGTACAAGATTTTATAGAAAAAGGCAATCATTTGATTCTGTACCTGTAAAATTTTTGTCCGACAATGAATTTTTCTGATCTGATGATGTCCACGTCATTTTCTAACTAACCAGTTGATTGTTTGAGAACATTCTTGAGAACATTGTTTGAGAAAATCTCACAAGTAGAAAACGACTTTGCGGAAAAGTTTAATAGAAACCGCGATAAGACACGTTCTATTCTATATACATAGACAAATATACGTGGACTGTATGACAATATTTCATAAAAATATGTAACTACGTATTATTCAAATACAGATCGTTAGAATTGATTAAAAAGTGATTAACCTGGATGTATTAGAAACTGTGGGAAATTGGATACATGTCACTTAAATTTCAGAGATTACGAGGGAGAGAAAGGGGGAGAATCAGACAGACAGGCAGACAGGATGCATTTGTATTAATCGATAAATTTATGTTCAAGTTTGTTCTAAAAAAAATGATAAGGTACATGAATTATGTCACAATTAAAGATACTTGATTTTCAATGTAAAAAAGCGAATCTTTCATTTTTTTATGCTACATTTGAGACCTTAAATCTGTAATACAATTGTTGGACCTCATTAATATACTAATTGCCATAGTAAAAATGAATTTTACATTCTCATAGTTACGCTTTCAATATTCATAGTTTATCAAAGAATATTTGCAGTGAACTATATACAATGTACAATGTCTTGCCTTTCAGCTTTATTGAAGGTATTTTCGTTTCTACTGTCATGTTTGTCTCTTATTCTACTAAGCTAATTAAAATCATATTTTCGTTATTGAAACATACGTTGCTTTGATTTCTAGACACAGTGCTAGTGCAGCAAGTGGACTTTCTAGAAACTATTCTAGAGGAAACATCCGACGATCTACAAAGCGATTCCGATCGAAGTGGAACTACATATTGGGTGGGCTCAGACTCTGAAACCGAAAGCGTGATACATATACGGGCGAAGCAGAGATTGGCTGGTAAGAAATAAGATACGATGTATTAAATATAATATATTCCTCTGCTGATGTGTTTGCCATGTATTGTCTAACGATAAGTCTAAAAATACTAGAATTGTTGGATTACGTCGTCGAATATCAATTTGGCAACTAGTCCAAACATGGCGACTGTATATCATTTGTCTCGTTACCTCTTAATGAGGAAATTTTACAGTAGAATTCTAATAAAACGATCCATTTTACATCATTTTTTAGTAGAAGCATTTAGTTTTCCTTCTGTTTACAATTTTTGTTTTTAGTCTGTGTATTTTGTTATATTATAAGGAATACATTCAACAATTAATTGTCAAGTTGCACTGGCTCAATTATTTATGCAATCCGAATGCAGCTATTTTTAATAACTAATTATCGTGTACGTCACGTTGTTGTTCGTTATGTTATACAGTTAGACCACAACGGAAGTTATTGACTTGATTTATTGAATGATAGCAATTGACTGACATATTGTTCATCGAACAATTGTCACTTAGTTGTGTAGAATTGAATATATTGGTAGACATTATTGTTCAGATTATTTACTTGAGCGTCGAAATTGAACTTTATCACCCGGTTAAGAATAAGATTTATTAGTCTCAGAATAAATACTATTGTTCGGTTATCGGAACAGTATATTTTTCTTCCTTGAAGAGAAGAGGTTTAAAAAAGGACAGGTAAGCATAGATTTGGAAAATTAACGAAGAAATGGCACGTAGTGGCGATAGGTGGAGGAATGTTTTTTCATTGATTTTCCTTTCTTTAAGTATATCATTGTATCGCTGAGTGTTTTAAAACATATACCGTTAAAGATAAATGAAAGTATGTTTTTTGTTTCGGAGTATACCACATATATAAGTATGTATTTTGTGAAATCTCATTCTCTCATTACTCGGTACTCGAGTTGGTAAACATTGTTCTCCGGAAGTTCACTTTCTCTTTTCAGTTTGAGCCTACAATTCATTGATTCTTGGAGAACGAAACCGTATCGTTTGTAACTGATTCAAAGACAGTTATATCTCATGACCCATTTTTTTTTTTTTGTATACCTAATTGCGAACATTTATCATAAATGCTGTTTCATATTGTTTCATATTTCCTGTGAAACAAATATTGTATAAGTAGATTTCAGTTTAGATTACAGAAAATATTACATATACAGTTTATTGCTGTTATAAGAAAGGCATAATATTTATTTTTATCCTTTTTCTTCCTTGCAGAAATTAGTTCTTTAATTTGTACATATGATAGATGACAGAAGAAAAAAATTTCGAGAATTATTAATTTTATATCATTGAAGTAATAATAATACTAATAATAGATATTGGCGGAAAAATATTTCTTATTTCATTCCACAATATCAAAGTTTGCTTATTAAGTTAGTTAAATTTTCGATATTCTAATTATTACACCTTCAGTACTATCGATGCATACGTTGCATCATTTTAATTGTAAATAATGCTGCTGACGTAAATACTCTCAAATCTCTTCTAACACGGTGCTCTGGAAGCATGGCTTCGACATAAGAGAGAACGAATTAATATGTTACAAGATTACTGTATTACATTTTTGTTTTGTACAAGTTATATTTTATATATTATTGTATAAAGTATTAAGTTATATTTTTGAACAAGTAAATATTTCTCTTTTCTTTGGATAGTATTCTCTGTTTTATAACAATTTTTTGATTCACTAATGGTATATGGTAGTAAATACGGCTAACAATTTCCGCGAATTTAATTTTTGCAATTTCTAATTTTAATTAAATTAGATTAAAATATTTTGTGAGAAATGTTGCACTTCAAAATATCATTGTTAATGCAAATTAATATTTTTGTTGCCCCTTACTAATTTTTGTGGTTGAAAGACTTGACTCCTCGAAGAGCGAATACTCTAATTAGAAATTACACGCTAGTTTACCTATAATATAGCAATAGTATACAATTTAGCACGAGTCTAATGATATAATCCTAATTATGGTATAACGTTATTGATACAACAACAACAACTACTGCTAATTACAACAATTAAACGTGAGATAATTAATCTGACTATCTAAAAGCAAAAATGCGAAAGAAAAGTTAGGAACAGATGTAAAGACAAACTGCGTGATCGAAGTGATACAAGATATAAGAAATTTATTTGTAAATTTTAAACTCTTGATATCGAACAAAGAAATACTACAATTGAATTAATAAAAATTTGTATGTATTAAATAAAGGCATAAAGTATTCTCGCAAGGATCTTTTACTACGTTGCCACATGTTTTCTGCGGTAGTTTCCAACTTAAAAATGATTTCCTCGATATGGTTGTTTTGTGGCATTTCTTATGTTACCCCTTATCCTTCAGATGTTGCCTGTTATTAAACACGTTTTATCGTTCTTCAAACTCGATTTAAGATTATTCTCGTAGCGGATTCCTTCGGCTATACGACTGTTGTAACGTATCGGTATGCCCGGTTGTCATTCCTCAGGCGTCATGTAATTTCTTGCAATAGCGGTCGTTCGTTAAATTTGAGACGATTTTTAATCCATGTCCAATCGATGGAGAATCATCGATCGAATCTTATTACAAATTATTTTACGATGAATCGCACTCAGTATAAAAGAAACATGAACGTTCGATTTTGATTCGTGTATCTTTACATGTAATTAGGTAATTGGATTTCAAACAATTAATGGTCTACATTGCAACGTCCATTTACAACGTCCATTTACAACGTCCATTTACAACGTCCATTTACAACGTCCATTTACAATGTTCATTTACAACGTCTCCGTTATTATCTTTCTCACACCAGCACCGTTAAGTGTATTATTAGAAGCTGAAAGGTTCATAGAAATGTTCGTTGTGAATTCTCGTTCGTCGTTCTTGCTAATTACATGTTGTATATGTATACGTATTTACGCAATATCGCTGCAAGTAAATGTGGATTTAAAGTAAAACATTAATATTTTCATGCCACCGATATACATATTCATTGTATATGTACTTTGTTATTGTTTTTTGTAACAGAAAATTTTTATTTTCAATACATATACCACAGAATTTTTTAATATAAATACAGGTGAATTTCTCATTTCTCATTTTTGCTTGCGTCTCAGGCTTGAACAAATATTATGATAAATGTATTTATTATACCATTATTACAAATAGAGCTCTTTTTCTATTTGATGGTAAGATCAGTTGATGCCTACAATGCTACGCATGATTCTCTTCCGCTCCATCTAATATTAGATCACCTTCAATGTGATTCATATAGGATTACCATGAACTAGTCGTTGAATTCCACGTGCATGCAATCATGCAAAAATAAACCGATAGGACAATGCGTCGTGGAGTAAATTCAATTGCTACAGTACGACCTGTAAAGAATTCCAAGCCGACTGACGCTGACGAGATGAGATTCGATCAGATACCGAAATACACGTGCAAAAGCGACTCGTAGCGTTTATCTTCTTAGATTCCTGGAAATCTTCGTACACAATACTCCAAACTAAATTGGAATCTATCAACATGTGCATGAATTTACTACGTTATATTAATAGTAAATTTTATAATTTTTTAAAATATCGTCTACATTCGTGGTTAATAATTCGCTGCTGGAATCACAATAAACATATTTATTTTGTTTATATTTACCATTAAACTAGTTTTATATAAGCTGTTCATAATTCGACTTAGCATTTTCATATTTTCGTAATCAATAATTTTTTATAAAATAAAGATCATTTACGACATCAAATGTCACAGATTTCTTCTTTATGACCTGTACGAGATAAACGATCAGGCATCTGTCTTGAGTATGAGGATCATTGTAATCTCCGTTGCTTAGGCTATTCTGCATTCACTTGTGTAGAGAAGTTTGTCGGGTATCAGGGATATTTTGGTCGATATTTAAGTAATTGTAAGCAATACTTTCAAAGCAATCGATTTTTTACGAAAAGTATTGAAAAAATCAAAATTGACATCCATACTTGTCAAATCTTATGAAACTAACTGTACTAGTACCGTTAGTGTTATTTCGGTACAAAAATTTTAATCGATGAAATATAGTTAACAAAGGAAAATAGATAATTTTCCTCCACATAATCGGTGATTATTGTCGGTTATTATTGGCGATTAGAAATACGATGAGAAGGATGGTAGTCTGAGAATTCTCTGGTTTGCGGTTTGGTTTATAAAGTCAAGTCACGGAAGTAGGTCTTCGACGAGAGGAGGCGGCCAATCGTCGCGTTCGTGTCGCTTTTACATGCTGCATCGGCGGACAGTCCTGTGTCGCAGCCAGGAAGTCGTGGTTCGTTCAACCGGAAGCAACGTTTACACGGTCACCGGTTGTCGACTTCGTGACCGTCTACCGACACGTGATCGACGACACGAGTCTTCGATAACGGCTCGTTAATCGGTAAACGACAGGTTTCACGACGTGATCCATTCGATCGCGACACTATCGCCGGCGATCGTCCCCTTAATGCCCTGAATTTGCATTTTTATCGCCATCGTCATAGCTTTTGCACTGGAAATCAATTAGCTACAACGTCGTACGTGGCGTATTGCTCGATTAATCGAGAAATTTGGCTTTATCGGCAGAGGGAAACCAAGACTTAAACTTTGTTCAGATTAGCCGAGTCATTTGAATTCAAGCAACTTTAAGCCATTTTTATCAATATGAACCTATAATTTACTTAGCTCCAACCATCATGCGAAGAATTAAAAAATTTGATGAAGATCGTTTACACTGTGAGCTTTTTAACTGTTTCATGTAAACATTGGGAGTCCGGTTAGTTAAGTTTAAACGACTTTAAGTGGGATAACTTGAGTTGTATAAACACAAACTTGAAGTTGAATTAGTTGAATCGATGCGATTAAAATTTAAGTACCTTATCTAGTTTGAACGAAATTTGAACGAAACAACGTACCGAATTAAAGAAAGAACTTAAAATAGATATAATGTGTGTCTTCAAAAGATGTCAGATTTAATTACGCATGTCTTTGCGGTTTTTACGATCGTTAATAAGCACACGCAATTAAACGTAATTATGCCACGGACTTTTGTATGTAGGATAGAGCTCAGGGCATATTGTCTCGAGCGAAAACGCAAATAGCAGCTTGAAATGTGTATCTACAAGGTTGCGTTTGCTATACTTCTTTGTTCTGTATGTTTAACACGCTTGAATTTCATTTTTCTAAATTCACTTCTTAATACAGTAATTTTTTAAATACAGTACAGTTCTGTTTGTTCTGATTTTAGAAATTTAATCTCTGAAGTTCGCTACTTTCTTTAACAAGTGACAATAGTAAATTTTATTTTTTACTAGCTACTCTTGGTAAGAAACAACATCATTAATTCGATTTCACTGTCATCGAAACATTTTGCAAAACGCGAATGCAAATTGGATCTTTCCAAAAATAGCCGCTCGAATGTCGAAAAGTAGAATCAGATCAGACCATCGTCCCGCTTTTATTTTCTCGATATCGAAGCGGTTCGATTATTAGATACACGCATCGCGCGTACACTACACCTTTTCCCTCGTTATGTCGTTGACCGTTTCGTGTTTGTTGCTGATTTCTCGGAAGACGAGAGGCTGGATGGCAGCGGAAGCGAATGCAATTCCGTGGTTCCGAAGAAGAGACGTCGAAAACACAATGGCAACAGCGATCGAGAACACCAGGCTACCTTCGACGATTACCCACCATCACCGAGGTCATCGAGGTCGTCCGCCTCCTCAAGGTCTAGCTCTCTATTGCAATTCGAATCCTTAGAAAGGACCTGTGCCACACTGTCGCCGTCCAGTTACAGCTTCGATTCGCTGGAGTATCCTAATCGATCAAACGCCTCTCATCCTGAGAACACGTCGCCAGACAGCCTCGAGCAGGACTATGACAAGGTTTTACCAAACGGTTTTGGAAGCGTCGTAGATCACTTTACCAGAATTAGACCTTACCGTAGCTTCGAAAGTTTGGACACCTGTCAAAAGGAAGAGGAGTTTGGTTCTGGTGGTCTCACCAATGGATTCACACCTTTGTACCTGAAACGAAACATGGACCTGTCGAGAACACGTAGCAATGGCTACCACCGTCCAAGGTAACGTAAACATAGCTTATTTAATTTGGCAAGCGGTCGGAGTTTCCTTCATGCTACGATACAGCCTCTGTTGTTTGAATTAACTGAAAATTATGACTATTTATATGTATAGAAGATTTTCCGAACAGCAGAATATTCATGTTTTGTTATAACGGTTAGTTTGTATTTTAGAAGGAGTAATATAATAAAGCTTCATTTACCTAAACTCCATTTATTGGAACGAAATTAAAAGTGAAATTCAAAGTTTCATACAGTCAGGATATAGATCATTTTCATAATACCGACCTCATTATTCTGTAAATCTATCTTCTGACTTTTCCAATGCTTTATTATCTAAGAAGTCAACAAATTTGACAAGGGTGTTTTTTGTTATGAGGCCCTCGATCGACTTGGATTCGTTTCGCGATTGTCGAGATGTGGTCGTAGGTTTTCCTTGGCAACGACTTTCGAGAGCTTGCTACATGACCCTCGTTTATTGACCAAGTTTCCGCAATCACGACCCTTAATAGATTTCCTTGACTTTTACTTTTAATTTGACGAAGACCCAAAATGACGCTCGTGGATGTTTCATCCTGATTATCTCATTGTGTCACGCTTACCACGACTCCACTAGAAAAAATAAATTAGGAAAAAAAAAAAGATACGTTGATATCGAAATCTTGTGTAAGTTACCGTTCTGTCAGTTAAAAAAGAATTTGAATATTTTATTTTTCATTTTTCTCCATAGAATCGAACAACTTTCGTAAACATTTAAGTCAAAGAGACTCGATGTAGTTGGATTTTTTCACACGATTCAGGGACTTTTGGCACGAGGACGAAGAATACGAAGACGACGTTGGCGACGAGGACCTTGACGAAGAAGATCGTATGCTAAACGACAATCGATCCGGGGCGGAGCTCGAGGATCGACTGATGGTGTTCGGCGATTCCGCGTGCAACTACGCGACGTCACTGGATTATCGGAATACGATCGACCTACGAGAGATCGGTGTCGAGTCGAAAAGGGACGCACTGTTGGACCTGAAATCTGGCCAAACGGCTGTGTCGAGTTCGTTTCGCCTGCTGCAGACTAGATTAAATATAGCCGGCAATATGGCGCACGGCCGTAACAACATGGTCGCCGATCATCATCATTACCACCATCATCAGCTGCAGCAGCAGCTCCACAGTTACGAGCAGCACGAGCAGCACCAGCGTCAAGGGTGGAGCAACGAGGAGTGCTTTAATTTTAGATTCACGGATAAATCTCAAAGCGCGCCCAGTCTGCCTAGCAGCGTCACCGAGTCCGCACACGGTCCACATTCGTTGGCCGCGTACGCATCCTCATCCAGAGCGACCTTCTTCGTATCCACGTCGAATTTGTTCGAGAATTATACAAGGGTAGCTAGCGTGCCCGTCGACTTGAATCTTTGCGGCGTCCACACGACGCATGATGATACACGCTACTCTCCAGTGAATTTGCACGAGCATCACGAAATGGCGGAAGTCTCCGTTGTTCAAAGTAAGAAGCGACTGGAAAGCAACGAGGAAATTCGACAGAACGGAGGCGAGGAGAGTGGACAAGCGAAGAACTCGTTATCGAGCTCGGTCAGAACGCAAGCCTCGCAGAACGCGATGGTAGATGGCGAGATGGACCCCGAGAAAGCGGAAGAAGAGCCGAAGGAGGACGAGGAATACGTAGGAGAGTACTGTTCAAAGCCGCGAGAGATGAAACAAGTACCTTCGACGGTGAAGACGCAAGATCCGGGAAACTGTATACTCGATATGGCGATTGCTATGGAGAACGACATCGATTCGGTGGATGCAGCGATCAAACAGTTGAAGCGCGAGGCCGTGGAAGTTACCTCGAATAACACCAACACGTTATCTGGTATCGATGGTATTCAGAGAACTCCTTCCGATAGACAGCGACCGTGGAAGGTAAAGAACAACGCGAGCTACGAGTTGGCTCAGCAATTCGAAATCGACGAGAGAAGTTTCCGATCGAATAAATATCGTAAGGAGGTTGGTAACGATGGTGAAAAATCGTTGAAAAGTGGACGAAAACGAGTGTCAAACAACGCTAGTTACGAGCTGGCCCAGCAGTGTGATTACATCAAGGCTCTCCAGTCTTCCAAAAGTGGATTCAAGCGGATGGATGCGTGCGACGAGTTGGAGGAATCGATTTCAGGACGATCCTCGCTGCTCAGAGTTTCCGATTTGGTGCAGCAAATGAGTAGTAGCTCGACATCGAATCTACCGAGCTATAGCGAGCCGTATTTGGATACCAGGAAATATTCAAAGTCCGCGGAAAATATTTCCACGCAGTTCTCGATAGCTCCGTTCACCAGGATTCCGATCAATCAGCTGGGCCAGCGGCTCAAAAAACAGCAAGAGGAAACACTTTTCGGCCAGATAAAAAAAAACTCGGATCCATTTTCGGTTTATGGAGGCGATTCTAACGCCCGTGTTTTAGTAGACGACGAAATAGATTTACCCTGCTTGGAAACCAAACCCGTAGGAACTTCCAGCCTAGAGGGGGGCGTAAAACGCGAGGAAACAAGCGTCCAGAAACCTCAGAAACCTTTAACCCCAGAACGTGAAAATGTTGATTCAAACGCTTCCTATAAAGCCGCGACTGCGGACGTGATTTCCAAGGATACGGATCAAGATGCAGCGAACGAGACGAGCTGTTCGAAAAGGTCGTTCATCGGTGATTTCTATCCGGAAAAAATCGTGCGGTTGCAGCAACAGGAGGAGGGCCGTTATGCGGATTATCGGCCAGTGGAAGACGATCGTGCGGTCGAACTCGAAATTGACGAAAGTGGCGGCAAAAACGAAAGTTCTTCGATGATTCGATTATCATCGACTTCGTCGTGCAACGGTAGAAACAATGGAGAACTGTTGTGGAGAGTCATAGTGGAAAAGCAGGCCGCGGAAAAGGATGCTCCTGTGAAGAAGGCTACGAAGGAGAAAGAGGTGGAGGAGGAGAAATTACAGTACAAAGTGGAGAAGAACGAGAGAGAGCAAAAGAAGGAGGAGAAGGAGGCAACGGAAGCAGCGAGGGGACACACTGTTCACGGTGTTCATTGCCCCCCACCCAACGGTAGCAGCAACAGCGACGGTCTGGAACTCGGTGAACGGAGTGGGAATCCAGCGGTGGCCGTGGTAGTTGATACGAATCATCGCGGTGTTCGCGACAAACGTCACGAGGAGAACGCGGCGGCAACAACTGCGCCGGTTAGCGTAGACGACAAGAACGACGGCCACGCGACTATGTCGGCCACGACGACCACAACGACATCACGTCCGTTCGTCGCGGCACCCATCGTCAAAACCGAGCCATCGGCGGCGAGATTCCAACGGAACATGGTCGTCGACGCGTCGTCCGCGACCACGGTGAAGGAAGAGCGAAAAAAAGGTGGACTCGGTGGATTTCTTCAACGATTCTCAAGGCTTCGGTTCAGTGGTAGATCGAAAGTGCCGCGATCCGAGGTGCAGAAGAAAAGTGATACGATCGGCCAAGTGAATCGCGCGAAGGTGACCGAGGAGAAGGTTAAAAAGGAGCCGGACTATGTTATCATACCGTTGCATCCTACCGAAGAGGAAAGACAGAAACAAGACCAGAACACAGCTGCGGACAGCAGAATAGACACCACCGGCAATGACAGAATTGTCGCCGACGTTCAACGAAGTTCCTCTGTTATAAGGTGAGTGTTTGATCTACCTTTTTCAAAAATCGTGCCGTATTTCGTCATCGACCGTGAATATATTCGTCGCTCCCGTTTTTCTTCTATTTGCACCGGGCATCGCTTTGCGCGTCGATCGCGTTGACTTTGACCTCAACGATTGTTTACATGGTTTCGCGCGGGCATATGGAATATAGAGGTAACATGAATCACGGTTCGTGCCGCCTTCTATGGCTTCTATACGTAAACATTTATCTCTCCGCCGGTGGAAAATATGTCGGCACCATTTCAGATTCTAAATACCATCGTTTATTTAATGTTCTCGGTACATTGTACGAGAAGACAACGAACGAATGTTGCGGAGGTATTCGCACGCGAACAACAATAAACCTCGCGTCCGCGAACCGTATTCGTGGTCTGTAACCGAATCTCGGCTGCAAAATCGCGCAGACGTTGCTCGCAAGCTTATAACGTAATGTGTCTTACATAATTAGCGGTTTATGAAAGGAATTTGATACATACATATCAATACACGCCTTCTGTTTCTACCTGCTGTGTTGTTGCCGCTGATCGATGTACAGTATTATTGTGTAAAACTGATTGGATTACTAATACTAATTCTCGCAATAGCAAAGAAATATATTTTTAGATATTAGTAGAATAGCATTGCTAACGGTTATTTTAAATTACTTATATAGCGACAAAGTTATTGAAATTTATTCAATATTTTTATTCGATTATCAACGATGTGTTAAGATACCCATAAACAGTGGACGGAATTTATTTCCCTGATAAGTCTCTCTAATAAGCAAGTGGTGGAAAAGAGGTCAGCGATATTAATCAAGTTTTCGTAATGGTAGTCAGAGCCGGCGAACAGCTGCCAGAGTAACGCGCCACCCACTCTTCTAGATCTTCTCCATTCGAATTAGATTTCACTGGCGGTTGATCCCCGCGTTTGGTGACGTCCCGCAACGGGATACTAAATCTATCTGCTATTTATTCACCGTTTATCAACTGTCGACTCGTCCATGCATCGTCGTCTCTAATTTCTTTCTCCATCAGGCTTCTCGTTCGTTCGATAAATAGCATTTCACTCTCGTTCGCGCCTACATTCCGACCATCGGCCCCTTCGATTCGTTTCTTTCCCCTATGCGCGCCAGCACATGGATGAACCAGTTCGCTTCTCTTAATCGGATTTCACTCTCGCCCCGTTCCTCATTCCGTGTCGTTTCAACGTAATTCGATCTAATTGCATTCTGTAACAGCAAACGCCGTCGTTTAACCTTTATCGTATCCCTCTTCTTCTAACGAAGCATTTCCCTCCTGGAACCTCGATGAAGAATCAGCGACAGAGGATCGGTAGAGGTCTCGATAATTCATAGGGGTGTTAAGAGAATTCAGCAGAGCGTTTCATTCACATCAATTCACAGACAACAAAAATCAGATATTGTTTCTCATTAAGAAGAGATAATTGCAAAGCCAATTATGGAAAATTTTAGATACGTAGGCTTACCGATAGAATAAGAGATAAACTGTGAATCATTTGGATTCGATCAAGTTACAACGTATATGTGTTTGAAAGCAGGCAGTGTTTATTTAGTCTGTTGTCGTCTGACGTTAGAATAAAGACATAATATTCGTGCGAATATTAAGTTGATGATTGTAGAACATAAGGTTGTCATAAAGTCACAAAACGAGTCTTTCGCTTTCTAGGACGAGGATAGTTGACGTTAAGAATTGTATAAAATGCAAAATAAACATTGAATATTTTACAAATTTACGAATGATTTTTGGAGAAACGAGGACAAAATGTCTTTATCATAGAAATTACAAAGTTTCTATCAAAATCTGATTAGTTAAAGATTAAGAGCAATCAAAACAGATTTGTAATTAAACTTTGAACAAATTCACGCCGGTTCTAATGACGCTGTAATTACGCATCCTGTTTGCGCATTACACATACTTTGCGGAGCATCACGGGGTTCGATTTGATATCTCCGGCAATTAATCTTAATCTCCATCACGACCCTTGTTCGTTAACGATTCATTTCCTTCGTAGTACGATGATCGCACAAGCGGCCTGTTCCCTTCATTCAGTATCGTTTGCTTCGACCAAAGAAATTTTAGGGAAGAAATCCCTCGAATGATCGCGTGGTATTCTCTATCTGGCTGGTTTTTGCCTTAACTCCTCCATTGCTCGATCCACATATTGAGGCCAGCTTCTCGGAACAGCAGGCGTAACCGATCCCTCTTGTTTAGTTTTTACGAACATTCGTTTTATCGCATGAAATTTCATCGAATCAGCTCTTTTGTGCGCTTCCAGCTCCACTTTGATTCCGTTAGGTCACTCTTTCACTAGTGCGTTCTTTTTCTTCGAACGTATATGTGATAATGAAAATGTAAAATTTTGTACTTCAATGTATACGTTAATGAATCACTCTATGCATGTACGTGAGATTTATAATAAATATGCGCTGAGTATATTTTCTAATAATAGCTTGTTTTGCTTTAAAAAAAAGTTTTCTTTCAATATATAAAAGCGAGATTAATGGATAATGAATAATGGATAATGAATCGATATCACGTATATTTCCAGATACTCTTCACGTATTACGCGACATACATTTTCTATGTGATGTCGTCTTTATAAATTTTTACTACATTGTTTAGCAATGACGAGTACGTTAAAATCATTAAGTATCCCCACAAAAGTAATTCCAAAGAACATTCAAGTCAGGAGATCAGTTCAGTGAATCTATCTCTCAGCAGAGATTCGATTTAAAAATTTAAATTTCGTTTCACATTAATTGAAAAATATAATACGTACAGAGATTAATACAACAAGCAGCTGTTTCAGAATTAGTTTCAGAAGCATGTTGAAGAGAGACATTTACTGCATTCGTTAAATACTACATATGATTTTATAGACTTAGATTTTTCTTTTGTAACGTTCTGTATAATCGCTTGAACATTCTGTACATTTCCATATTAAACATTTTTCTGCTCAAACTCATTCCTTCTGTAAACATTTGTAAACATCTATATTCTATGATTCTCAAATCATTTGGCAAAGGTCTGCACCAAACAAGCGGCAGCTATATGTTTGCGTGACGTCGAACGTATTGTTCCCGATGAATTATTGCGAATGGACATTTAAGAATCGAGTTAGATTCATCTTTGTTTTTAGCGGGTTTCTCATATTCTGGAAACGTTTTAAGAACGACGTGGCCGAAATTTGGATAAATAGGCCACGTTTCAGCTATAGTCGAATCTTCTTTCAAGAGATATATTGCGTTTCTACGAACGTGGCTATGGTATATTTCAAGGTGTGACTTCAAAGCTACGCTTTATCGAGCTCTTGTGTAATCGTGATGTGTCGCTGTCTCTTTCTGTAGCGATTAAGTAAACTTGACACCAGCAGTGTAATATCAAAATTGCATTACCCGTGGTTCGAGATACCTTGTGAATCGAATGAATCGAATTCTCACATCCTGAACGGCGCGATATACGCATACATATATACATATACATATGTATACATACGTA
Source organism: Bombus pyrosoma (assembly GCF_014825855.1). Taxonomy (NCBI): domain Eukaryota; kingdom Metazoa; phylum Arthropoda; class Insecta; order Hymenoptera; family Apidae; genus Bombus; species Bombus pyrosoma. The sequence goes on along the minus strand of NC_057772.1, from coordinate 15,995,399 downwards.
CATACATATATCTCTAGCGAATAGTTACAACAGAGAAATTCTGTTTCACATCATCTTTACTACGTATTTAGTGGTAATATGTAGTGTACCACATAAATAAATAATTAAATAACAAAACATTAGTTTGTCATTCTATTTGCGTTTTAATAATGAGTTCTTTTAAGTTGGAAATTATCCAATAATGCTTTCAAAAAAGTACAGTTAGTTCAATGAAGTGCATAGGATAATTGAGGGTGATTTTCTTATAAACCTTACAGTTTGTACAATTTTAAGTAACCGTTATCTTCCGTAATCTTACGATGAATTGAACTCAGCAATATATTCCATTCCAACTATTTTCAGTTTGATATAGATAGTTAAATGAAATTTTAACAGAAATGATTAAAAGAAGGTTTTGCGTTCGAAGTTTAAAGAAAGTCGACATTTTTTCTTATATCTTTCTGCGACTCTCGCAAATGTAAAACATGCATCGAGGAAAATTACAACCTGATAAATAGAATGGTATAGCACGATATTTGTTTAGCTTTTCTCGTCGGTCTAATAGAATATTGGCAACAAACGACTAAAAAGAAAAGGGAATAAAAGTAATCGAAATATTATCAATGCTGTTTTACGTAACGAATGAAGAACAGAAGCAGAAAAGGTTGACGAGAATTCCGCAAGCAAACGATTAGGCATCGCACCACCTCAAACGACTTCCGGACTGGTGCTGGAATGAAATAAGATTAATAAGACTCGTGAGGCCGGTACACCTACATACATGTGGGTATATATTTAACCATAGGCTCGTTGGTGAGCGCATGATTCGAGTTCGTGACATCGTACGGAGCAGAAATACATACATATGTATATAGCAGGGTAAAGGAAACCATTGCTTTGAACAACGTCACGCGTAGAATATATATTTTCATACGCGCAAACTTTTTCACTTCTACTCTACCATATTCACTATGAAACGTCAAATGGCAATCTAAGACATATTTCCTGCAATCGGTCACAGCTAAAAGTAATTTATACCAAATGGTCGCACAAACATTTCGCATTTTCTGTCTTAGTTTCGACCTTTCTTTAAATTGTTATAGACTCGATGGAAACAGCGAGTGCTCAATCTACTTCCATATCGTTAGGCGAAAATACGCGTTTTACGATGTTTTCTCGTCGGTTCTCGAGCGCGATATTTTCAGAGTTCGAAACGGGTACGGCGCGAGGATTTCGAAAATATTTCTCGACCATCTCCTAATTTTAGAGAAGGCATTCGACGATTCTCCATCATTGCCCCGTTCACGATTATAAATATGATCTCACAACGCGACATGCCGCAAGAATGAAACTGCATCACAGGGATACCGAGTTGTGTACCCGTTCGCATTGCAATTCGATGTTTTTCCATCTGATACGATCGACTGTAGTTTCTTTTATTTCGTTTCGAGCCTATGGCCGCGCTTTTGATTCATCAACGTGCTTGCACGAACTGAGTTCTTACTGTCATCTCTTACCATTTTCTTCCTTAAAGCCGGATCGACGAATTTTAAAACAGAATATTACATTGGGTTGTAATTAGTTTTGGTCTAGTTTTAGGAATTTAAAAAATAGGAATACAAGTGATAGGTCAAAGTTTAGGAAAGATGACGCTATTATTTATATTTACGAATTATCGGTTTTAAATGACACATGCTTGTAAAGTGATAAAGTAGATTCATTTTATCTAACAGGGGGTGTATACATTTGCTTCGTCTGAAATGTTTCTCAGTGGTTCATAAAAATGAATGAAATAAGTTGTTTTAAAATTTAAGCGTGATATTTGTTAGTATCTATTTCCTAACTCTTTGCTTTTGGTTTGAACAGAGTATAAAAGCCCCATTCATCGAAGACTTTTATCGTACCTATGCCATTTTAAACAGAATGGAAAACGATAGGGAGTAAGATAAATCGCAGACTGAATTGATATTTCTTTGCTTCGTAGAAATAGAACCTAAGATAAAGTCGCAAGCTTTCTGATATTTAGTTTAAAAATTAAGTATAAGTACTATATTTATATTCGGGTGTTTCAAAAAAGTAACGTATTTCTGAAGGCATTCTGAATTCTTATTTCGTTTAATACATATAAATATTCCACTACAGTCAGAGGTAAAATTAAGCTATACCTATCCCTATTCATTTGAAAGAAAGAACAAGAATACAGCGTTAAGGTCGACGCATTGCGTGCTCATTGCCCATGCGTGCACCGAGAAGACGATTTGATTTTTCCTGGGCAGACAGAAAAAGAACAAGGTGTAGAGGAACGATTGAGAGCAATTGAAGCGATCGTTCGATTTGGATCTGTTTGACTTTAAGTACCCACTCCATTCTACGTCGTTTCGGCCAATCGCAGACGTTCTTTCGAATGCATAAGTGCGCACTTAAACGTTTGAATCTTCGTCTGTAAAAATGTGACCGGCAATTTTTTCTAGGAAAAGTAACTAACTCATAATACGATCAAAACAATGGTCGTGCTTTCAGTAAAGGATTGTACACGTTAGTAAGAATGAACTCTTATTTAACTTTCGTATTAGGTTGTCCGAAAAATGTCTTCCTTTCGTAAATGTGTTTTTTACAACAATGCACCTTCATACAAACGTGAAACCAAGTCTGTGAAATGTCGCGGTGTTTATCTGAACAGAAAAAATGGATCGTTGTGCGTCTATTACTTCCTCATAAAACGAAAGAAACTTTTCGGACAACCTACTACTAGAAATGTAGTAAAGCATAAACGATGTATCGTTTGAATATTATGAATATGTATATATTTATTAATATATGATGGTATAGGAAGAATTAAGCAACATGTATCGAGAAATATATAAGAAAAAACGTTTAGAATGTAATTCCGAAATATTTGAATACTCACTACGAATTTAAAAATAATTATTACGTATCTCGTTAACTACTAAAGTTTCACTGATCTCCTCGCGACGCCTTCTATTTACACAACGTCTCAAACAATCAATTTATTATCTTCCCCCCAAAACCGACTTTACGTATAATCTCGCAAGGATTTCAATCAAATAGGTTCACCGAGAAACCAGTAAAACAAGACTTGAGTCGGCACACACAATGTGCGTACTTTTGTAGAAACGTTAGAAGAGTGGTCCATGATGGTCGAATGGTCGAGCGAAACGAGCATGCGGCTTGGAAGCGAGCAGCGGCGCCGCGACCGTGCTGCGTAGCGCTCGCTTCCGCGTTTTCTTCGCCGCGTAACGGGAGCCGCGTGATTGATGATCGAATAGCGTGAAAGCTGCTACGAATTCGCCGCGCACTCTTCCAGAGAACCAAAGGAACGCGTGTGTGCATAGCTCGGTGAAGTTCAAAGCCAAGCGCAGAGCATAAGCGGCGGGAAAGTGTTATACGCGCGGTGATATCAGCCCGACGCAACGAAACCCGCTTTCGGGCCAATTATCCGCGTTCAATTTTCTAAAGCGTCGACGGACGATGCTACCGACGTTTCGACTCGCTTCACCGACATTTCTGCACGTTTCTCTTTGTGAAGTTACGACGAAATCGGCATACATTGACGCGTCTGCGATCGACTTTTCCGGACTCTGAAAATCGACGATTCCGCAACACGCCTAGCTGCGGAGGGAAGGCTGTGTTATTTCTGAGAAAATCCTGCGATTCATTCAAGTGGATTGAAACTATACCGAATGTTGAACGTTGGATTTGTGTACGTTAAAATATTTTCCTTTCTTTTGAAAGGTCTTTGATATTAAGCTTCGCCTGGAAAGTAAATATTTTCGATGAGTTCGGACAAGTTTGATTAAATCCGTCTTTATCCTCTGTATACCTTCTTCGATTACTATTTAAAAGCACGTCATACGATATATCTGAAAGTACTTTATCTATAATAATTTCATACAACAAGTTATATATTTTCAATTCATGAAATTAGTAATACATTTTAATGACAAGTTTAGAGAAAATAAACTACTCGGTGTTGTAAAAAAAAGGAATCGTAGGATTAAATCTACGAAGTTGCCAAGCTAAGTAACTATAAAATTCAAGAGTAACCGTTTTCACATTCTTTTCTGGAAGAGAAGTTTCTCTTTTCAGTGATTTCACGCATCGAAAACCGTATTTATTAATATATTGGCCGTAACGCTACGTCATGCGAGCACTAAATGATTCAATCAAACTGTGATTTTAAGGAATGCTATACGATAGTGTATGAAAGTACGAACTATAAAACAGCGTGATCCTGTTACATACTTACTTGACTTCGGATACACTTTCATGTATCTACTTTTGTTCTCGTTGCTCGAATCATTCGAATCTTAGTCGTTTCAATTCAAGTAATCGGAACATCTAAACGAGACAATAGGAGCCGGTTAAGAGAGAGAGTTCGCTGTATTCCGAACGAAGCTTTCGTTTCAGCCGCCTTTTCCGCTATATATGAAAAATCGAAAGGAAGAAAACGCGATATAACCGACCTCGAGAAAAGAAAAAACCACGAAAGCGATTAATCCTATATTGCTTTTCGCAGCGCAAACGGGAGGGCGCCAGTGTCCAGCAAGCCGCCCCTGCCTCCGCAGCCGCCCCGTGTCGGGGCGCTGGGTTCGAGATCGTCGACGGGCGCGTCGGCGGCGGCGGCGGCGTGTTCGTCGCGCCGACGCGCGGCCACAGACCTTGGAAATCCGGCGGCCATCGAGATGGCGAAAGCCCGCACGATGCAGGCCGCCCAGGAGCGCCCGGTCGGCCTGCTCGAAACCGACCTCGACGAGGCCGTGCCGTTGACGACGTCGACCAGCGTCGCCGATGCCGTTTCCGTCTCCGCGAACACCGCCAGCAAGAAGACCAGGAGTTTGCTCAATCTGAATCACACCTCGGCCGCCCCGCGACCCAGACCGGAGCACGCCCTCCACGTACCCCAGTCGCCTGTCGCCGCTTCGCACAGGAGCCCCCGCGACGACGACGCCGCCTCCACCATCAACCAACGGCCACACAAATCCATGGAGTTCCTTCTCGACAAGGAGAACCTGCATTTCGTCAAGGTAAGTAGCTGCCTCTCCGTTCCTCTTTCCCTTGCTGTCGTAGTTTGTCAACCAGTACTCCTGATTGGAACCGCTACGCTGGTTGCAAGTCACACAGCGTCTTCGTGTCGCCTTCGTGACACTCGATCGCTGGATCGTCGTTTATTAAGATCAGAGTGTAGAGACGGGAACGTGTTGGACGATTTAAGTTAGACGTAGGTCGATCTTGGGTAGCAAGAGACTGTTTGCGATAAATACGTTAAAAACGAAGAATGGACACGCCAGGGTCGGCCTAATTGATAGAATCTTCTGTTACGAGGGCGAGCTTGGTGCTAATTGTCCTCCGAGAGGGTTGCATTGGTAGCATATGTTAACATCGATCGTACCTTCCGTTTGTAGGTATGTTATTAGATACGTACGAGTACTTTTCAGATATTTCAAGTATCGTTTGTCGTCGTTTCTTAAACGTTTAGAGTTAATAAGGATTCATCGACGACGAGTTTGTCGGGTACAAGTACTTGTTTGTGGCAATGTGTACGCTGTTCATCGGAGGTTATTGAGTCAAGGGCGTTAATTATTATTATACTTTCGTTAGCTCGTCAATTTAATTAATAACAAATAATATGTTATTAACGATACTACGAGGCGCTCCTGTGTGTATCATTATCAGTAACTAATCTTGATAAGCGGTTAAACGTGATGTAACGTAAGTAATATCGCACGTGATATCGTATCGCGGAAAACGTGATAGCCATCTTAACAAATACAGCTATCTGTTTTATTGCAAACTAATGCGACTATCTATCAGAATTTAATTCTGAAATTCTGAATTACGTGATACACGATGTGGTCTGATGCAGAGTGTAGATTAAATGGTGAAGGCCTCGCGGAAAGTCGAGCGAGGTCTTCATCGCGATCGCTGCACGATCGAACGTGTTTCTTTTCAGGTTTCTTTCGGCTTCTTTGCGCGTGTACTCACTTCGATCCGGCGGTTATTAAATCCGCTAGTTGATTCTCTCGTGATGTTCATTAGCATTAAGTGAACACCTACTGGGGGAAATTAGTTAGTACTACACGATTATGCCTTTTAATCTGATTATGCCAACGTATTATCCCATAGAGCTAGGTGTGTTCTTAATTTCGTTTGGTCGAATTTCGTATTAGCTTGAATCGAATGTTTTAGAAAATTTGCTTTGAAGGAATTTTGAAAATATAAAGCTACAAAATCGAGATTTAAATGCATCCTTAGTCGGATATTAGATATATTAGATTTTCTCTCTCATATTCCTTTCGAAGCGTATCGATGGTTTTTGATGCTCTGTGCTTACTTTGAGATTGGTTGGAATATCGTAACGCTATTGTAAGTTTGAACGTATTTCAGAGTGGTACACTTTTGTAGTGTAGTGTAAAGTGCGGGCTTCACCTTTGACATTTCTTCGATTAAGTGGTCTGAAGCGCCACCGATTTCTGTATCAAGCCTACAGTTCAAAACAAGCGATACAATACGATTGTCGATATCTGTGAGAAACGTTCATCCTATAGTCCAGTAACATATGACTTTGAAATTGAATGGATTTTAACTTTAGAAGTGAAACGTTTTGAATCCTTAGTGATATTTTATTTATTATGAATAATAATTGAATGATTATAATTATGAGTAATAATTGTATGCTTGTCTATGGAATTTAAAAACGTTGGCTCGATTGTCTTAAAAATTTAAATGTTTCTTGAAAAACTTGATCTATTGAATTGGTCTCTTTTCTGCTTCATTAAGGTTCCATTATTAATTTTATAAGAATATTGACAATGAGGAACTAAAAGTCAATAAATTACTACGACACGCAGATCTAAATTTTCAAATCGTTCTGTTTTCTCTTTGCAGTATTTGTGTTTTTGCGGTTACATCATACCAACATGCATTAGTTTGTATTTTAAACTCAACAGAATTGGAAAACATGTCGTGAAATATAACTATTTATCCATGTTTTAATCATTCGTAATATCTGGCATTCGATATCGAAGAAACGATCGTTCAGCGATAACGAAAAACGGTTTAGCCGTTCGAACGAACTTTTCGTTCGATCGAACAATTCAGTGAAGCAATCATATTGGCTTGATTCGTAAGTATGTAATTAAAAATTAAAGGTGCGGTAGTGCATAGGCTTTACGTGATATATAAAGATATATAAAATTTTATTTATGGTTAAAATAATGTGGCGCTGTAGATAGGAGATACAGAGAAGAGTCGTCAAGGGAAAGAAGAATTTCAGCTGTGTTTTATAGACTTAACAAATTATTTTGTAGGGTTTTATCATGCATTTGTATACAATGACTGTCTAAATTTATTTTTGACCATTTGCTATCAGCGCATTGACACATTCGAACGCTTGAAGCCGAAAGATGCAGCCAGCAAGGGAAGGCAATTTATTTCTTTGTGGCCGCTACGATGGAAATTGAATTTTATGCTATTGCACGAGCGATTTTAATCGACGGAATCAGTTTGATCAGGAGATGAGTGTGAAACCGCCGAGAGCTGATCCCACAATTTGACGGCTGCTAATTTTGTAAAGTGTTAGATACTGGGAAGAAGAAGTATATGTGACAAAGAAGTATAAGAATTATATGTGATAAAAAATAACACGAGGATAGCTCAAGGTTCGTGGTCGTGAAATTGATTACAAAGAAGTAATATCTCGCCAGGGAGAGTTAATGCAGTTTAATTGCTCTTTACAAGGCTGCATCAAAGGGTTTATCAGACTGGTCGAACAAAGCAACGATACAAAGCAACTGATATAAAGCATTTCGTTTATACACTCGTTATACATATAATAAAGGAAGATCTTGTTCTCAGAATTGGGTTCGTCTCTATGAATTATCAAACGATATTATTTCTTTTGTTCACGATAAATGCTAATTTTGATGACGACCACTTTTAAGAAATGAGGAAAATGAAAAAGTCAGAAACGTGCAAAATTTATAATTTTGTCCAATACTGTACTGTACTTATTTCATACTATGAAACTCACAATATGTATATCTTCCATTTTCATGGGACGATGATACCTCGACCGATATCTTGTAGGCTAACGATATCCAATGCAACAAGGTCAGTGGTGTGTGCAAGTCCCAACTCGTATATAATTTATTGACAATACGCGCAAACTTTTAAATTTGTTAAAACGTGGTCTAAAACCGGCATGGTCAGATAATCGCAAGATACATAACATTTGCATTTTACATGCGCGTTGCAGTTTACGCTTCAACTGAAATTTTACATTGATATCGAACGATAATAAAAACTCCGTTTTCCCTTATCGACTGGCCAAACAAACGGAGCGAAACTTTCACAATCTCGACGTTTACCTGCGACTTTCAGCCTACGTATCGGGCATACATCAGCATTACGGATATATAGCTCGTCCTATCCTGTATGTACCTTTGCGCGAACGAATTCGCGAGATAGATCTTTTAGAATTTGTATCGAAGTAACCTTTTCGCAGTATGAAACAAACTAGTAACAATTGTTCAATACGCGATATGAAGTGGTACAGGGTGTTTAAGAAAGGAACATTATTGCAATTTGGGGCTTCCGGACGTAAAGCGTCATATGCTTTTTAACATCAGAGCTACCAACAATTAAAATATTGAACTTGTAGCAAAGAAATCAAAGTGGTAGGTATTACAAACAATCACCTAAATCTCAAAAAATGCAACTGTGTGTATATTTATTAATTTTTACGAAAAATATGAATTAATAATCTTTGTTAATTAATTCTTCGGTCGACCGATTAAAAAATAATGTTCAAATTCAAGTCTTGTAACTAATTAATTAAAAATAAGATAGATATTTAGACGTTATTTCGACATCGTGCGTATTCGACTAAGTCGCGTAAATCGGAAGATTATTCAAACAACCCATAAACAAATTTGTAACTGGTTAACAAACGCTATTCTAAAGTAAGCCAAACGCTATTTTTCTGTACACTTTCCATAACTTTAAATATCTGTTTGATCGCAGTAAAATGCATCGCGCAAACCAGCATTATTGCGCAATACGTCCACCTAAATCCAATCGTGAACTGCTCTGGACAATTTGCTCCGCTGTTGATCCTAATCAAGTCGACTGTGAACGAAGCTGGGAATTTAGATTAAGAACGTACAACGTGGTCTTCGTCAAATCGGCGATAGTTACCTTTATCATGGGTCGACAGATCATCTTATCCGATGTAATAGGAAATAGAAATTCTCTATTGCGGATAAATTATTTTAACGAATTTCTGTATAAAAGAAGAAAAGATAGAATAAAATTACAAATTACTTAATCCATTTGCAAAGGATGATAGAACAAAATGATACATGAACATGATACAATGAACATCGTTAAATAAGTATCACACGAACAACGAGTCAGACATGGTGTAAACAGAGCTTTAAAACTTTAAACTCATAGTTGAAAAGGTTAAGAACGCCTTCGGTGATGACCAAAGTTGATGGGTAGAGGCAGTAACGACGTTTAAACCAGTTGACGACGTCTTGTTCGCTCCGCTGCTTCGTCAGTCAGGCAGCGGACTCTATTACTGTTACTCGTAAAAAGATAGGTACATCGATCTGGCAACTATGAGGACAACCCCCGATATAATTACTCCGCGACGACCTCGGCACTTTCTCGTCGCGCTCGTTTTGATGGCATCGTTAAAATCGGCTCTATTTAATAAGACCGATCGGCGGTCATTCGATTCTCTATTTTGCTAAACGTTGGCCCGATGAAACGCGCCTATAGATATTCTACATCTCGTTCGATATTTTCGACACAATTGAAGAAATTGCAGTTACAAGGAATCAGCTAAACTCTTGTAGTTTTTCTAGAATCTGCTCTTTTAGTTGGAATTTTTTAAATATTCACGAGAAGCAATAAACTTTCGAGTTATTGGACGAAGTGGAAATGAAAGCTACATTTTTAACAAGGGTCGATAATTATAAGGTTACGCTAAGACTATAATCGATGATGAGCGAGCATCGTGGAAGCGATCCTGTTCGATCATTCGATTCACGAAGTTCCTTCGCGATTAGACAAAAGAAGAGAATTATTAGCCTTTGAAACTCTTTTTGTATATCTCGCACGACATGACTTTCAAAGTTCCTCTTACCTTCACGTTTGTTACGTGTGGCAGAAATATAACGGGATATAAATTTAATTTTGTTCTGTAATTAATTTTAATCGCACATGATATTTACGGCAAATATTGCGTATTTAATGCGATAGTGTATTGTAGACTGCAATACAACGATGCAAATTGCATTGTCTTATTATTTTTCGATAGATCTAATATTTGCTATTTCTGATTTTTTTCTAAACATATTATGATGTCGAAAGGGAAAGAGTCTTTCAATAACCAAACGTCATTCGCAAACACTAACTACGTAACCCCATTTCAACAAAATCCAGTCACCAGAAGCAAACGAACGCACGTATGCTCGTTGCAGACGACAACTACGCTGATGACAGTGACTGAAGAAAACACTTTCGAATTCATCTCTCGGTGTGGAGTCTCATTTACTCTACACTCTACCTCATTTACTTTCACTTGTCACGATTCGCACTCTTCCTCTCGAAATCCGACGCGCTTTTCGCGCTCGTGTTTGCGCGAACAAATCGCGAATGTCCTAACTGTCTTTAACGCCTATTTTTCCGCCTAATTAGTCTAACTTATATTTCAATTTACTCGTTCGATTCTCGTTCGCGCCGTCCTCTTTGAATGCGTTAGCGAATCTCGCGTAATGATACCAGCCTACTCTTTTAGGCTTTTTACAACTTTCCCTTGAACAGAGTCTGCCGCGTTCGAACAACGCTCTTTGATGGTACAATCGCGCTTTTCTACTCATACTCCCCCATTTTTCGTTCTTTTTCACTCATAGTTCTGCACGATGGAAACACAGAGAAAGAATAGGCACGAGACGAAACAAGAGACAAAGAAAGAGATCACGTTTGATGAAAAATGGAAAATGTTGTCCAAAGGTAATTGAATCGAAGGGGAAAAGTGCATGTTTCTAGTCCATCACGCAGTTCTCGATCGATCGATGTTCGGTGAACGCTATAAACAGAGCGAGAAGAAATTATCATCCTTGCATAAGGCTTCACACTAACGTGGATCGAGCCACTTCGGTGGTACGTGTATTTTAAGCGATGCTTGTAATTGCGTTGAACGAACTTGTGCCCTCGATTTTTCGTTTCGAGAATTCTATCTTTTGAATGTATCTGTGCAAGATATTAAAAAGAAGATGGTTTAGAGATTCATCGAAATAACACTTGAACTGACCTATATTTTTTAGATTCCTATTGTTAATCAAGATTTGCGGACGATTGGCAGTTCGACGCTCTAAGATTTTGCATCTTATGAAGATTTCTAGATATGTAATACGTACGGACTTTTGGGTGCGGTCACATCAATAGGTGTGTAACTTAACTTAGGTGTAAGGTAACTTAATACCTTACTTCATAAGGAAATATTTTGATTTAAACTTTACGTTGTTTCTATCTGGTATAAGTGGATTTAATCTGCAGACGTTCAGTTAATCTGACACTAACTGCAACTATAATTTCATTCCGATAAACGAAGTTCTGCTGCAGTTGCATAACGCCCGATTGCTTCGTTTTCGCAGCGCGCGGGTAATGGGCGATACATGTTCATGAATAAACAATAGAAGAAACGTACTTTCGTTGCTTTACGTACTTTCAGTAGCAACAACGTTGATATACGAAAATACTTATACTTCTACTAACCTGAAAAATTCTTCTTTCCGCTTTTATCCCTTTCCACTTATCCGCATCAACCAGGAATCCAGATTCAGGGAACATTAATTTCTGCTCTATATTTCTTCTCCTTCTTTCTGGGAGGTCGCTTCGATGGCGCCCTCTAGACTTTGGCCCGCTGCCAGCTTCTCTTCTCTCCCTTTTTTGGTCGCCTTTTCCAACGTCGCTTGCTGCTCGTTTGTTACCCTTTTTCCTTTTTGTTCCCCTCGTTTCTTGCTTACCTACGTTCTTGTCGAAACGATTACGTAAGTTTTTCCGCCCTCGGATCGAACCAAACAACCGAACGTTTTCACGACGCTTTGAGTATCTGCGGCAGCCATTTTTGTTTCTGCCGGAAGCAGGGACAACGTGACACGGGAGGGACCCGTTGGTAGCGTGATCTCTGTGGAAAGAGGAAGAAAAGCCAGGAATTCGACCTCCGAGGCTACGGGTCGATAACCCTACGCGTTTACTGTTCGCTCTGACTGTTGGGAAGAATAGAGGCAGAGGAATAGGAAGCAGCTGATGTCGCTTAGGGTGAGGCGATCTCGTTCGATCCACTGAAAAATGGGACGTTTCGTGAGTCCTTTCCGGTGATTTAAGGTCTCGTTTGATGAAACCAAATATAAGGAGGTTTTTCTGTAATATTATTCGGTTGATTGAAATAAATTCGCACGCTAAATGTTGTTCGTACACTTACAACTCTATTTCAATATATTAACTCGATTCTCTCAAATTACTGATTGTTGAATTATATACATGTACAGTACCAAACAAAAGTATTAGCAGAGCTGGGATTTTCGTGCAAAATTCTTTGTAAATTCGTAGAGACTGTGATTCTCTATTTAGTTTCTTTTGTAAAATATAACCACCGACTCTAATGTTTAAGTGCACCATGAATCATGAATCTTAAAAATATCCATAATAAAAAAAAAAAGGTAAAATACATAAAAAACATTTTAGGGCATTTGTTACGCCGCGGGAAGTTCCTCTATTCAAACTGATCGTCATCTTTTAGAGTTAGTTCTTTTAAAAAAGAAACAGAGATTGCTGAAATAAAGATTGTATTGAATTTATATGAGCAAGGAAAATTTTATTTATATCCTCGGGAGCTTACTGACCGGGAAAAGAGAAAAATCGTCGATATAATAAAAAAAGAAATTAAAGCTGCATCCTCGGATATATGATATGATACAGATACGATATAAAGAATTCTGAGGCGGTCCTTTTTTTAAATTTTAATCTTCTGTGGGAAATTGCGTGGAAAACTGTTACATTCGCGTGCTTTTTCATTGTAATTATGCTAAAAGTTTGAAGAAATAGAAAGAAATACGAGTGGATGCTTTTAGAGAGTTTTAAAACTAAAAATTACGCGTAATGGCAAGTGGAATCACTTCTGTCCAAGCCTTTTTAATTAGAAGACTATAAACGCGAGTGAATTTTCGTGTGCAAATAACTTTTAAACTATGCAGATGCAAAAACGCGATGCTTTAATAACTCTTGGAAATTACTTATGTAGGCATTCGTCTTGCTTACATTCCATTTCTTTAGAAAAACATACATTTGCATAAACATTCGTAGCCTACTTATAACCTATGACTTGTAAAATTGTAGTGGTAACATTAATTCAATTGTGCAGTATTTAGGTAACCAAACTTTAGACAGAAACTTTCCCAACTTTCTGTTATAATAATATGCAATATGGATACAAGGAAAGAAAATATTTAGAGTTGAAATTCATAAATAAAGGCCTGCCATTTTTCACTTTCTTCCTCTCTCGGCTCGTGATCAATCGCTTCATAGTTCTCTCCGTGGAATTTCAGTGAACTCATCCAAGGATATTAAAAAAATTGACTTTCGTTGCTCGGAAAAGGGTATTCCCAGCAGCTTGCCGATCTTATCGAATTCAAAGGGGTAAACGGTCGATTTACAAGAGGCAGCTGGTGCATTCGAAAGTGAAGAATATTTTTTGTATATTGGTTGGCGGCGTAATGGTTGGCATAGGAGAGAGTTTGAAATCGACGATTTCAAGTGCCATATCCTAGTGCTGGTATCCACTGGTTTAACAATACTGTACTATCTCTTTTTCTCTTTTCCTCCTTTCTGATCTCTTTGTTCTTCAGGCATGCCGTATTGATCGGCGAACACTGGCAGTCGAGTCGGGATAACTCGGTGTTGGACTTACACTTATGTATACATACACAAGCATGTGTTCTGGTTCCTGTACGCCGCGATATAATTATGCAGGTATAGAAGAATTAACTTTTGGCTAAAAAGAAATACGATGTTAGGTGTAACAATGATTTTATGACTCCAACAAACAACAAATTACAGTGTCAACAAATAATATTTTATAGATAAGTCATTTTTACGTGACGATTACCTACTTTTTTTTTAGATACCTACTTATTTTTAAGAATAATTAATATCTTATTCTTATTCTTAAGAACCAGGTCATAGCTTTATCACGTTATTTCACAAATTCTGCTGTACTATGTACTAGATAGCTGTGTAGGTGTATTTACGAGATAGTACAACTGCAGTCTCTTTTTAACGGAGTCATTTAAATCTGTTTGCAATATCGTCCATTAAATTGTTTATTCTATACTTACGTTTAAAACTATAATATTTAATACCTAAATAAATCATGAAAGAAACAACGAATCGCATGAGCTTAAAGGTGATCGTCCTGTGATTATCACGTGGCAAATACGTGAACTAACTGAATGCAGACAGTGTGAGTGCGCGAGCATTTCTCACCGAACCTCGAGATTAAGCTTTGAATGGAATAAAGTCGACGGTTATCAAGTCGAAACGTGACAGGCAGCTTATTTGAATGACGCGTTCATGGACGATGATGTCGGTACGGAAGTATTCGCGTTACGCGCACCGTTAATCTCTGGTCTCCCGCTTGATTTTCGTGCAAAGCACAAGTAAAGGGTTGTTTCGTGCTCGACCACGAGTGGCTCCGCTCGTTAGAAACGCTCTTTCGTGCGTTTGTATGTACCTTGCCGCGACTGACATGAATTTCTTTGAGCGAAAAAAAGGTCGTTGTCGGTGTTTTAGGCAGACTTTAGCGAGAGATATTGATCGATGAATGGGACGAGGTTGTTCAAAATAGAATTCAAAGAGTTCTATCTTGTGTCATGTGGAAAATACATCGTCAATAATGATAATGACGATAACATCGCATTTTGTGAGAACGACATAATTTTAAGTTGGAGTTAAATTAGCACAAAAACTAATTTTTTGATATGTTTTATTCTTAATCTATTGATGTCTTTCTCTTCGTGTCTGTAATTTATTCTTCTCTCTAATAACTAACAATAAATTTTATAGAATTTGTCGGAATCACTCTTGTCGTATATCATATTCTCCTTGTTAACGAGCTTTTTTTGCAAAATTCTGTGTTTAAACTTTTGATAAATACATTTGATTCGTATAGTAATTCTGTATGTTCCTTACAAATCATGAGTAGGTCTTTTGCTCTTGCGAAACGGAGATCATTAAACTTCAGACTAGTTAGGAATGCCGAAGGCTCCCACAAAAACACCTGCTAACGTTGGACTTCTGCTTGGACACTTTATGATTCTAGATTTCTTCTGTCACATTCGTTTCAACATTTCTAATTACGTGTATCAGCCTGTTACAGATCGCAATGTGCTTACTTCTATAAATTCAATAATTCATTTCTAAACTGTGTTGCGAAGCTCGAATGTTCTATTCGCTAATTAAAGGGGAAAAGGTTGCTTTGTTTGCACAACTGCGCAGTTGCATCGTTATAACGTTGTAACGATGTCCTTGTCTTATCATAAATACATATTTCAGTAATTGAAAACGCTCCATTGTTAGTGTAGTTTACGTGTTGTGTATATTGCACAAATTATCTACGTATCATTCAACTACCTTTTGCGTGCTATATACTGGTTGACAACCGGTTGAGAACCACCTACCTTAGATCATTTCTTTGTAATAGCTTATATAAATATAGATATCCTCGATCAATCTAGCAATTCTCCATTATGTGAGTACTTTTTTTTACGATAATGTATTTTTTATTACCTCCACCAGATTTTTCACCAGTGACTAAATCAGTCTTTACTCATAGATAATTTTCTTGTCAGCTTCGACAATTTATCTCAAATCGGCATACTTTTCGTATCTCGGATGCCTAAAAAAGAAACGATAACGAGCCAGCTCGGACAAACAGCTTCCGACTGTCTAGCATGAAAGTTCTGGCAATTCTATGAATACATATGCTCGTCCTTCGACGATGTTGCAGAACTGCTCACCGGTCGGAAGGCGGGCCAACATTTCCGGTTTCGTTTGCGAAACGCTGCTGCGCCGAGCCAACAGCCATTTATCTCGTCTCGCGTAAACCACAACGAAATCATGCCGCCTTTTCCGTACCTCGCTACGAATCGACTCGTATCTCTGCACCTGCACTTGTGTGCACACATCAGCCATTACACGCGGCTGCACCTGTCAGGTGAAAGGAACCCAGAGAAAGGTTCGACGGTTTAGATCACTGTTATGTGCCTTTAGCCTTACTTAGGATATTACATTTTCATTGCGTTTCAGACATCGAACATTCAGTTTTATATATTTCACAATTGCGATATTCTATTCTTGGGGAGATAATTCCGATTAAATAATTGACCTCGTAACCCTTCAATGAAGAAGACTCAGCTCAGCACCAGAATATGGGACGAGAACTGGGTCGAATCTATCGGATACAGAAAGCAGTCGGTAGATGGAACGACTCGCGAGGAGAGCGACTTCGACAAAGGGACGCGCTCCTTTTGAATAGCTTTTAATGTACAGCTAGCG
This sequence comes from Bombus pyrosoma, assembly GCF_014825855.1. Classification (NCBI taxonomy): domain Eukaryota; kingdom Metazoa; phylum Arthropoda; class Insecta; order Hymenoptera; family Apidae; genus Bombus; species Bombus pyrosoma. Next base: position 15,978,776 of record NC_057772.1, on the reverse strand, counting down.
TGCATCGTTATCATGCCGTGGAATTGTTCGAAAAACGGATGAAATTTCGAAGTTAACGAGTTGTCCTTGGCGCAGATCTCCTAAGCAAGTTAGAAATACATACTGGAAGTCATGATAAAGCATGATTGAGAAAGTCACAAAGGAAGATTATTTTGTACAACTTTGATCGAGTTGTCGGAAGATCTTTAAAATTTGAACAAATTACGTATAACGAAATTGCTACCAAGTTTATATATTCCTTAAAATTTACTCAAGGATTTTAAGGAAAATATTGATTTCGCGCCGTTTCAACTGATTGAGACAAATCGAGATATTCCAAATTGAAACGAAGAAGAATGATTTGGGTGGATATTTTAATTTTATCGAGTTACGTCCATAATTTCCAAACATGCTTGTTTTATCATAATCGCTGCTCTAAGATCAGATGGTTTCTATGCTTATTTTTCAAGCCATCAACAACGTTTTCCTCCGCCTATTTTTGCGAAATTACTTTTTGTAACTTGCCGAGTACAATGCTAGCAATAAAGTGACAGGAGCTAGGTATAGTGGGCAGGACGTACACGTGAAAGTGGCAAGTGTGAATACCACGTAGGTATGCTCCTCGAAGGCCGAATGAGAATCCGTAATGTGTGGGCGCTCTTGGGCTTTCAGCCCACGTGCAACTACAACTACAGCTAGCGTTGCCACGTGCAGTGCCGCATACACTAGGGATGCGTAACACCGCCATTGATCCCCCATTACGGTGGAATTTACGGATTTTTTCATTCCCCTTTGACTTTTATTAATGACCGTAGCTTTACGATACGGATGAAACATTTACTATTTTTGAGAACTAATATTTTAGTTAACAATTTTAAGTACAGACGTATAGTCATAAAATGTGTACTTTCTCAGATTACATACTGCAACTATTTCTTTGTATTTTTGCTATCTAATTTTCACTTTAAATATCTACACTTCCGTCATTCAGTGTAATTCTACATTGAACTCAATATATATATATATATATATATATATATATATATATATATATATTATAGAATTCAACCTCGAGCATTTCGAAATGAATGTTACTCACGTAGAAGATACTTGGTTGTAAAGTTGCTGCGTGCGTTAGTTGGTCGTACGATCGATACGCCTTCGATACATCCCTGGCTATATTAAATTTTTTCCTGCCGACACTTCTGCGACCTCATATGGTATCCATTGAAGCATATTGCGCAGCGATCAATCACCATAGGTATTTGCAAATAGAAAGCTGATATTTACCATAATTACTAAGCTATCGTTGTGTGGTACATGCGAGTGAAATATGCGGGTAAATAAGGCTGCGTGTGACTTGCATCAGAATCGACAAAATATGCGTATAGAGTTTCTTACATCATTACAAAGTAAATACGGTACTTGAGTGATTCTGCCAAATGACTCACGCAATTAATTTCTTGGATTCAAACACAGGGAGAAACAATTTTTCCTTTAGTTTCTATCAGTCTGAAAATCTAACATCTATTTCTCTCTTTCTCTGACTTTGCTTGTACAGATCAAAGCATGAAGCTTCTTCTTATAGAATTAAATAAAATTATGAAGACGACACGTCTACACGCACTTTTGTACACATGTAAAAAGTTTTGTTCAATGATCTATAGGTAGAAAACTCTGAATCGTAACCTAATCGTCCATCTATCCGACGAACTATATTCTTTCTTCTCAAGCCCGAATAAGACGCGAGTAAACGCAAAAAGTTTAAGCGGAGAAAGAAGCGTTCGTTGAACTTTCGCCGCACCGGTGCGAGCTGTAACTTCATTAGGCTGTTTACTCGTTACCATCCACTTTGCTTCTAAGAAATGATTTCGCTTCGCAAAATGAACCGCTTCGTCCCCTTTGACGTGTTGCTTCGAACTTGCTTTATTGCTACGTGGTGCCTCGAACGGGAAAGACTTTCGCATTAATGGACCGTAAAATTAGTCGCATCGACTTTGAACAAAGTTATCGCAACCTCTGAGCGACATTAGCCCTTAATCGATGCTATCAACCTAATAACAATATCGATACGGGTGCGCTCTATAATATTTTTTGCTCCGCTATACCCATAGAATATATTGACAAAGTTTAGGTGGTTAAACTATGAGACACGTTGTATATTTTAGTAACATTCACGTATCGTTATCAAAAAATCATTAACCAAACTATCCGGATACTTGTGAGCAGTCGTGTATGTGCCCAGCATCTTCGCTTGGAAACCAACTTTAAAGGCTTCGATAATATCAGCGTCCAATCGATTCACCTCGATCGGATGGTGAAGCAAATTTAGAGCACAATGGCGAGCAGCATCCTCGAGACGCAATACATATCCGGCACATTATGGTCCCTGAGAAGATGGCAAAGCGGCGCAAATGCAAGACAGACGTCGTGAAGCATCGCGGATGCACATGTACTTACTTACCGCGGCGTAGAAGCCATCAGCGAGGTCTTTGGCCGCTCTAATGGCGGATGTAGCGTCTGTCTTTAACGTGGCTTTCCCCTAATTTGCGTCAATTGCCGACACGGATGCCAACCGAAGAGCGTAAGAATAGAAAAAGACATGACGGAGACGCGCAGCGCAAAGTACGTCGTAAAGTAATTGAAATTACTGTCTGTCACCGTGTCAGCCCCCGATATTCTGACATTCGAAACGAGCCAACGCGTATTACGTAACGCTTACTGTTGCACTTGGAAAGCGTGGTTCAGCCTTACTGACCACTGCTGCTCGTTGCTCGCAGACACGGAAATGCGGGTGTCCCGCGTTTCTTGCCAATAGCATTCCGTCAGCTTCGAGGAACGATGCGTTACCGAGAAACTGTGACATTTTATTTCATATACCGAGAAACTGTGACTTTCATTTTAGCAAACAAAAGCCCTTTAATGTTTGAAGAAAAACTTTAGCATTTTTGAACAAGAAATTACGTACATTTTATTATATATACGTACAAATTACAAATTTTTTCGTATTCTTCTTAAACTCACGAAATTTATTCGAACGATAGAGAAACGAGATTGGGCCAAAAGTGACCCAGAGAACGTAACAGAATTAATGCGTCCGGACGTGTAGTCGCGTTGACACGTAGGTACATATACCTATCTGTATAAGTACATACGCATTAAATTTCCCTTTGAAGCGTTTCCAACTACTGTCTTGTCCTATCGCGTGCAAGAACTTTAGCTAACGCGCTGACTTTCGTTGTAAAATATTAGGTGGGTGTGATATATTCTTTCTATCTTTCTTAATATAGCCCTGCTTATATATGGTGATCGTATGCAGTTTTTCATCGCGTTCATGCTGGGCATCCGCAATGATCACGATTGCAAATGGACGTCAATATCCACTATGGTTTATAATCGGTATTCATTTGCAATTGAGCAACTGTCGACCGTTAATGGTTGAAGCCGTTCTCATCGGACGTCGCGGTCACCCTTAAGGGCCAGGTATACATTGGCCGAAAGAACCCTCTTCTATCTGTGTATACTGGTTTCCGTTCTCTTCCATCTTGCCTTGACCTTTTTTGAACGATGCTCCGCTCTCTCATCTTTACGTGGAATTTTCAAATTTTCTGTCTTATTTGAATTGGTAATTGTTATGATCCTCGTCTTTAATTTAGTATTTTCATCTATGTAAAATACGTTGTATTAACCCTTTAATTACGGAGAAGTTTCGCTTGCATCGAAGAGACGGGAAATTGTTACTCTTCTTAAAAGATTTTCAAACAAAATTTTTCGAATTTAACATGAATTATGAATTTAATACGAAACGATTGGGTCGTAAAAATATAAAGATGGTGTAAAAACGACCTGGTTGATCGTCACTGGAAAGAGTCTCAGCCAGTTAGTTTGTTCGACGAAGTTGCAGGCTGAAAATAACTTTTTGCCATTCGAGCAAGCTCTCCGTTCTCATGAGCACGCATATGGTAAACCGTTGTTGGAACGTTAATATAACCAAAGGAGTACACGACGTGCGTAGGCCTACCACGCGTTCCTCTGTCTATCCTTTGTTTTTCAACGGCATTAGGTCCCGTTAGCGTCTTTGTATGCCATATGGAAATTTCACGCGAACATTCACAGAGCTCGTCGTTATGCATTTCACTTGTGCGTGCAGGACAATGCCATCTTGGAATGCGTGCTGCTTCGATTCGACTTTGTCTCTTTCACGCTTTGCCTTATTGACATCGATATATCCTTTTTCTTCTGTACGTTGTATCGTTTCGCACAGAAATTATATTATTATTCCCTAAATAAGTTAGACGGATATTCGATATTTTTAATTAACCATAAAGTGGATCTAAAGTTAATGAAAAATAAGAGGGGTATTGTAAAAGTAAAGAGTTTGGTTGGAAGTTTCAAATTCATTATAATAATAATTTGATGAAAGTTAATATTTCTTATATTAAAAATGTATTGAATATACCACAATAATCGAATAAATCAAGAAGGAGATTGGAAATTTTGGAACAGTAGAGTTTGTTGGTCTTCATTTCTGCAACACCCTATGCCCTATACAAATCTCTACAATGGGCGCGTTAAGATCACCTTTCAATCCCTCGGAACGAATTCATTGAAATACGACGAGACATTGGCAATGCTAATGGCCGAGTTAACATACAACCGTGTTCACGTGTCATATCGATCGTACGAACGTAGTCGTATGACTGGAGAGAGCTTCAGCCGAGTTAAGGTTAAAGACCATGATCGATTTTGAAAGGATTGTTTGACACGTTAACAACTGAAGAAATGTTGAAATATTACATCGAAGAATCAGCATTACAGGTCTGTACGTATCTAATTTTATTGACTGTAAACCATATATATGTAATTATTTATTTACTCATTTATTTATACCACAGCATAGTGAGAGATATTTTTATGTTGTCTGTACGATTTAGATATGTATCTTGTTTTTTTGGAAGAAAATGTTAACTTTTAACCTCTACAGATATGATACAGACTGCTTCATGCAACTGGACGAAGCTATATTTCAAGTATCTAAAGTCTTTAAGTATTTCTACAAAAGACACAAATGATCAACAAGTTCGATTTAAATGTTATCTTGTATTAATCAGATATTCGTTCATTAATTATATATATATTCGAGTTCCTACATGCGAACAAACTATTTTAAAAATTACAAGAAAACAATCATGCCAACATACATAGTTACATACAGAAAGCGTTATTTTATAGTTCAGTTTCGTTCCAGGGTTTATATAAAAACATAAACCACAAAGAACCATCTGACCTTATTTAAAATCGCTTGACTTCCATGCGCTTCCCACACGGGAATCACAATCGACGATTTCATTCTACCTTTCATTTGGCCTTCAACGCAGGTATTCTATGAGGTTGCCTCATTCTACCGAAGCTACGCCCCCGCATTTCCAGTAAGAAAATTAATCGATCATTTTCCGCGCGCTCATCCGCCATAGCACGCAAGCTCCGTGACATTGGAAAACGCTTTTAAACGGTTATTCTCCCGAGTAGTGCTTTCCGATGAGTGCGTATTGGATATTTCAGTCGGCCTTGATTACTTCCCTGGCGTCGTTTGACCATGATGTGTTGGGCCATCGATTCGTGTCTTTAACTCTGTATAATTTCTAACGTTGTATATGCTTAGAAACTACCTCCTATCTCATATATTTATATTTATTTAATATTATATATATATATATATATATATATATATATATATAATATTCTATTCTAAATCTAAATCTAATATTCAATCTAATATCATGAAATTTATTTTAACATTTATTTACTTCTCTTATAAAAGAGAGCAAAATCTTTCAAAAGAGAGCAAAAGTTCTATCGAAATTATTGTACTATAAAAATATTATATAAGTAAGTAACTTTATTCATAGCAGAAATGTTACATATTTATTCGTAGTACTTTACACCTACACTTTACGTAATTTCAAAGAGTTTTATAAGTTCTTATGTAATATCTATAATATTCTGTAGTATTCTTCTGTTATTAAATTTCGACATAAAGCATTGTAGCAAAAGATATTACTAGACCTTGAATATAATTTACAAAATTACGTAAAAGATGGAGCAATGTTCCACGGGATTTTAAATGATTTTTGTGCTTCGCAACAACGTGTACCTTTTCAGTAATATATTAACAGAATTACAAAATATTTAACGGGCAAGAAATTCAAGCATGTAATAGAGACAGATTATATATACATGTTGCTTTCGTTCATTATAGTCAATTGTGAGAAAAAAAGACCTCATCGAAATACAACGATTACGTTACTCGAACGTGAATTACGTATCATGGAAGTCATAAACAGGATCGCGAGGTTCTCACGTTTAATATATGGGATATGTTTAATAGGGTATTTTGCTAAGAATAATTGAATAAATTAGAGCGAATAATTTCAACGTTGCATGTAAATTTTCAGCTGGTATGTTTACACTGTCTATCTACGTGTAGTAAAATTCACAGTATATTTTTAAAAATTCATAGTAATTTTTTGCTGCCACTTCTGTAACACAGTGCAAATTTTAAATTGTCTCAAATCGTCCCTCTGCTTATAATAACGAGAAATTGTAAATTCTCCGGATTAGGAAACAGGAATAATTGCACGAATTTACTGATGAAAAAAAATTGTTACTTTACAGCCGCCGGAGAACGAGTTGCAGAAAGTTGGCGAACGCGTGCCCAGCGAGCACGAACTCAGAGTGCAGAGGTCTCTGCAACGACTGAACGTCCCGGATTGGTACAAGAATTCTCCCGCGGCTCGCGATGGTTTCCGGTTAAAGAGGCACTCCGACGCGTCGCAACACGGAGGATGGCGTGCATTGGGCTCGAAAACCACTTCCCTCTCGTCCCTTTCATCGTCTTCCAATAGACAGCCGACTACAGGTAAGCATCCTCTTAATGATCTTTTTATATTAATCTTTCTTGTTCGCGAGTTTGTTCGTATTTGTTTAAGATATTTCTGAGGATTATAGAAAAATAAATGAACAAACACTCGAGTACGAGTCCTCAAATGCCGTGAACAAACATTAAAGCACAAAGCTTTAAGATTATATATCACGGAGCTCAATATTACTTTGTGCAACATCTTTTGAATATTTATTCACGATTATTCAGAAGTGAATGCAGTCTTCTAAAGATATTACTCCGTAAAAGTTCTTTTTTGCGAGAGAGTTTAATGGCTCTTGCTTTGAAATTATATAACATTGACTGGTATAAGGATCTCTTGAAGAAGATTCTCTTAACGCTTCAAACATAATAAATATAACTTCTACAATCTTCCTTGAGATATACAATTTGTTTTGCTATAAAAAGAAAACAAAGAATATTAAATGTAGTATTTATTATATCTTGAAAGCCACAAATTTTAATATAGTTCTTTACAATGCTTTATGTTAGTATGAAGGAATTCGTATCGATTACATATCTTTTTTTCTTAATTTCCTTTCCTATATTTAATTTATTTCTTCTTGCTTTCTCGCTTCACACTTTATTTCCCCCTGAGACAAAAACTTCTCCCCGACCTCCTCACTGCAGTTGGAAAACAGTTTAATACAAACGGAAAGTAGCGAAAAGTTGATATCAGGTTCTTCGAAATGTTATGAGCGAAAGAAAAAGAGGGCACAATAGCTGCCTATTGGAAACGATTCGCAATGAAACGGCGCAACACCAAGCAAATCGAACTCTTCTTCGAATGAAAAGGCGAGCAACATCCGAAATTAGCACGTAACGAGAGCCGAGTGTCGGCCAATTTCATTTATCCTCGTGTTTGCATCTCCCTCGTTTCTCAAGCGACATAGTCTCGCGGATATTCTCTGGCTACGGTGAGTAACTGCTAATAGGAAGTGGCTAATAAATTTAGCAGGGTAGGTTAACTCGATTAATTCGGCCTTGCCGGGTAGTCGTCTGCTAACGACAAAGTCGAGGTCTATCCCGCCACGTTGTTGGCTGACTGCAATAGCAGCGCAGATCCCTTCTTTCGCAGGGTGGTTGGGAAACGTTCAAGGACGTTTCTAACGAGAGAATGCGATTTGTTAAGGAAGGGCTCTAATTATCAGATTTAAAGGGCTGGTGCCAATATGAGCTGCTGGTGCGGATCTGACGCTCGGTTGGTAGTCCGAAAAGGGCAAAGTTCGTTGAGACACTTTTTTTTAATGACGTCTGACCACGATTCATCATGCTCTCGGCAGTTTTGATTTTAACAGATTTATGGAAGATTATCTTTCGTAGTTTTTTAAAAGATTATAAATTTTATTAATCTTCCCCTCTTCTTCCCTTCTTCTTTCGATTGTTATTGCATCTTTCATATTGATTTTCATTGTTCCTTCGGATCTTAAGAAAACTCGTAATTGACAAACAAAATTCTTTTTTTATTCTTTTTTTTCTAAATACAGACCTGAAGATATAAATCTTTCTAAATAATTTGAGATAAATTTTTTAAATTGTTGCATAACTTGTTCATTGTGAAAGTTAAAGTTCAGATTTTAAAAGGAGTTCAGTTTTTACAGAATTAGTTTGATGTTTCTAAAAGCTTAAACATAGAATTGTCATATCCTAATATTATTCTTGGCCCTGTTTTTGCGATATGTGAGACTACATTCATTCAAAGAAACAAATTTGCAATAATATTTTTACCCAGTAATATTTACCGACTACTTCAAGTTTTTTCTAAAGTCTCTCTGCTAATTGACACCAAGAACAAAGGAATAAAATTTCTACGTCTATCCCTGGGAGCATACACAGAACGTGTTTCACTCCCGGTAACATCGAGCTCAAATACCTTCGTAGCAGCTCGCTGGTAACGTCAATGTAAGACAGCTGTCAAGCTTTTATTCTGTCGTTGAAAAGTTCCCGGGCAACGTATTATTCGACGTGCAAAACCATCGATCAAAGTCTTCCAACATAATCCACTTCAAATCCGGATCAAGTAACAAACTCGCTTGTAAAACGAGTCAAGACGCCAACACCGTATCGCGGTATTACCATAATAACTACGTCTATATTTATTTGTATTTGTTGACAACTGTTCAGTTCTGAGAATCGAATATACGAATTGTTTTACAGGATCTGATCAGGAAGTTTGGGAACGTTGTACAAGGTGTCTCAAATTTTATCAGCCATATTTTGACAGAAAAGTAGAATAAGGAAATCTACGCAAGATGTTGCGACTACGTGTTAATACGTTCCGATAAATTTGTTTAGGTGCCCTTCTTAGTCCAAGTCCCACGCCACCTGTATTCTCAAGATGGAGTACCAGTCTGCTAAACAGTGCCGGAAGTTCGCCAGCGAGTTCAACAAGGTCGTCTTTCAATCATCGACAGCCGTACTTGGGCTGGCGTTCTCAAGAACGGCTAACGAACCCGCGAACACCGGCAGAACGTCTTGCTCAGGGTATTCTTCCCCAGTTGCAAGCAGCAAACAAGGTTCGTATTAAAAAAACCTTGAAAGTCTCATGTTACACCATTGTCGCCCATGCTTCTTTAACATTGCAACTTTAACGTTTCATAGCAGCTTTTCAACTTTACTTTTAAAAGATTACAATTACTATTCGATATCTTATTTAGGTAATATTTTCTAATAAAAATGTTGTTCGTCTTTCATTACCACATATGTAATAGACTAAACTATTCTCTTTCTACTTTAGAAATATGATAGTAACTATTTACGAATATTTGACATTAACGTTATCGTATTTATCATTTTCTGAAACTGTTGTCAGATCCAAAATAATCATACCACTGATATTTTCATTATTTATAACAGAAGTAAATCTGCATTTACGATGTAAATATGTCGGAGACGATTAGTCGAATTTCCTCGCACGAATAATCGTTCCCAAATCCGCGACATTTAGCCTCGAACCGTGAGTGACCCCTACCTCGCCTACGTCCACCTCGCTTTTCCTTTGTCCAATTTATTTTTAATTTATGCAGACAGCGCGCAAATGCAGTGATTTCTCTATAATTAGAAATTTTGGCAGAAATCCACATTCTGACGTCTCGTGGCCTTTACAACTCGAGTACAAATTGACTGTTATCCGAATCACAGACAACCCCTCTGCCCCAAGGTCGGGCCATGCCGCGAACATTGTCCTACTTTTCAAACTTTTAATCAGCTTTTCGTTACCAAAAAATAGTTTTCCCGCGAAAATGTCTTTTCTCATGAACGTTAAAATCTATTGAAAGTAATCTTGAAAATTTATTGGAAATTAGAACAATGTGCCCGTTTAAAGTTTTATTAAATTTGTTCTTCCAAGCTATTTTCATTTATTGACAAAGATATATCGCTGTGCGACATTCTTTACTTTTAGCAACGCTTTGTACAAGGTTTTTGTGTCTCTATTTTCTAGCATTGACAATTCGGTGAGATTAAAAAAACTCTAAATGAAAATTTCGCTAATATGAAGTTGAGTTTTACAACTCGAAAAGCGAACACAGCATTGAATAATGGTATCGAAAGATAATTGTTAATATAAAGGTTTCGGTCGAGGAGACTTTGTAATTCGTGAATAACAGATTATTAGTTCATAACACTCGACACTGCGTTATTTTCTAGTTGTTATATCGATAATAAATGTTTAAACAATAATTAATTGTCTGCGTAAAATTGTGTATAGCTCTGTATACAATAATTAATATCGAATTACATTTTTTGATATCGAGGCTTCTGTTATAGCTCTTCAAATATATTGAGTTATTATCGTAGTTACTTAATTGATAACAACATGATTCGATAATTCAATATTAATTGGTTATTAAGTGATATACTTCGATTGAACTTCAGAATGGAAAAGCATAAGAAACAGGTATAGAGTAATAAAAGCGAAATTTTTGTTGGCAGCAGCAACAACAACAACAACAGCAACAACAACAGCAGCAGACAACGAATCAGCAGCTAGAGGTAAGGAACTCGATAAAGGAGGTAACCTCGGCCATTGTGCACTACGTGCAAAGCGGTCAGGAGGTTGGTGGAGGTGGCAGGCTGTCGCCTCGACCTCGACCTGAAGACTGGGACGACAGGGGCGGAGCAAGGTCGACCAGCCCCAGAGGTGAGCACTAAACAACCCCTGCCAAAAAAACCATCCTACCACCACCACCACCACTACACCATTACTACTTTTACTCTCTACGACAAAGGTAATTTTGAGTTTTCCTGATCTGTTGATGTGAATTTCTTCTCTTTGTCTCTGCATCTTTACTCTGTGACCTAGACGCCTCTCTTCTTTCGTCTGTCTCTGGGTTTCTCTTGTTACTGTTCTTACACGTCTTGTCACTGTATTGTTACCTAACTCCTGATCGGAATGTCGTGAAATAAATTTTGCTCTTTCGCTCGTTGTTACTGCTCACACACACACACATATATATATAATATTCGACGTGTCTCTGATACGCTAGTTCAAAGCACTACCAACAACAACTCTCTTGACTGTTTCTTCTGTCTTTGTTCGTTCTCTTGGTTGTTTCGTTTTTACTAACGAAAATTGCTTTCAAAAACGCGGTCATTCAACAAAACCTTTGATGGTTAAAAACTGTAACGTACCCTCTTCACACGCGTGTAGACTCATTCATTCTGCGAATGCTGCGTTGGTTCACGCGCCTGCAACATCATCCAAATATTTTCAAAGTGTCGCGACGCGGTATTCCTACTAACGTTAACATGCGAGAATCCACTCGTTCTTGTCCCGTTGAAAAAAAAACCTCCTTCTTTCTTCCTCCAATGACTCCAACTCTGTAGATATATGTATATAAACGCTTTCCTCGTGTTGCACAGCGTAGATTTCTCTTCGACCAAGCGGTCCACTGTATCTCACAGACTTTTCGAGCAGTCGTGAAAATTAATCACAATCGAACAAAAAATTCGATCTTACGATTTTACAAATTTACGAGGTGTGACAGTAATATTTCGAGAATGACACGTATATAAATTTTATGCGAATATCAGGTCATCGCCTTCGAAGTATGTAGTTCCTTTGAGATTTAAGTAAAGTAAAGATGGCAGCTTATTTTTATTTTCGAAGGACGGTTCCTGTGAATTTACGCCCACTTTAGGAGTAGTCTTGGATGATATTAAATGATCCGGTAAACGTCATACGAATGACTCATGTAGCGTCGAGAAGTGAACTCATGCTGTTTTGGAATTCTTGGCTTCGATGTACAATCTTTGTATTTCGCATGTTGGTGAAGGGAAGATCGAGCCTATACTGTCTTGTTCTTGCAACTTTGAGGAAAACAGAATTAGCCTTGGAACTTTGTCACATCTCGTATTCCAAGACATCCTATTCATCTCCTACGACTACTTTTGTCTTCGTAATTACAACACTGACTCTGATATGTAAAAGGGAGAGAAAGGGAGAAAGGGAGAGAGAGAGAGAGAGAGAGAGAGAAAGAGAAAGCACATAATCAATTTTAGTAACGGAATTATTCTTCATGGTATTCGCGAGATGATACCATAAATACATAGGAAATGTGACATAAAGAATTCTTCTCAGTGGAAGATCTCCCGTATGATCGGCATCAGCGAACCAACGAAGCATTGCTGCTTGCCACGACGACGCCACGATTGCCACGAAAATTCCCGTAATGGTGTTCACCGACAGCCTTGACACCGAATTGTATTTCTAGCGCGCGAATTCGTAAAGCAAGGTCGAATGGTGGCGAGGGCGGAAAAAACGTTGGTACAATCGGGGAGGGGGGGGCGGGAATGGAACGTCTGCTCGGCTATTTCTCGACTTCCATCCGACGACCACCGCGTGTGTCATCCGTTCCCTCGGTCTACCCTCATCTCTAATCGCGACAGTCTCGACGAAAGTATGCATACACATAGGCGACCGACCGTCGGTTGCTATTTCGACAGCTTTGTACCGACGTGGCCGTCCTGCTACAAAAATAGATCACCCTGAAGTTTAAGTCACACCCCTCTGTCTCCATATACGCTTGTCGGTGCTAGCGAACTTAGCCGCTACTCTGTCTGACCTTAGGACAAAATTAAAACAAACATCGTGAACAGGGAACGAAGTGCGAAGATAACGCGCACGTGGTCAGCTGTTACTACTTCGTATACTTTTATAATGAACACGATATCTTGGTCGTGTTACGTCCACGTTACTCATCGTGTTGCGTATAACTCGGTGTATAAAGTCCAATGCGTGACACGCCTCGAAAAGCATCAGCGACGTCCAATTCTCAGAGCGACATCCCCGAAAACCTTCACGTCTTACCACGATGTTACACTAACTATATACTATCATAACATGGTTTGTCGATCACGTATATGTGTGTGCCGATCCGTTCAGCTTGATTTGCGTTGTGATTAATACTTCCGTGTTAGAGCTTGACTAACACGATCTAATCAGAGATTTGTGTCGTGTTTAAGAACAATACTCGAACTACCGAACTGCTAACTTCGTGTATTATTAGTATATAACCAGTTTATACAAAAATAAAATAAGTCGGAAATACACAATTCTTTTTTAAACCGAACAAAGTCATAATGTTACGGTTGCAGAAGGTAACTACGAATTGCTACGTCCGTAGAGTTCTATGCCGTTACTATGTTTTGCTGTGCTACCCGTAGTCGTTTTTCCGGAAAGGAATCGCGGATCGATCGTAAAAGAAGCTACCCAAAAGAACACACACCGCGCTCGCCCCGCTGGCTTCTTCATGCCGCATCTAATGAAATGAAACTTCTCCTCGAAGGGAGCGTGAAGCTGTGTTGGATGGAGAGCTCGTTCGTTGGCATGAGACCCGCGGAATCTCCGGAGACACCGATGAGTTTGGCCACGGAAACCGACTGCTGTCCCGGATGCAACGTCACAGCCACCGAGTCATGCAGCTGCGTCGATTCCGCGATTTCCGGCCTGTTTTGGGATTTGACACCAACACACGACGATGGTCAATACCAGCAGCATCAACAATATGAACAACAGCTAGGTGGCGGCGATAGTCTTGGTCCATCACCGTCCTCCACACTCAATTATCACCATCACCATCATCATCATCATCGTCAGCTTCACCATCAACAACAACCACAGCAACAGCAGCGTCATCACCGCGGTGAGTTGCTGCTCGCCTAGCGGAAAATCAAAAGCAAACGACATCAGACAAGAGAACACGTACAATTGCGAACATTCGTCAACAAAGAACACGTTCGGTCGCGTTCCCATTATACCAGACAATTCCTCGACGCGTCCCTCACGATCCGTCTATCTAAGCTGACGAAGACGATTCACGTCGCGCGTTTGTACGACTATTTGTATTTCCGAATTCGATGTGTCGACGAGTTGACAACGTTGCTTGGAAAGTCGGTTCGTTTCTTCGATGGTTCTTTCGTTTCCTGTTTCATAGGAAATCTTGACGAAATTCAAGTATGTATCTAGTGGTTGGTAGGCTGGCTAACTACTTGATGACTATTAGATGGAACGCTCATCAGCGTCAATTTGTCCTTTAAAAGGCGAAGAGAGAAAGTTAGCGGTCTTCGTAACGGATATTTTGGCATACTAGTAAGGAATATAGGTAAATTTTTTGGAATGCTGGTTTGGATGAAAGGAGTATGGTATTTACGTAATTGCAATACGTAATGACATTTTACTTCAAGCTTTCTTAGTCGCGATATAATATTAATACGAATTTAACGAAATACATTCGTAACTTTTTACTTATCTTCAACTTAAAACTTTCTCAAAGTAGCAGAGTTCAAGGTTCTGAAATATCTAATTGGAAACTTTAGTATCGATGCGTAGAAAATTCTTAAAGATTTATCGATCGTTGAAAAGTCGCTTTTTTCGACGTATTTCCGACATATCAAAAGTTATACGTGATATTGTATATTAAAATCTGCTTTGACGCGTTCCCGTCCTCTTGTTGACGATTTCTTCCCACGACAGAAGCGTGTACATATTCTGTGAGATTCTTCGACGGAACTTGGCAGGGAGCAGTGAACGATCTTCGAAAAAAGGCTTCTCTGACGTGTTTCTAAGACCGTGGTCTGCTACAATCACGTCGATTACGTTTGTGACGCAAGCCATTGACTCGGGCTGCTCTCCAATTGTCAGCTATTCTATTCGTTTCCGTCACAAGCTTGTCGTGATCTCACGATCTCCTCCGCGTGACCGTATAGTATTTCTTCATGCTTCGAAGAGTTTTGGAAAAACCAAAGCCGACGTATACGTCGAAACGACAAGGTATCGTATCGATTTCGATCACAAAACGAATTTATTTCTCTACCTTGTTGATCGTAATTAGATACATGCCAGCGTAAACGATTGATTGCGAGGTTTCGAGCAAAACTTCGGCAAAATGTGTGCATTTTCGGATGGAAACTGTTCTTCGGTTTCACGCACACTTCCGCTTCTTTCTGTACATAATTCTTACGAAGAGGGATTCTGTAGAAAGCGCGAGAATTTTTATTTTTCTACGAACCATGCAAAACACCATTCGTGTTTATTATATAAGATACCCATCAAGCGTTTAAAGATCGCAGACTTTATCATGTCCTTGTTACGCAGCTTTTGCACCATTTTTTGTATCTTCTCGCGGTATGCCACTTCTTCACGCATTTGTTTCTCTTGCGCAGAATAACGAGCAACTTCGAGATGTATTACAAGACATAAGGATGGTATTGCAACTGTGTTTGTTATGCAAATTACTCTTCTGCAAACGTTGTTAAAGAAACGGATTATTGATAGAAGATCGATGAAAAAATTGTTGAGAAGATTGTTGCATGATGTTAGAAAATATTCGCGTTGCTATGTTTCTAGGGATAGCTTTTAGTCTCTTAATTACGTAAATGTAATTATTCTTGTATTCGTAACGCAGAAAGCACGTACTTCAATTTGCATTTTCGACGCTCAAACATTCGACACAGTGAAACTTTGTTTATTTTCAATCATGCACGATATACATAGAAGAAAGTTGCCATGTATTTTGAAAATTTGTATAGTACGGTAAACGGAAGCAACGAAATATAAATATATATAAAAATAAACAATTCAGAATAAACAATATACGTTTAATCTTAAACGCGGTGCAATGCAGATTAAGTTTTCAAGATTGCATCCAGAAGGAGCAGCGTTTCATACAAATTTTGTCAGATTTTTGTTTGTTTTTTTTCTTTTTTTTTCTTAAAATCAGCATCGAAAGCTACTTCGTTTGGGTCTAATCTTGTTTAATATAATAAATAAGTAGCCTGTAATTTTGTATCGCTTATACAGCAATAATTAAACTCCTTTTGGTGGGAATTTCACTAGCAGTGCTTTCATTATCAATATAGGTAGAAAACTCGCGACTTAGTAAAGAGCAATGTCTCTAACGTTAGGCGTCTGACTCGGTCGATTTACTGTCTGGTCCGCACATTAACTTTTTATTTAAAAACAATGTCGAGATTTAAAGTTTTACGCCCACATCGATTATCGCAATCTGTTTTCTTTCTTTTTTCCCCCCTCGTTTATCGTTTTCGTCAGCTTGCTATACTCGTCAACGTCCAGCTATAAGTTACTACTGCTCGAGGGTCTGGATTAATTCCCAAACACAAACACACACACGCACACGCGCACACATAGAGCACGTATTTTCGTAATAAAACTGAAGCACATAAAACACAACAGTAATTCGAAGCTTTCGATATCGACACACTCTCTTTTAGATATTTTATGATTTCTTGTTTAAAATACTCCGATTAACATCGATTTTGAATCCAAAAAATCCACCAAATTCGGACATTTATGAAAATTATCGACGTCAAAATTGATTTTCAAGATTTTCTTAGAAGCTTGACACGTGAGATGTTATTTTAAGAAAAAAATATATATATATCTCGCGTATCAAAGATTCTTGCTTTATATCTATAAAGATCTATTTAGAGATTATATCTATAAGAATCTTCTTATCGACGTTCCGTTCGTAATGTGTTTTCGTCATTCCACAACGTGGTCTCTCGACTCCGCGTGTCGACAGACCTCCTGGTAGACTTTCTACAAGCCCCGTTCGTTTATACAATACGATTACTTCTTCTTCTTTTTTTTTTTTATTTATCGTCACTAAACAGAGAACTGTCTTGTTGAGTAAACTTTGTTACTTTGTTACAACCGCCCCTCGTCGTTGGAAGACTCCATGAAAAAAAAACCCTCCCTGTTTGATCCACGAGTATCTCTCCACCTGTCTTTCTTTTTCATTTTTTTCTCCGTATTTTTCTTCTTTTCCTCTTTCGTTTGTTTCTCGTCCTTTTCGCTTCTCATATACAGAGACGGACATACAAATCCCTTACCATTGTATACACCTCTATGTAATTTTTGTGCGGTACCTACCGTCTCAGATATAGATATATATACACATATATAGTATGCTAGTAGATTCTCCTCCTTTATTATTTCTACCAGTAGTAATTATTTTTCTTGCGTTTCATGTATGTTTATGCTGTAAAATTGTCGACGTATACATGTTACCTATGGCTACAGAACTCGGTATATGACACGTATAAAAACTTATATATGTATACATACAAGAAAAATAGTTTACGTACCATTCGTGTACACCGTTCATTATTACCTGCAAACGCGTTGATATTATTATTATTATTATTATTATTATTATTATTATTATTATTATTATTATTATTACCACTACTACTATTACTACTACTACGATTATTATTAATTATTATTATTATTATTAATTATTATTATTATTATTATTATTATTATTATTATTATTACTTTAATAACGAGTGCAGTGTTCGCAGAACCGACGGTAAAAATATGCCGCATATATATATACATATACATGTATTTACTTTTGATCGTTTCTGCGTCTATTTCCTTTTCGTCTTTTCTTTCTTTTTTTTTTGTTACTTTTCTCGCGACTGCACGTTTTGTGCATTATTGTTAGCTAGAAAATATGAAAGCTGTATCAGCTAGATCGTTCGCGTTCATCGATCGATCGATCAATCAATCGATCGGACGAAGAATCGTTCGTTTGCTTCTCATAGCGCGCCGATCAGCGAGTTCATACGCGTGTCTCTCTTTCTATATACTTTATACTGAACGGTTCTGCGTGCCGGTGCTTTTTGCCTTTCTTAAGTACATAATTTCGTACTTATTGCTCGGACACACCAACGATTTATCATTTCTTTGTAGAACGTAATTACCCTTGACAGCAATAAATTATTGTCATTTACCTTTTGTGTTATTTGCGTTGTTGTTGTTTCCGCCTCCTTTATATTATATACCCTATATACGCTCTTTGATATTATAATACATATTCTTCTTTAATCTTTCTCTCTCTCTCTCTCTTTTTCTCCAACCTCTTCCACCTGTATCTCTTTTTCTCTTCTTACCGATTCCTTTCAGTTTCGAGAGTTTTAGCCGAGGACATCGCGTTCCTCTTCTCAAAATATACTGTACGTCTCTAGTCGAGTATGTCTGCCATATGCGCATACATGCAGGATAATTGAAAGAGATTCAGGAGTTTTGCGGTTTATAGTACTCACAGTAAAGGATAAAAAATACTTGTAACTCACAACTATAGTTCCCTCGTGATCTACGTTGATTAATCATTTTTTCTTCTCTCGGTGAGAGCTATGAGCCACTAAAGTCTCAGTCTTTTTTATCACCCTGTATACATGTATCGATTAATTTGGCTGACGCACTCTGCTTGTGTCGTCACGGTAAGTGCTATTATTCGTTTCGCCGTCGTTGCTTTTGCCTTTCGTTCGTTTCATTTCTCTCTTTCTCATTTCTTTTTTTCTTCTTTTTTTTTCGTCACATAGAGATACGTAGTTTTATTCGCCACAGCTTGTTCTTGCATACATCGCATCGCTGAGAACGATTCGCGTTCGCGCGCACATACACACACACATACGCACACATATATACAGTGTGTACACTCATACGTTCGCGTCAGCCTGATATATTTTCAGCCGGAAATAGAGCGTGTAACAATAAAACTGTTCCGTTGTTGTTCCGGCGGGGAAATAAGAGTCGAGGCTCGTGTGTACGTGCACCCGCGTCATCTACATGTAAAATCGTTGAAAACGTTCGAAACAGAGAAGAACACCAAACACTTTTCGGCTTCGTTTTTGCCTTCCGCGCTTTTGCGAAGGAAAGTGGTCGCAAACGCCGCAATTAGACTAGTGTACGAGTATCCGGTAGCTGTGTAGAAGCGTGCAAGTAGAGTACACGTAGAAACGTAGAGAAGTAGATGAGAGGTGAAGAAAAATCGAGGGCGTCCGTTATGTATTTCCCCATTTCCTCTCTTTTCTTTCCTTTCGCTCCTCTTTTTTCTCATTTTCCCCCTCCTTTTTCTGTTAATAATTAACTCCGTTCTGTTCCTCTTCGCACACACCAAAGATGAAACCACGTATATATATGTACGAAGAAGTTCGGAAGATACTGGCCATCTTCAAGCCGGGTATCCACCAGATGTATATTTTTAACAAACGCGCAAAGTCATCAGCATCGTTTGGTAGTAGCATCGATGCTACAAAATCGCTACGAAGCCGGAACAGCGAATTAATTTCTTTACCTTCGCAATTATTTGCCATTTATGCGTGCTTTGCATTCTTCACGAGATAAATCCACATCGACGTTCGCAAACATTCGCAGACATTTTGCATAGTCATTGGATATCCGGCTTTACAGATCATCTGGGAACGTTGAGAGTTTGAGAGTACGAAAGAATGTCTCATCGAACGATTCGATTCGCAGATCTTCCTATTTTCTTTTGTCTATTTTTACGAGCAACGCGAGCTCGTGTTTAAGATCGAGTCAACGATACCGCTGGAAACTTTCGCTGAGACGAAAGGAAATTCTGGGTGCCCGTTACGAGAGAAACTCCTGAAAGGATGTTCGTAGCAATTGCCGACGTTCTAAAAACACTTGAAACGAGTCTCTCTTTCGCTTGATCGAGGTAAGAACGCTCACGTATACGCGAATGGCGTCGTCGAAATTGACGTAGGTTCGTGCAAGTTTGTTAAGAAACCAGCAACGTTGTCGAATTAAATTGTTCGTTCGACTTGACGAACATAATGGACGGCACGTGTTAAATGACAAGGTGAAAATTTGACGTGGCTCTCAACGTGGTTGTACCATAAGGGAGAAAAAGTGACGCCTGAAAGAAACCTTGAAAAACATCCCCAACGAGAAACACGTGACGAGCACCCTAGAATCTTGATGGTCGGTCGAGAGGATCTTCGACCTTTTCGCGTACACGCTTTTGGTAAAGGACGCTTCAAGTGGCGATCGACGATGCTCGTTATAGCGCGATCATAAATTTCGGATAAGAAGTACTCTGCCAGTCGTGGATACTTGCCCATACTCCTTTGAAAGCTTGTATCGTTTATTCTTGCGATGTATCGATACGAAACAGAAATATCTTACTTGAAAAACGCGACTCATTTGTTTAAATTGGAAAGAATTACTTAAGTGTAATGTAGTATGTGACTATTATAGAAAGTTTTGAAAAGTTTGTTTCATTTTTAAATAAGATTAAAAAAGTGTAGGTGAGTCTAAAAGGATGAAACAAGAAAGTAAGAGGGTGTAGTTTGTGCAACAAAGTCTACAGCCTACAACTGGTCGCTTGTTAACTTGCCTAATATATCAATTAATAAATTAGTGTGCAAGAGATGGTGGAGCCACGCGATGCGGAATGTCTTGATATTCGCGCTTTTCAATTAAACTGCGCTCGATCATATCGTAAGAAGATATTGAAATAATAGATCTGTTAAGTTCAGAAGTTTCTGAACTCCGCCCAGTCGGTTCGAGTACGGTTCGAGGATTTCTTCGACTATACTAACTCCTCCATCATCGATAGCTACTTGAAGGCTCCTTTGTAGCGTTGATTGAACCAAATATACAAAACGAGAAATATGAAATCGATCGTAAGACAGGACCGAGCATAAGATAAGACGACTGAACAATTCGACCAGAGACTAGACTGGTGTTTACCAACCTCTTCAAAGTTGTGATCCCCTTTTGTAATAATCTAATAATTTGTGGTCGCTTTTCACATTGTCATGGAGAAGCAAGATGAAGAAGAAAAATAAATTACCAACAACAATGATATAAGTAAAAATATTTTGCAATCCCGTCGGGGATCGCGACTTATACGCCGGGAATTAAACGGACAAATAATTGGACTCGACGAATAAATAATTCAACTCGACGAACAAATAACTCGATCGGACGAACAATAAAAATTTCAACGACGTATACGTATAAGACGGACGGACAAACGTTTCGAGGCCAAGAGGATAACGCGGACGTCTCAGTCTCTTTCTTGACCCCATGCATGAAACCGATTAGGATCGGGCCAGAGCGATACGGACGAGGCGATGGCGACGGCAGCTCTTCTGCGGAACAAACCGAGCCCGGGTTCCACGACCCTGGAGGACGTCCTTGACTCCCTCCTTGGCCTGCCATCCGCGTCGCGTACCCCGAGTCCTGGGCCAGGTCCCGTCGTAACCGGTACATCCGCCACCATGCGCCATCGAACTAACATCGGCCAGGCTAATGCAAAAGCCGGGAAGAGCTGCAGCGACCTACGCCAAGACCTCCAAGGTAGGAGGACTATGTAAGTTTTCGTTCTGAAGCGGTTCCTCTCGAGAGAGAGAGGACTTGAGAGAGGCTCAAAGAAATTTTAATCTACCATTTTCCCTTATGCGAATCTCTCTGTTATATGTATGTATACCTGTTGTATACGTGTTGTACAGGCACAGCGTGGTTCAAGAACAAACGTTAACATAGATGTTTGAAATAAATTAAGATCTCGATGTACTATTCTACGTACGATGAAAGATTCGGTGGAAAGTTAATTATACGTGAAACATCGTAGAGGAAATTAATAATTCGTCAAAAAAAAAACTAGAATCAATGTTTGCTTAATATTGCTCGCGTGACCTTTTCATAAATATTAAGCTCATAGGGTAGAATCTCACAATATCTCCGTTAAAATTTAGTATGGGATCTCATTTGAAAATATCGCGGAAATGTAGCAAGTGATTTTCGAAAACTGGAGAGAAAATTTAAAAGAAACATTTTCTTCGTTACTTTTGTTTTTGCCGTCTTAATCGTCTTAATTGAGAACCATGAAATTTATGTGTTAACAATTGAATCGTAAAACTACACTGTGCATAAATGTCGTCCTCAATTTATGCGCTCGGCTTGCGTTTCTCTTCGCCTCGTCACCATTCACCCCTCACACACACTACCTTTTATCTTGCTCTCTTTTCTGTACATATGTTTTTTCATGACCTTTCATTTTTTTCATAGAAGAAAAGTAGTATTTCATGCATATTTTTATCAAAGCGTGGAAAATTATTATCTTTATTCTACGATTTTGAAAAATCAACTTGCGTTTTTGTCAAATCTTTTGACTCAAAAGTGAACATGGAAATGTTTTACAATTAGCATAATTCAGCACGAAAGAATTGCGTAGTTTATATTTATATAGGTATAGCCTGTGTTTTGTAGTATATTTTTTATTGTTTCGAATCATTCAGAATTGTGACATCCAAAAGGTAGATTTAAGTCATATTTTGCTTAACTTGAATTTTCTTAATTTTCTACCTATCAATTTTTCAAGCATTTTCGAAGCACTCGATACGAAATTTCTAATCCTTTTATACGAGAGAAACATTTTAATTACCTGGAGCAGAAATGCTGTAAGACGCCGCTACAAGATACGATGCAGCAGCTAAACTTGCTGATCGAGATTGTCTTTGCGTTGCATTATTCTCTCGCTGTGTTTTCCTTTGCCTCGAGATCGCCAGTCTCCTTGTCAACCACTATCGATGACGAAGGGAGAAAAACGAAAAATGAAAACGGGCAGAAAGAGAAGCAAATCGTCGGGCAACGAGGAGAACGCGAAACGGAACATCAATCCCTTGTTTATTTTTTTCTTTTCTGTTATACTTACGTTGATTTTACACCTTTGCAGAGAAAAAACAGCGTCTAAAGTTCAGGGAGGCGGAATCGTAGGATCTCGCCTCCCCTGAATTCAGACGTCTCGATGCGAGGCTTATCGATCAGAGATGAATTTATCGGTGCTGAAACTAACCAATCTGGGACTCGGAGAGCTAATCGCATTTATGACGACAACCACCAAAAACGCAGAAGACGCGAATCTTTAAAATATATATGAAATTAGTAAGGCCTTTTTCAAGATTTTTGTCTTCGTTGACCTTTACTGACTAATTTTCTTTTCTTTTCTTTTTTTTTTTTTGGTTACTTTAAATTTGATTTCTATTCCTTTTAAAATTCTTTAATCTCGCGTTAACAGTTTTATTTTCGTTATTCGCACTACGGGAGCTTGTTTATTAAAGGCACTCGGGAGGATAAGCTTTTTTTTATAAACGACCACCGTATAATATTAATTATCTTGCAATCATGCAACTGACACAAACGCCTGATCAAACGGTTGATCTTTGACGTCTGTCGGGGATACAATCGATGCTAACACTCTGCGATCGCAAACATTATGGTAACGATATTCATTCATTCATTCATTTCATGTATACGTAACATGGCTTACATTATCACGTTCCATTCTGCTTCGAATACGTTCGATCATGCCGTTATCGTTTGTGGTTGAGAACATAAGGGGAACGATTCTTGCTATTACGATTGTGGGTAATTTATAGTTACAGAAAAGATTTTGAATGAAATATCGATTAAGCGAGCAAGGTATTCGTTGCAACGATATCCAAAACTAATCATTTGTAATGTCAGAGGGAAAATGCTGACTTTGTGGACCGGGTGTGGGTAAGATTAAATTTTAATAGAAAAATTTGTACGCGTAATTTAAAAGGGATTGGAATTCGTAACAAAATTGTATGTTTCAACGAAAGAAAGAAGAATGCCCAAACGATAAACCTAGCACGATTGTCGTAAATAAAAGTTCGAATGCTAGAATTTAGTCAAAGTTTTTGACAATCGAAACGATTGGCGAATGTCACAGAGTCCGCTAAGAGCGTGATGGACGTGCAGCTGCAAGGAGCCTCCGAGGAGCGTGCCTCGTATTACGTGGGTGAGCTCGTGCGACGAAAGAGCGAGGGTAGCGACACGATGCCCTCGAAAACGGCTGCGGCACAGTCGAGAGGCGTACCCTTGAGTCACCGAAGAGTTTCCTTTGACAACAATCAGGAGGCGAATGGCCTGGTGGCTGGCAACGTTGCGGAGAAAATCATTCGTTGCCGAAATAACAAGTGCAGTAACTCGGCCACCTTGGCCGAGGCGAGGAAGACCTACAAAAGCTGTCACAATTGTACCTGCCTGTATTGCTCGAGGGAGTGTAGAAGAGCGCACTGGCAGCGTCATCGGAGAACCTGCTTGCACTCCCGAGCCGGAAGCCTCTGCAAACAGGTGTTATCCTCCGCCAAGGAGGATCCTATCACGTTGAAACACATCTCGGCGTTGGCCAAGCGTGGCTACGCGTTCCACGGCCGTGGAGCCGTCAAGTGTTTCTTCTCGAGTCCAGAAGCGGCGGAGAAATTCATCACAAACGGTTTCGTCGACTTAGGTGAACCCACGTACGTGCGATGGTCGGATTTGCTGGCCAGAGAAATGGGAGCGGAACTGTACGCCGAGGTGATCAGACTCTGCAAGTCGTACAATCCGGATACGAGGCTGGTGTTGTATGTGGCCGTTTGCGTGGTCAGCGAGGTGCCAACCAGTGGAGCGGTAAAATGGGAACGACAGTTGGTGTCCAGATGCGCGAAAATCCACTTAGACTCGGCAAACAGGCATCACACATCTTCGTCGTCCGCCTCGCCGCAGGGTAGGCAACAGTCCACGTCTCCCTGCAACATCACCCGAGAGATGGAGTCCCCGGAGATGCTGGTGCTTACCTCGCTGCCAGGCAATAACGGCCAGAACACACCCAGGAAAATCCGGGAAATCAGTTTCACCAACATCCAGAGACAACTGAAACTGAGGGGCGTGTCACTCAGGAGGCACTTTCCGCAGGTTTACAGGAAGCTCCGTGCCTACGTGGATGGTACCGTGGATAAGTTCGCTCCGGTTACCATCTATCCGAGAGACCAGGCATCTGGTAAAAGTTTCATGTGCATCATCATGCTCGGTGTAGAACCTGAGCGCCTTCAGCTGCTTCCCACAGATTCCTCTAGGGTTAGAACCGTTGACATTAGCGTCGAGGAGGAATGAACGCCGAATAGAAGCTCTTAAGTACTCGCTTGTGCGATTTTTTTTTCTTTTTTTTTTACTAAATTAGTAGGAATAATCTTTTGCAGGCTACGATAGACGTGCGTGCAAGACGCGAGGAATATTTCGAGCTTCGTCTTCGAGTTTATATCCTTCGATAAAAGAGAAATACATGTAGCAGTCGCGAAACTGTGAGAGAAATAGCTGAAGGAAGCTCGTGGAATTCGATAGGAAATTGAATGAAAGTAAATCGTCTTTCGTGAAAAGATGCCGATTAGGATGGTCTTTCGGGAGAAGATGATTTACCAAATCGAGGACACGTCGAGGTGCTTGATGTTCCACGACATTTCGTGTGAAGCAACGAACAAAATATCGTAGAAAAAATTAGACTATACGTTGCCAAACACTCTCGCCTTGATTCAGTTTTTCAGATAGATCTAATTGTGTATTTATAGTTTCTGATTAAAGCACGTCGGGTACGCGTTACAATCGTTGGAGATGTTAGTTTACGCGTCATTTCGAAGATCAGGGACTATATATCGTAATTTCCATACGATGTCTGCTCGATTAATTATCGTAGATCGAGAAACATTCATTTCCGTGGACGCTTAACGTGCGTGTTGTAATCAACATGTATCAGTTTCATTCGCGAATCTTATTCGTGGATCTTACAGTACCTATCTCTGATTGCTTCGATATAAAACCGATATAAAACAAAAAATAAAAATCTCCTCGATTTGGTTGTTATTCTGTCAGATGTTTATTAGCAACTATATCGATTGTCGAACGAATCAACGAGCGATCTTGATAGAACAACGGTTCCTATCGATATTTCGATATCAAACTACAGTGGGATATACTGGAACGAACGTTATTGATTCCGAAGTTGCTTTCTTATAGTTTTTATTCGTTCTAGCATCTATGCATAATACATTGTTGAAATATGTACGTACACATATCTAGGAACAGTCCATTCCAAACTCACAGTCTCAAGCATAATTACCATTTAATACAACGATATAAACAGGAGAAATATAATACAAAAGCATTAAAGCGTAAAAATAGCATAAAATTAATTTATTCAACTTTTACGTACACTGTGCGTTTGAATTTGAAAGGGATTAACAACAATATCTACTTAGCTTAAGTTTAAGGTATGAAAAATCCTTAATAAAAGCACGCATTTCGTTGTGATATCGACGATTTTTAGTGACAAACACTCTTCGTTGTAGCATAACCCACTGTATTCTCCGGAAAACTTTAAATTTGTTTCTTTTTCCATCCAGGTTTCACGAAAAAATGTGAAATTAACGTAAAATTAACGTAAAATCTTGCTGCATTCTCGAAAAGAATTATTTTCTTAACGCATCGTTCGCATTATAATTAGAGAATTCTAATTATTCGTCTAATCTGTAAAAAAAGATGCTATTCAAACGCTCTACGTTCGACACGTCGTTTTCGAAAGTAATGACGAGAAGTATCTTGTTGTCCTTTCGTTCGATTTAATGTAGTTACAGTTGTATTTTTTGAATTTTATCATATATATTATATATAAAGATTAAATCTCTCTCCGCGGTGCAGTCTCAGACTGTCTCGATTATGATTCAAGAAGATGCTCTTCGAATTGATGGATCTCGAGTCAACCTGAGCGCATCGACGATATAAAAAAGGCAAATGTAGATTGTGAAAGAGATTTTCGCAGTTTAATAGCTCCTTGTGGAAAATCCTCTAAAAATCCCAAGTTTCAGAAGTCTGTAAAACCTAACTAGCGGCCGGTGTCCCTGAAAATAGAGAATTTCTACCGAGTAATCGTCTCGAGCTCAAATCCAATTACTATACCGTTTCCACAGACGCGATCTTTGTGCCAAAGCGTAGACCGTAATAAATTAATAATCTTTCGAATTAAGAAAGTAAGCTGCGCGGATCACGATGGCAACAGGAATGAACGTCTGCAGGAAAGAAACATTCTAAGAATCTTGATCTCATGGACTAACACTTCGTGGCATCGACGAACTCTCCGTTTAATAATAAACTCGCGTTTTTATCTTTTCAACGAGATAAGATCGGGATATCAGTTTTACTTTTACGAAATTTCCTACATATTTTCAACATTTCCACGTAACGTCAGTGAAATTCGTTTTGCGACAAATAAACTTAATAAAGCAGCAAAATGTCTGCCTGTCAAGGGAAACGATAATAGTGCCAACGTTAAAGTCACGAATACACAATGGTCGAATATATCTTGATTAGAGATGAAATTTTAATTTCATCGGTGAAATTATTAATTTACACGAAACCCTTGTAAATTACTCTGGTGATTAATTCCAACAGATATGCCAACGATAATAATTAGAGATGGCTGGATCAATGTTTGTTCTGCTGGTCATAATCTCAAATTAAAGGGATCTTAAACGTAATTTGTAGTGCCAGTGGTAGAATCTCTTGTAATATCATCGTGAGAGAAATTTCCAAATGCGCGTGATGAAACCTCGAAGATATTACACTTCTAGCTATACCGCATTTCAACAAAGATAAATTATAAAAATCATTTTTACAATTTGATGTAGTATCTATTACATTCGGAGAATATCATCATGAAATATCACATATTTTGCTTTGTTTTGGATTACGATTACCTATGTCAAGGACATAGGTAATTTTACTTTTCAGATATGCGTAATTAGCAAACGGAGTATGTTTTAAGAAACGTATTTCATTCAAGTTGCCACAAGATGATCAAACGAATATTAAGTACATGTCATTTGATTAGAAGTGAAATGTCTAATTATCTCTTTAATGAAATGATACTATTCTTGTAAGAAACTAAAGTTGAACTGTCTCGTATAACAATGTAAGTTTTTTCAAAGCTACTTTTCTCTTGAAACAATCGGTGAAATTAATATCTTTTCAAATTATATCCATTGATAACGTCATACATACGTATACGTATAAATATGTATATCCAATTCTTTATCTAGTTAGAATTTTTTACTTGCAAAATTTATTTATTATGTCTTGTAATAAGCAGATATCATTTAAATTGTATTGTTAGTGTTGCAAAATATGGTATGTAGCTGTATCATTTAACAATCAAATACATATGTAATGTACGATAATTACAAATTCTATTTTATAACGTTTGAACCTTATTGCTTGAAAAATTTCCTATTGAGAAAATCGTGATTTCACTTAAATAGATATTAGTAATTCCGATTGTATTGAAAATAAATAGTATTTGGAGAAAGTTATATTTGATATATGTATACTGTGAAATTATTGAACTCTTGCCTTATATATTTTCATGTATCCCTTATGGCAAAGGAGACAACTAGGTACTCTACTTTTGATAAATCGCTGCTAATATTTAGCACACGAGATATCTATCTGAAACTTACATTACTCTCATCGAAATAATGTAGATGCTACGTATTTATAATATAATATATCAGTTTATATATATATATATATATACACACATTCATTTTAATATTAATATAAATCATTAATCACATGACACGTTAATTAAATCAAAAGACACACCTCAATAGTAATAATAATAATAATTGCAAATAAAAATCTTCTTTAACAAAGATATAAAGAGTCAACTATTCACACTTTTATAAGATATAATGCTTTCTCGGGTACTTGTATAAAGTATAATATAGTAACTACATATTGTGCAATAACAAATAACAGCTACTCATAGAGATATATGCTCACCGTGTACATGTAATAAATTCAATATATATTTATGAAATTACTAAATATACATACATATATATTTATATATCTAACTAACAGCAACATTTGAAAAATAGCAATAAAAGGAACGAGTAATGTTTTTTAAGAATCAGGTTTAGAAGAAAGATATTGATAGGTAGAGAAAGATTTATTCACATATTGTACGCTGTATAAAATGTTTTTTTATGAGATAAATAGGAACTAGAATTAATAACTTCCCTCGGAGAGTGACTGAAAGTATTGTACTTTCTGATTTATTGTTTATAGTATAACCTTATGACCTTAATGTTGACTGATGAGTGTCAATTTTTACTCTATATTTCGATACAAAAAAAAAGTTCAATTTGAATAATTTTCACAGACCAATATTTCGTTTAAATAGCAGCAACTTGTATGACGTAAATTTCTTAAAGTGATATTTCATAATAACAGATGGGGAGAATTGTTAAAGTGCTTAGATCGAAGAAAGGTATAAACAGGGAGGAATGCTGCCCTGAATACCTAAGTATCTATGTACTTGGTATTCCCTTAATTGTGCTAAATTGTTCGAAAATAAAAGTTCACTGATGGTAACTAAATGAAACTGTGACAGTGAGCAATCTCCTATCTGAGAACTGCCTCGGCGAACAACAAATCTAGCCATTTCGATTCGAATTAAAATGCCAAAAAATTTCGTCTTAACTAATAAGTCGACTAAATTATTCATATAGAATAGATTATTTAAAACAGATCGTTCTAATTATCATTTATAGCTTAATTTGTTTGAACTCTATAAGTTTCACAACATAAATAGATATTCTTGCAATAATTAATGAACTTTTAATTTAGTCCTAATTTTAGTTATAAAACAAAATTGGATGTGATTATTATTTTCTCATATTAGACAAGCCGTATTTATCGTACATGTTTTTAACGCATACGGTAGCGCTTTGCATGTACAGTAAAACATTTAAATTATGAAAAGAAAATTGATGATGGAAGTTGTCATAATCTCTGAACAGACTGAATACTGTTAGCATAGATGACAAAAATGAAGTAGTACAAAATTCAATCAAACGTAAAATAATAATTTGATAATCGATAGTTTGTACTATCTATATTATAGTATTTACTTTATTTACATAAACAACTATATGAATTATGAGACTTATTTGCTATTTTACGATACTTCGATCATTCAGTGAAACTATTTTAGCTAGCACCGAGAGTGCAGAAAAGAGTTTCAAAGAATCGATAAATTGATCGATTTGTAGTATAATTAATAAAAAATGAAGATAGTGTATTAATGCCACGAAAGTTAGTCCGCTGAGTTTTCGATAGTTCCTTTTACCTGTCTGTATTACGACATGCCACGAATGCGATTATTTCGATCGTACATTTAGTATATTTCTAAACTTATTGTTTATCACTTATCGTAGAAGACGCACATTTGTCTTACTCATCGCGTTCTGTGCGCAACGATCTTCTGATATTATGTAACAAAGGGATGATCTAATTTATACGACAAGAGAGAAAGAAGAGAGGGACGGTGATCGCATCTGTACGATCGATAATTTTATGAAAAATCTTTAGAGGTTTTGAATCGCTGATCGATATCCATATTTATATGTAACCCTACCGATTTATATATATTGTCGTAATGATTGACAGGGGCAAGGAAGCGCTCTTGTTCATTCAATTCCTTGCCTTTTATAACAAAAGAAAGAAAAGAAAAAAAAAGAAAATGTAACGAGTGTGACAAAAAGTGCTTCAAACTATATTTATCGAAAAGCTGGTGCGGTCAAGTATGTAATAACGTGAAAGAAATTGGAGAAATTTCTTTTTATCTGAATCGATGATACGTTCTTCTTGTCGTTGGCAACTGACTGCTCAATGATTGAACGAGCAATTACGTATGTAGCTCGGGTGTAGTCACTCTAAACGTATCGTTATCGTTTCAACATCTATTTATCGGTGCTACCAATGCCTACCACTGTTTTCGCATCTGTGTATGTCTCAATTTTCCAAATAAAATGTTAATTTTATTATACCTGCCTGTCACTTCATATTTTACGAGATTTTGTGATAATGACTGTTACATTTATATAACTGATAAAAGCAAATACTTTAAAACATAGAGGATCAATAAAATTACATATTCTTACGATAGTAACTTTTGAATATACCCAAATAACAATTCAAGTTTTTTTAATAATTGTTTATAGATACGAAATTTTTATTATATTCGTCTATTCGTATGATTTCACTTATCGATAAAGCGTCGTAAGATCTAATTGGTTGCAAATATGTACATGTTTTCAGATGTATCTTTTATGTCATAATTTTAAGCAATAAGTTCGTCTTTTAACAATGTTGTTTTTGGCGTTGTAAAAATAAAGATTTAATTTATAAACAAAGCCATATTTCTCCTTCTCTTTCTCTTTCCCCCTCTCTTATTAGTTAAGAAAAATAAATTTTCATTTTTTGATAAATAATAAAATCGACGTGAAATGCAGTTCTTCGAATCCAACGACAAGCGGGGAACAAAAGTAACAGTTATTTTCAAAGTTTATATAAGAAAGATCATTGTTAAAAAGCTAACTACTGTTTAATTGTGAATAACGAGCAGCAGAATAAACGATTCTCCGATGATTTATCAAAGTTTTTGATTTATTTGGCTCTGTACAGATTTGCTACAAATTTATTATTATTAATAATACCATCGTACAATTTTAATCGTCATAAAGTTACTGTGGTTGAGTTTCTGTTTCACATACTGTTCATCATACGCGATGAATGAAATCACTCTTATTGCAATGGATTTGGAATACGCAAAACTAACGTTTCTATTTATCGTTACTGGAAATTTGTTATTTATTATTTCATCGATAGCCAAGAAGGGAAGATAAAGAGCTTAACATTTTACTTTGCGTCTTTAAAAATATTTTAAAGAGTGATGAGCGATTACGAGATTTGTAAGTAGAAACAACAGAAAAGAGGTACAAAGAGTACGATTTCAATGTCTCCTTTCATCGTCTAGTAAAGACAAAGATAATTCTCTTAATTAAGCTTTGGAATAACCATCTTATTTAGGTACAACAGCTTCGCAATAGTGTAGTACGCGACATCATCGCGGAAAGCACGATCGACGACATAATAATATACATTCATACAAAGTTGCACGATATTTAAGCTTACGACTGAAACGCTTTCTCATCGTTTCGTCGTGTCACAAAACAATTCTCCATAAATACTGTGTCGTAGTTGGCGAAGTAGCTAAAAGTATATACCTACGGCTAATAGTCTTACGCTTAATAAATTTATATTGTGAATTATATTATCTTTGTGTATGTGTGTGTGTGTGTGTGTGTGTGTGTGTGTGCGCGCGTGCGTGCGTGTGTGGGTGTGGGAGATGTATGAACATAGTACAGACTGATCAACTGTTCATTACATTATTAATACTATTATTATTATTATTATTATTATTATTATTATTATTATTATTATTATTATCATTTTTATTATTATTATTATTATTTCTATCATATAATGGCGTTTTGACTATATTTTAAAATCATTTGAATGTACACGTATCGTTGCCGGTGAATTGTATGCTACATTATTGTGGAGCCATCCAACTTTAGCTCTTAAACCTCGCACACTTTATACAAGATAAAACGCTGCTCCTTTTAAAGCTAGCGAAAATTATTAGTAAATATAAATTACTTTTCACGCGGTTCGAGTCAATCGAACATCTTTCGTACATAATAAAAGGAGAAAGTGCTAATTCAATCCACTAACCAACTAACGAGAGGCATCTCCTGACTTCAGTCTTTCTTAGACAACGAAGACTTCCTCTTATCTGTTTAAACATTTAGGTAACGTTCGGAAACTAGAGGGATAAAAACAAATTTCCTGAACACTTCTTATCGTTCGAGCGTATAAGATTATACAATAATCTTAACGATCACTGTGTGTGTGTGTGTGTGTGTGTGTGTGTGTGTGTGCGCGCGCGCGCGCGCGCGTGTGTGTGTGTGTGTGTGTAATGTTTATGTATACATATATATCATATCTTACCAATAGTCATCATATTTCGCCAACATCGATGCAAAATAAATCACAATAATTTTTTTCCCTTTTACGCTTAAAATTGGCAACTGTAATCCTCATTGCAACATTAGTATATTATATTCTTCCGCTAAATGCTAAAAAATATGAATCCTCTCACTCATTCGGTAATTACATTGTCCTTACATATTACAAGTAAATAGAGTATTTTGGTTTTCGACACCTCGCTGATAAAAAGGACATTTTATACCTCGCGATATCGCTTTTATTGTGGTCGCGACATGGAAGATCATTTGAAAACGTAGAAAAAATTGGGAAACTTTTGTTTATTACTCTCGTTGTGATAGAGCACGCATACATATACCTATCTAGTAGACAAGCATACAAAAACATTTAAGATACAGGTATTATACAGGCTTAAACACGAAAAGGAGAACAAAAGTATTAGCTTTGAATTTGGTTTAGTTTACGTACAATACACATCTTCAGGAGCAATGCGTTATAACACATATAGAACAGTTGCTTGTCTTAGGTAAGGACTTACACATATCGTCATAGCAACATGGACGATCGGCTCTCTAAAATGAAAACTCAAATTTATTCCGTTATATGGTATTGATATTATCATGGAATGTGTCCGAAAGAAATTATTTCCTCTATGATCGACATCGAGCAATGATAGGAAATCGTTTCATGTGCGTATCTTCTTCCTATTCACTGTCCTTTATACTACTCGAAGATAATCTGCTGTACGTTCGTTGAATTCTGCTTAAAAATCGGAGAATCGAAAAAAACATGCATTTATATATATTTCGTAAACTTTCATACTTTTATTTATAACAGTAAAACAAAGTGGAAGCGTCTGTAGGTAAAGGAAAAGTGTATTTTATATAGCTCCTCAAAAATAGTCTAAATTTACACGAACTCTTAAACTCTTGTTACATGCACTTTGTAGACTCTCCTTCAATAAATAAAAGATCTCTGGCTGACGATTCCTAGAATCGTCTGAGAAAAACTAAATGTTTCTTTCTACCATAGCCTTCAAATAGATACATGCTATAAATTGAGCTCGTAATTAACGTGAAAACAAATTTCTTTTTATTTAGTTTATAGAAAAAAAAATTATTAAATATTTGTTCGTGACAAAAAAGAAAATATTTTTGTTAAAGGTGATAAGATGATGTATAATAAAAATAACCACTGTTATAATACTACACAGTTATACTTTTAATGATATTACTTATAATAATTCGCGTTTGTATGCTCTCTTGAACAACGAAATTCGCTGATTTTGTTTCTACTTTCAAATTCAGTGCCTCTTCGTTATACACCAATTACATCAATCATCGGATCATGTTATTTCTATTCGACATCTATGCGCAAACAAAGCGTGTTGCTTGTGCGACGAGCAACAGAATTGGAGCTTTCGTTGAAAACGAACGAAACGAAAGAATCGTCAGCCATTTTTCTAGGAGGCAGTTGCGGTAGATGGAAGTGAGCTGGGTCACGCGAGATTCGTTTCCTGTTCGCCCCATCCCTCGCTATCGCATTCGCTCTCCGATGCTGAGTCACTGTCGCTGAACTCAACAGCAACGCGTCGTGCCAATATGGATGCGACATCGTTCAATGCGTTCACGCGTTCCACTTCCTTCTGTTCAATCTTCTCTACTTTACGTAATTTTATTCCTGGAAAAATGAATAGATTTTCAATCGTGGTATGTTTAGAGAAACTGTATTAACTTTAATCCTTCTAAATTCAAAGTGTAACGTTATATCGTAAAAGTTTTACTGAAAGATTGTAAGTAAACTAAAATAAAGTTAAATAAATTTATCATTTAGAGCAAATTATATCTATTACAAATCTATCATATAAAACAAATAATAATGAGTTAATATTGATTATCCGAACGATGATAAGGTAATTACCATCTCTAATTGCTTTAAGTAGATCATTCCGCGGATCGAC
Organism: Bombus pyrosoma; assembly: GCF_014825855.1. Taxonomy (NCBI): domain Eukaryota; kingdom Metazoa; phylum Arthropoda; class Insecta; order Hymenoptera; family Apidae; genus Bombus; species Bombus pyrosoma. Next base: position 15,943,862 of record NC_057772.1, on the reverse strand, counting down.
AAGGGGGATGTTCGGATTAACAGGCTTCCTCAATTGTCCATCCACGATGTTCTTCAAAGGTTTCAGGGGTTTCAACTTGGGTGGGTTAGTTGCTATCATTTTAGCAATATCGCCATTGGTCAATGGCACAGGGGGCGATGGTCCGTTAACAACAGGCGGTGGCGGAGGTGGTGGAGGTGGAGGTGGAATATTACACGGTGGAGAAATAGGTCTAGGTGGTGTGGGATCAGGAGTCGGAGGTGGAGGTGGCAAGTCTTGCGGAGCAGGGTCGGTCTCATCTGTTCCTATTTGTGTCGAATGATTTGGAGGAGTAGGCGTAGAGTGATGACTGGGTAGCGGACTATTCGAACGACTTCCGTTCCTGTTCAGTAGATGTGACGGTATTGAACCTGAAATAAATAATTAATAAAATAATTAGTTAATAACTTAATAAAAATAAATGTTTGAATCTCGTACTATCTAATGAAAGTTTAAACGTCTCCAATTTGAAACTTAATTTCAATTGAACCGGTTCGCAGCCTCAAACCGATTAGATGAAACTTGAAGATACTCTTCCAAAATTTTTACCCTTTTTCGAAGTGACGGTATACTCGTTGAATATAAATATTAACGTAATTACCATTCATAGGAGGAGAAGACATGGTTTCACCAGGAGGCGGAGGTGGTGGTGGTAGGGTATCTCTACCAGTACTCATCGATCTTCCTCGTGTTGGAGTATTGTTAGCAGAGGCTACAGTAGGTGTCGAATTGCTAGAAGTATTGCTTGGTGGAGCTGGTGGTGGTTGCGATGGTCGTGATCTACCACTTCTGCTTGGAGTACTTTGACCACCAGGACTCTGGTACGTTTCGCTACCCGCTTGCCCTTGACCTGTGCCATAATGTGAGCCGTACAAGTTGTCTTCATAGCCCTGAGCCACGTAATTTGCCACCCTGTTATCAAAAAGAAAAGAAAAGATCAATTTTCGGAAATATAGAAATCCCATTTTCCAATAACGCTGTAATATTTCAGTATTGTATGGTCTACACAGTAAAATCATAAGTAGCAAGAGAAAGCATTCGATAAAGATCTTCATGTGTGGAAACAAACAAACTGTTGCATCGATCAAACACTTTTCACGATCATTGTAGAAAATTACGAACCTATAATGATCGGAAGAAGGTGGACTGTACAGGTGTTGCTCCTCCGGTGGATAACTTCGTCTAAGTTCAATGCTGTTTGGCCTAGGTGGCCGTGGTTCGGTCATCACCATTCCCAGTAACGATTCGTCAGGTATATTGTGAGGTGCTCTGTATTGAACACCTTGCGTTGGCATGATGTACTCGCCATGACCAACGGCTAACTGTCTTTGCCTTTCTCTCGTATTATGCGGTTGCCTTATACGCTTCTTATGCCTGCCACCGCCACCACCACCACCCTCGTTCCGAGGCCTATGAGGCTGTACGGTAAAAATTCTATATTAAATGGCTGCCTTATTGCAAAGTAACAGCAAAAGTGCAAGACAAGCTTAATTTATCAATCGAATATGACTCAATGCTTGATCCAGTATTTGTTTTATTGTACGCTTAAGTTGTGGAAGATATTTTATAATCTACTAGCATACTTTCAAGTTTATTTCAAATTTAAAAAAAAAAAAAAAACAGAACAGGATCAACCACTGGACATGAGAAGATTTGTAGGAAATAAAAGTAGTGATTTTCTTTACAAAGCTTCGTTACCTATCCAAGAAAATATAATCGATTAAAGTGAAGGCAAATAAAAGAAAGTTTACTGTATATCGTATTAAACATTTCAGATTGAATGTTTTATACATTTCAATTGAAGGTTTAAGAAGCTGCTTCTAACGTGTCCACAATTTTATTTCCTACAACGTGAAATATGACAAATCAAAAATAAAAATAATCCTGAAATGATCAGAGATCGTGAGACTTCGTATCGATATTACAAGATGGCTCGATGAATGATAATGATAAACTTCTATTGAGTACATCCAAAAGTTGCATGACTGGCACAAAACGACATTACAAAGTGATCGACAAAGTGACATGGTTGTGAAACGAACTATTCGACTTTGACAAACAATTTGTCTTACAAAAATAGGGGTGCCAGACAAGGATTCTTCTGCGTAGATTGAACGTCGCTTTTAAACCAATAAACTTGCATGTAAAAGAAAGTTATGGAAATGAAAACTTAGAACGAAAATTCTTATTAGAATTTAAAGAAAAGAGAAATAAGAGAGAAAGTCACATAAGAAACAAACGTATCATTCGGTCTACGCAATAAAAAATTCTTTGCCAAGGACGAACATTACAGAACGTGTTTGGTTTGATGTCATTGGCTAATCCTAGCAATGTAAACTACAAACTTTCAAAGCGAGCATCTATCAGCGCAATCTCTATCAGCGCAAAAAGGTCGGTTAATGAAAATCCACAAAGAAGTGAGCTTTATTATGTATGAGTGAGTGGTTGGCGATCGATAATTCATTAGAACTGGATAAGGGTAATAAAAAACTACAAAGATCCAAACCATCGACTTGCCTCTCTGAACGGTTCGGCATATTCAGACTCGGTCTATAACGAAGGGGACATTTTCAATCGTTAGAATCGCATGTATGTTAGCATATAAAAGTAGAAAAGTAACTATTGTATCGTGTTACAGCGCACCTCGAAAAGTGTTAGTTAACCACATGTACATAATGTATCTTGTTTATATTTTCCATAAGTACTAAAAGAATAACATAATTCAAGAACAGTCTTATCCTGTGTCTAAGAACAGAAAAAAAAAGAAAAATAAAGGATAAAATCGAGGTGCACGTGTAGATAACAAAGTGGAAACGAGACAAAAATTTTCCTACCTTTTTCCCTCGATCGTGTAACTTCTTTTCCGTATCCTTGAGCATTTCCTGACTCCAGAGATCGAAGAAATAATTCGGATCTGTGTAAAATTTCAGTCCATCCTTACCGTCCTCCCTAAAATCGACATAGGATTTTATTCATTTGTATTTTATCTTTTGTCTATTGTACAAATTACTTTTGCGTTATTTAACAAACTAATATTACACAAATTACACAAAAATCTGAAGCTCTAATATCGTAATAGGTAAATTTTTTGCGCACATTTCAAGGTGTTTTGTATTTTTTCTACTTACACGGTACCTGCTAGATAAGATAACCAATTAGTTTTGTTTCGCTAAATAAACAAGATAATCAGATATCTTTCTTAGCAATAACAATAAATTTTTCTTCCTATAAAGAGATAATAGGAGTTTTTAATATTTTTTGGGAGCTTTTATATTTTAATACTTTCTAATATTTTTAATTAAACTTAATAGACTTCAAATTGGACCTCAAATAATTCCGGAAATTGTGTTTGATAAAAATTACTGTATATTAATATAGTTAAAAAGACTAAAGTACCTATAAACATTAAGTTTATCAAGAGGTGGTGGTGTGTCACATTGATGATAAGTTTCTAACATCGCCGTTGGCATGGTGTCCCTGGAAACAACTTGTTGGTCGAACACCACTGAACTCTTGAACGCTTTCCTCATGTGTATATCTTGTAACGAGACTGGAACGAAAAAATATAACGATAATGCATTTTACAAATTTACAGCAAACATGCAATAATAAATTTCTTACACTGTTTTTCTTTTTTTTTTTTTACACAACATGCCTATACACCGCGTTTTTTTAAAGAAAAAAGGTATATCTATGTAAATGTATTTTAGTCTATGCTTGGATCACGTCGTTCGTAATACGGTGTTAAAGGATTAATCATAGACTGCCTAATTAATCAGGTAATTAACGAACCTTCCTCGACGTTACTGTCAAGCTGAGTAACTTTCACAGCTAGTCGATCTATCCTGGCTTGCAAGGAGTTGGCCCTATCGCTCAATCCATGAGCCTCCCTCGCGAGCTCACCGAACAGATCCTCGGCGTGCCTGGACAGACTAGACAATTGCCTGATCGTGTTGGCCAGCGTGCCATTCGTTACAGCCTCTAACTCCGAGGGTAGAGGAAAATTCTCGGGAATAGTACCGCGTGCGACGAGCACCGGCTCCACCAGTCGCTTTGGAAGCGGCATTTTCTTTCCAGTTGCCTTTTACCTTCCCTTCAAAGATCACTCACCGCTCTCTAGAGACCTGCAACAATTACATATTTCAATAATTTCGTATATCTGTTAATTAACTTGAGATTATTTATAGTTGGCGCAAACAAAAATGTTCTTCCTTTCATATTTCCTATCCAAAATCGTAGTATTCAATTTAGAACTAGTACTAAAACAAGAAAACATGTAATAAAGATATAACAACGTAGTTGATAGATTCTTCGATTCGTTGAAGGAGTACAAATGTTTGTATCGCGTCAGGAAGAAACGCGCGGATGATCGTGGTTTCGATTCGTGGAACAGTTGGGACGAGCCGGGAAGTAATTTGCAACGGAGTAGACTCGAGTGCAAAGACGACACTCGACGCTCTTTGCGCGCTAACACATCCTCTCTGCAGGTATCGAAAGTCGTTAGCGGAATGAATATTCGATCTTTCTGGGGTTGCACATTAGTGCAACCCATCTAACGTGCTCGCCCAACTTGATCTTTTCATTTTGCAAACCCGGACACCGATCGAACGACGCCAATATCGGCGACGGAACGTGCTTCGATTAATTGAAACACGAGTTAATTGAAATGCTAATGATTCTGAAATCTTGTCGCAAAGTTCGTAATTAAGCATACTGTGTGCACCGGTGATATTTTCGTATAAACGTTACGATCAAAGTCGTTAATTTCGCGTCAAATTGTCCTTGGCCGAGACGACGCGGAAATATCGAGTGAACGGGGTACGAAAATTCCGTTTCCTTTTTCCTCCTTTTGCTTTTTCTTCGTTTCTTCTTCTTCTTCTTCTTTTTCTTCTTTTTTGTGAGGAAGACGACGTACGAGCAGATCGTTACAAACGATCGAAAGAGACATTTATCATGAGTTGGATGAGTAATGAAATTATTATTGCAGGAAGTCGTTCCCGTTCCCAGCTCACCACGAGATGTGTTTTACTTCGCTATCGTGAACCATGTTTTGTTTGTTGTGTATACAATTAATAAACTGTGCGTACAAAAATGATAGTTGTCCGCATGGATTTCTGCCGAATATATGGCAGGCACTCTTGTAAGAAATTTGTAAACTTTTTGTACGTGAATCTTGCGAATTAAAGTATCGTCGCATTTTTCGAATCATGTCCAAATCATCCAATTGAAGTGTACCAATCTCTCGACGTAGTAGTCTCGTGACCGGTATATGTACCTTCCAATCGACTGAACAAATTCTAACGAGTGCAACGACTGCAGCCTCGCCTTGACTCCTTTCCTTTCCTCGCGTGTTCCCCTCTTCGCTATCCCATTGGCCCCGATTAACTTGCCCCGGTTGTTGCCTCTTATCGTCCGCTGCAACTCTCTCAGGGTCAACACGCGACGATAATTAGCAACTACGGACTGGTCGTGCATAAGGGGTATTAGCCCTCCGCGCGAACTGTACCAGAAACGGTGAGAAACTCACTGCGTAAATAACGTAAATAACAACAGACATCTCAGAGATAGAACGCCAGCTTCCTTTTTTCTTTCTCTATAACATGTGATTAAGAGATTAATAGAAGACACGAGGCTGTTATCAAAAGCAAAAATGGTCCATCGTACGCGCTGTTTCCTATATGACGCGGCGGGCAAGAAATTGCTTCGAACAAATGATGTTTTAATACTTTTAGCTTTTTGTAGTGTTTGTTCCTCTTATTTCTTGAAATTTAAATTCTGTCTAAATAAGCTTTGAAATATCTGGCAGGGTCAATGATACGATCATGGCCGAACGAGGATGGCGATGGATGTACCGCTATTTCTCCATTGATTCCTAATTAGCAATTTAGTAAGCATAAGTCTAACGTTTAACACCTAGGTTTACAGGATGTTGGTTTAGCTGTGGAAAAGATACGACTGTTGTTTCTCAAATCAAACCGACTTCCAACTTTGAAGGATACTTCCGATTGTGGTATATTCTACATTTCTGACAAACGAAATCATTAATATTTGCAATGGTACTTTCACGAAGTACCTACTTCTAATTAAGAGGGACACGGGAAAACTCGGTTTTATTCACCCCTCGTTAAAAGTCCCTGTACTAACTCTTTGTATCACTTATGAATGTGTAACTGAATAAAAGCCTCGGGTGGCGCATGTAGGGTTGGCCAAGCCCTTCTTTTGCTTTCTGATCCCTTTGTTTTTAGAGATCGTTGCTCGGATACGTTAGACGGAATACCATAACGCCGAGGTTGCTTTAACGATATCCCTTTATCCCTGCGGACTTTCGCTTATCCACGTTCATCTAAGTTTTAATCTAAAACGGTTAAATACGCGCCATTTTTTGTAGTTCGTGATAGAGAGAAAGGATCTAATTACAAAATAAATAAGACAGGGTACCTACATGAGTATTTTGCAAAACATTACATTTTTTTTTAAACGCACCCTGCATGTAGTATATTATCCTCGTTTCCACTTGACGTGGAAAGTGTAAGCGTTCGTGCGAACGGATCGACAGAAGTATCGTTACTAAGGTTTATGAAACCTTTCGAAAGAAGTGGTGTCGACATGTGGGCCGACATTTATGCCGTACAATTGTATATTATCTCCCGTGAAGAAATAGAAAGTCGCTTGCAATGATTTCTTCTGCTCGAGGTTTCTGTTACGTTCATTTGACTTCATGTGTTGGGTAAAGGTTAGACACGATAAAGGCAGAAATTTCACAGATGACTCCTTTAGCTTTATTACATCCATCGAATTATTTATATAAGCTCATCGTATCAAAAGAGAAAGCTTCTTAAATTTGGGCAAGTTTTTAAAAAATTGTTATCTGCAAATTTAAAATTAAAAAGAAAACTTGTGTACTCTTTGTCTATAGTAAATAGATACCTCGTACAGCTGAGTAAACCTCGTGGTGCGAGGTTTTAAATTAATAGAGGTTTAATGAAAAAAACTTTTCCTTTCTTCTAGATTATCTAAATCGCGATAAAAAAAAGCGTACAAAATGCTAATTAAATATTATGCGATATTAAATGTTGCATTTGCATGAACAAGTTGAAACAAAGAATATATCTATGCGCTATCGCGAATACGTTATAATTACATCGCAAAGAAACCAGTTCTTACTCCGCCTTATCCGTTTTTCACTAGTCCGCAGATTAATCTCGAGATTTTAACGTTCATCGATCCACCCACCCATACGAGTCTGCTCGCTTGCAACGCACATATTAAATCATACGTTTCCCCGATTTCCATCTAAGAAAAGTCTCATCCAATGCTGTTGTACCAGCAAAGTAAATAAATTCCCTGCAATGGTAACCATGTTTTCCTTCGCTCGGCAACGAGCTTGTATGAGTTGAAATATTCGCCGTATTATCACCATTTATCGTTTCAATCTACCATTGAAAACCAATAATTTACCTGTTTCGCGTTTTGTTTTGTATAAGAATTTCTGTTCTGGCAAATCAACTTTTAAACTTCTTCTAACCATGCTCTGTTTATCGACCTCATCGTTCCATGAAGCAATAACATAGTATCATAATCTTCATTGTGTATATTATCAATCCATTAATCCTATAAACGTGTTCTTCTTTCTAGTCAGATCGTCGAACATTGCACTAAAATCCGGAACACAATGGAACAACGATTCCAACGGAATAGACTATGCTAGATTATACGAGCATAACATGAGTCACCATGTACACCTAAACCCCGTTCAACCTTCCAGCCCTATAGATCTGCACTTTATACACGCTCCTACGCATTCGATGCCAAGTAGTGATTTACTGATTCAGCACGAGCTTAGGCGAAAGCGGGACGACACCAGCACCGTTACCAGCAGCGACCGATACATCGTACGGCGACGTTTTCCGTCGAAAACGAATCACGTTCTCATCGATCCACATATAACGAGTATACTACCGCGGGAAACGCGTCATTAAGGATTCCACGGGTAATTGCCTAACGACTCTGTCACGGCTGATTCTATGGAATTTCCCGCTTCAAAACACTGAAACATAGTGCGTTTCGTGATAGTACAGCGGTCGAAGAAAGTGAATTATTTGCATAAAGTTTGTGGTAAATTACTGTAGTACGATAAGCGAAGTTAACATTATGTTACTTGGCTTTTTTACTTTTTCCTGTTTGAAATTTATTAAAGGAATTTCAATAATATGTACATGACGATAGTATCTACGATAGTATCTATTATACGTAAATTTACGAAATTTGTTAACCATAGGAAAACGCAATTGAGTTGAAAATGACTTAAAGAACGTAATCTGAAGTTAATTTCTATTATACTTTACAAATTTAAATTATAGTCTCAATTTTTAGCAAACATAAAGTCACATTTTCAGAAATTTTGATCTACATTTTTGACTTGTCTATTTTATGAAACATTGTTCCCTTTCTAATCGCATCGTTAATAGCAGTTCTGTATTAAAAATCTCGTGTAAATAAAGCATTGTTAAGCTAGGAGGATCTTATTATTCGTCATAGTATGGAGATCTGTTCATTCAACGACCGCTGAATGAAGCTTTGAGCCAGTACTCGTGATCGTCTTGCGTAAATCGAGCAACATTTAAAGGTCACCATTACGCTCGTCTAAGCTACTACACTCTTTAGTCAGAGTATTGGTTACAGAGAATTCATCTTTTTCCCCCGGTTACTTTACGAAGCACGTCAATCAGCATTGATATGGCGAATAAAGTATCGAAGGATTATGTTTCTAAATGATTTAAGAGGACGAGAATATCGGAAATTTTCCATCAAGTTGCATAGTCACACTTTTACGTTTGCATCATTGTGTGCGCAACTTATCTCTGACATTAACAGTCATGATAAGTACAGACCTCTTCAATCTGGAACTAAATTCCAAACTTATCGCTGATTTTGTCTTTATAATCTTTAGTATACGAATAATATCATTAAATCGATCGATTCCGTTCGAAGAATTAATATTACGAAAAATGATTGCACATGGTCTATTCGAAAAGTTAATGAGATTACTTGCTTTATCGTGTTAGATACACGAATAAAACTTAAAATACACACGATGCTATTTTATATTCTAAAAATACCATGCGTAAATAGTATTGCGACGCAAAGCCAACTCGTTGCGTACAGCAGAGTAACATTTCACAGAACGTCGAACGAGCAACATCCCATTAACCCGTCAACATCGACGAGGGAACCGCAAGCAATAACTGCGAACTTCATTCTAATTTACTTAACGCGCATTAGCAAGTGGTGACGACTCGTTCGTCGAATAATCGTGTCCACGCTTGGTCCGATCCATTCTGGCTCGCACGTGTGCTCATACGAAAAGCAAACCTGCACATGCTGTCCATATGCTTGAACAGACACGCGTGGAAAAGAGTACATACGTTTTGTAAATGCGCTCGTTTTCGACACAACGGCGATGTAATGCTCTTGCGAGCGCACTCTCGCTTCTGCAGTTCGCATTCGTCTATGCACATTGTACATCCGCTCGTATCGATCGGCAATGGATTTACCGTCCTGGATATACCGTTACGATTATTGACGATCAGTATGGGTGTACTTGAACAGTGTCTCATACACTAGGTATTCATGATGAGTCGATAGATGTCGTTATCTAAAATAATTCATCTTCCCTGTTGGCTGTGGCAAAGAATATTTTAGATCAAATATTATATTATTTAATGTATCATATCTTCCCGCTAATTCCAAACTTCAAAAAAGCAACGAATTATACATATACACAAACCAACTCGTATTTCCCCGATACCTCAACCTTCTTCTCATTTACGAAATTCGCGAATCTAGTTCACATATCGAACACATCAAACATATCAAGAAAGCAAAATTTCATAGTGAAGATAAGTAACGGGGCGACGTATTGAGATGGGACGCCTCGAATCCGTTTGTGAGAGGGTTTCACAAGGTGTTTGCTCGCTCGGCGACGGTTGGGTATACGACAAATAGCAGCGCGACTCAATTATTCGAGGAAGAAGGTGACACGACAGAAGCTTGAGGAATGCCAGTCGAAGCGGGGAAGCGAGGAACTTCAAACGTGTGTGCGCATATGCACCAACGATATCCTCGTGAATTCGATTCGAGGCACGCGTGTTGGCTGACTGATATTGCAAAATCGCTGCACGTTACTTATTAGCATAAACTCTTTGTTGCCTATGACGCCGATTTACCGGACGCATCTTCTCGTCCCTCGTTACGCATCGATTACATTATGTTATCGTTCGATTTTCCCAGGAAGATTTAACGACTATTCGTGCTCGATTATTCGATGTAAAAGTACACTAAAAATTTCAATGTATGATCAGAAACATTCGAAGACAATGGAATTAACTAGCGGAACATTGCATCCTGGAGAGTAGCAATGGTCAAGTAGCGCGTTCGCAAGTTGATGCAGTTGCACGACCTAAATTTCCTGTTCGTTAAATATTTTACGTTGCAGTGGTGACCGTGTATATACGAAAGGCGATAGTCGACGAAAAGCAGATCCGCTTTTCTTGGCGTTAACGTGCCGACGATCCACCTTGTTTGTCGATAGCGTTGCTCTACCGTGATCAGGGTAAGATAACACATTTCTGACGTTTACAGAAGTCCCTCGGCGCGTGACTACTATCTACTAACATTTCGTCAGACATATTTACGAGGTGTATACCGTACTAGTGACTTCAGAAATTATATACCTTTTCGTGATACTATCTGAAATATTTCATTTCATTCCTTGAAACGAAATAACTAGAATAATTCTGCAACAAACAACTTGATGTTGATCTTTTAAACAGATTTACGCTTAAAAATAATACGTTTATAGACAATGTGTTTCTCATTTGCTTGATATTTTTTATTAATATTTGAATAAATTCGTGAAGTAATTTTATGCAGTGCGTTCTACATTTCATTTGTTTTCCTCTTCTTTCTACTTTTCCTGTATTACAGTAGTTCCAGTCGATATTTGTACGATGTTTCGATCAATATTACAAGCAGTGGCCTTGTCGCAAGATGTAAGAAGCGTGAAAAAAGCTTTATTATGACGTGCGCCAGGCCTGTTCCCAATTCCTAGCACTGACAGCTCTACGTGCTGATGCTATTTGCGCATGTTCGAAATAATGTTCTCCGGTGGTAACTGGTCACGCGAACAGACAACGAAAGGTTTCTTCTTACCATGGAAGACATGGATCTGCAGAATATTAATAGGTGCTGTTTACGATACTTCGTAATGCAAAATATAATAGTCATAATAGTAATGCAAAATATATTGTAAATTATATGAAAAAAAAACTATCCATTATTAAGAACTGAAATTATTTTATATTTGTATACCAACAATTACGAGTAAGTAATGACTACGTTCTTAAGAAAGAAAGCTATTTGCTTTTCTTCGAGCATGAAAACTACATTAATTGAAAAGATCCGTAATGCCAACTGTACACGTACCAATTTCAATATTCTATTCATCAGTAGCATCCAAAAAATGTTATATAAGGTAAAGTAGTTTACACCAAATTATCCAGTAAAGTAATCCACCTTGATCAAAACTGCCGCACTGTGTATATATTGTACGCTTGCTATGTTTAATTGCAAAATAGAAATTAAACAGAATCGTATCGTTAAATTTATTAAATTTATTATCTAATAAATGAACTAACAATGGATAATCACATATTTAAGAATACTTATGTTTAAAACTTGTAAACAAGGTATTTGTCCACTTCACATAAAAATAAATTTTATGCAACGAAAGAAAACCTATCAAATAAAAAGCAACCATTCCCATGTTATATAGAAATATAGTATAGATAATATTAGCGCCATCGTATTATTGTGCATGTCGATGAACTACATGAAGGTAGTTTCTCGTTATATTCGGGTCACCAATAAAGGAAGGATATGAGTCGTTGAGGTTACCAACGACAGGTTGAATAAATTATACTGATCATTATGCGTCAGAAGAGCGACGTGCAGATCGTTCAATGAAGTATTAACACATTTCACTTGTATGTATATTCCCGCGAAGATGAAAGGATCGTCAAAACTTCCTGTTTCTTCTTATATAAAGCAAGACTTACTTCTTAATCATCCGTAACAAAATTTGGATTTTCCTGTAAAAACAAAAACTACAATTCATCGCAATTTTTCCTTCCTCGAAAATAAAGATGAAAAGAGAAATGCAACGGCATTTAGTTATAGTTCATTTTTATTATACTTTATCTTTGGTTTTTATATTTTCTGAATTAACTTTTCCCTTCTCTACCTACTTAGATGTTTTCTGTTGCCAGACAACATTTTTTAGCAGCAAATAATTTCGAAGGGAGAGCTATTTACTGCACAGATCTTGGACTGAAAGTCAAATATTTGAATTTTGAAAAACTATGAGGATCACGCTAACAAACAATTCCGTTATACCGATGATCTTTCACTCTTCATGTTGCAAGTTCATTATCTTGGACTCCTATGCTTACGCTAAGTGAAAGTCACCTCGCAGAAACATCTGTACTCGGGTTAGTGCACCAAGAAGATGTTTGAAGTGCATGGCTGCCCTTGAGAACAGCAGGTTCTCATTAGCGGTATTTACTCCATTACCAAATGAAAACTTAATTGAATTGAACGCTCAAGCAGCACGTGACTTCTTGACGAACACGAAATTACATTTACTTTTTTAAAATTCCTTTTTTTTAATTTAATTAATAAGTACGTGAAACAGATGTTTGTATCTTAGTAAACGTAAGTTGCTTATATAGTTCCGCTGCAACGAAAAATGAGCTCCAATATATCTAAAAATAGGATAATTCAATGATAAGTAAATAAAATAAAATTGAAAAGAGTGAAGACACATGGATACCTGACTCCCATATCACATGGTGTTATACAGGATAACATCACATTAATATCAGGTGGACTTTGCTGCTACTAACTATTCGTTCCTAAGCATTAATTACTGTATACCTGAGTATAGGTCACTCGTTGACATATTTTCCTGCTGCAACAGCTCTTTAATTATAATCCCTCATGAAATGACCTTTTAAAAATATCATACGTATACCACTGATGTTTAATTACTTTCGCGTGGACTTTTCGAGTAATGCTGTTCAAAGTAAGCAGCTAATAAATTAGAGTTTATGAACTAAAAGATAGGAGAGTTTCTTAATAAAAAATTTATTACTAGATAGTTTTTGAAAAACTGCAAAAATTGAAGAGTCACTGTTATACGTGATTAATTACACAAAATGTGTATAACATTCTGTAAGAATAAAGAGTATACATCACTTACAGAAGTAAACAAGAGAATGAACCAATTTTGTTACAAAATATTATCCTAATATAAGAAATTCAATTACTATTTTTAATAGCACACTTCTCTATTTATAGTTTTAAAGCTAGCATCAATTACAACCGTTTCACCGATAACTCAAGAACGATACAATTTTTCAGTCGATTAATGTCCAACTTTCAGGGGCAGGAAATAGGACTAAAGATATTTTCGTTCACCCTCGGCATACGTTAAATTGGTAGAAACGGGTATTGGGGTGTAATGCGTTCGTTCTTTCGATAACGGGACTAGCTACCCCTCTTGCAATAAAAGGGGAGCGAATGACGTCATACGCGTATTCAGGGCTCCCACTGGCTAGTAATTGTTCGTCTGTGTTTGCTATACTTGCTCACGCCCACAATGGACATACACAGAAATCATTCGATTATGTTACACGTGCGTTTATGCCTCCGTTTTATAAATAGCAACATATACGGAGGAACGGTATGACGAGTCGAATAAGAAACTCGAGTAACGCAGAAATAAAAGAACATAATGTTCCTGCAGCACTCTTCGTTGTTCATGTAGAAACAACACGTTTCCGCCGATAAAAAAGACTTAGGATCCGGTAATTCGTGAAAAGACCATTTAGAATGGCTTACAAAATATTTCACGCAAGCTAATTTTTATGTATTGGTTAACGTTATGTGCTATTCGAATAATCGAAGTTTCTTTAAACAGTGTAGGAACACTATTTTAAAGGATTAAAGGGAGGTTTAGACTTCGAAACACGTATAAAGAAGACATCACGACCATAGTATCGAAGGAGGCAAGTGTTTCTTTACCGTTTGAGGTGTGCCGTTTGTCGGCTACAATATTGGTAAAACTGGTTGGTAAATTGGATCGAGAACCGGGTGGTCGAATAAGCGTGAAACGGTTTCCCGTCTGATCGTGAGTCACTGTATGTGCCAACCCAAACCGTGCTTTACTGCTCGACAGAATCGAGTCAGCCTATTTCGTGTGCCTTATGTTTCGCCTACTCTGCTAACACCCTTATCGATCGAATCTATAGCCAACGAAAACAAGTTTTTCTTGTACGTTCATATTTCAATTTTCATAAAGCCCGCTTCTTGATTATTACAAAGGAGTGACTAATGGCTATCGATAAATTGACTTCAGTTCTTGTTTTCACTGAAAGCTGCTGTGTGTACTTTTGTTTTAAACACTGAAAAATCCCACATGATCACGAATGTATTGGAAGACTCGATTTCTTCCGTAAATGTGGCGCTACATCAAATTTTCAATCTTTTCTATGGAGTCTAATTCATTATTTGGGTTAACATATATTTTACGCATTAAGAAATAATGAATTTCAATAACTTTTATAAAAACATTATCAAAACGTTGAATTCTGCACTTGCAATGATCCGTATCCAAAAAATTGACCACGGAAAGACAGGCATTCGAGTGCTCGAAGCCCCAACATGACCCTACGATTGTACTTCGTCTACCTTCACTAATCCCCTGGTTAAGCGAGCCTGACTCTTGCGTGAACGTTTCCGGTTTGCCTCGGATAACCTATACCAAACGTGCATGCAAAACCCACGTTTCTAGAAAATCCAATGCGGAGGTGGCTACCTGTATCCTATCCAAATCGACGCGGTTAATCGAGAGGATCAAATGTCACCAACCGGTTATCGTTTGGTTAACCTTGCTATCACCTCGGTACACACGGAAAAACATATCTATCTCGTTCACCGAGCTAATGTGGTTTTGGATCTCTACAGTTGGTCGTTATGTGCTCCGAGTAACGTTATACGGGAAAATAAATCACGTTTTCTTTTTTTCCTTGTCAATGGTCTTTGACGCGTACTCGATGGTTTTAAGTGATGGGATAGTGATGGGATTGGAAGTGTACAAAGTGCCATGGAAATGAAATATTTAAGGTTTCTAAAATATCTGTGGAATCATAATATTTTAAGTAATTAAAATATCAAAAAAAAGCATGCACTGATTATAATTTGCGGTAATACATCGTATTGCGGTATAATACACTTCCGTTGTTCTGACCTATATATCCGTATATGATAGGAGTCTAACTATTCGTAGTTTAATTTTTATCAAAATTATTTATTTCAACGAGATACAAGAGTCAAACTAAACTCATACGTTCCCTTCTTTTACAAAATATTTTGAATTGAATTTACTTTCAGGCAATATCAAAATTTATCGTACGTTAAATTTATTTAGTAAATGCCGCATATAGGTCATGGTATGTTATAATACATGATATTTCTAAAAGGACTTGAATAAGGCCTATGTATAAACATACATGCCTACGTGTTTTGACGTCAGATAATCAATACAATAACGATCGCACAAAAGCACTCACTCATATTAGTATTGACATAATATCGCGGACAAAACAATATACCGACAGAAAACTCTCACCACAGCGTAACAGGTACAGATAGTTGTTTCCGCTTTCGGTATTTTAATAACAGAAAATTTAGCCTCGAGAAGCGATAACATAAAATTCACTGATCTAATGCTGCTCGATCAAAGCGTAATTTTTTTATCGTTGAAAGGTTTTTCAAATGTAACAAAAACATGGAGGAATAAACGTTAATACGTAGGTATCGTTCTCGTTTATTGAAACGAAAATGAAATTATTGAAAAACTGGAATAAAAATTGGAAGACGGTAGTAGAATTAAAATAACCGCTAATATTCAAATATCTTTTACCGTAATAAAAGAAAAATGATAGCGTTAACGTTATTGTCAACGGAGGTTTTAATGCAAAATTCAATTCAGTTTAAGTAAGCAGAGCTAATAAACAGTTATTCGTATACGCACAACCTGCTTTCTTACAAAATAACGCAAAAGTGCAAATGACCTATGAGTATATTTAACTTTGTTGAGTAAATACCCTGTCCCCTTTTCAATGTTGTCAGGTAAGCCGTAGTCATCAACGTATTACGGGCATGCTGTCCAGACCTGAACACCAGCTCTATTAAAAAAGATTGATAAATGTCTTCATAAGTTTTGTACTACGATATCGTTAAACAGTAGGGCATTGACAATTTTTTCACCAATATATGTATATTACTGATTTCTGTTTCTTAACGTTGTAGTCACAAACAGAAATTCCATATTTTTTTCCATCGCTATTTCTTTCATATACAATAGATTCTATGGTTTTGTAAAATTCAAAGAAATTAAGGTATCTGCAACATTGTCGGAAACCATTGCTTGGTCTTTAGTAGATTAAGCACCTAATGATGCCTAATTTTTCGCAAGTGTGCATGGCCTCTCGACCGATTCTACCCAACCCTTGTCCGATATTTATAAAACCAAAACTGCACTCAACCATCGACCCAACCACTCATTCTTTTCCAGTGAACCGTGAACAGAATCACTTACAGGAGAGGCAAAGAAGCCAAAAGCGAAACGATGGATGAAAAAGTGCGAGCGCCGGGAAAGGAAAAGCGAGCATACGTGCGGAGTAACGTCAAAGGCGCGAGAAGGGGAGTGACGAGTGGCGAGCAGCATGATGGGATGAAAAAGCCGAAAGGCAGGAACGAAACGGGGAAGGATCCCGGCGGACAGTGGTGCGAGCTATCGGGTAACATTCGTCATGGTGAGTGCGGAGACGTCGACCTCGCAGATACGCCGATCAGACTAGTCCGCAGTCCTTCTCTCGTATAACGACAGAAACCAGCAACCAGCAACCGTCAACCGTGAACCGTCAACCGTCAACTAACCAGCAACGCATCAACACACTGGAACATGTAAGTGCACGACAAATTTAATCTTCTCGCGAGCCGATCCCCGCTCGGTTCCGCGGCGGAACGCTTCGAGACCTCGTTTCCGCCGAGAGATTCGTGGCCGGTCGTTGGCCGATGAAAAACATCGTCGACGGGAGAGGCCTGCCACGAACCGAGCGTAATGAAAAAAAAAAAAAGACGGAGAGGGACCATGGAACGGCTCGTAATATCGGCCACTCGCTCTCCAGTCGTTTCATGGCACCGACTATTGCGATTATTGCGTCATCGATACGGTGGATGCGGTGAATTTGCAATTGCCGACTCATAATCGCTGAATATTGTTTATCTTAAGTCTCGAGTAGAAATTTAAATATTTGGCAGCATGGACATGAGAGTATACAATCTCATTGAACGCTCCAATTGAACTACTAACCTTTTCTAAATCTACGAAATAACAGTTCATATGTTATTTTAATTTAGCTCGACAAACCAACGACATATCGTCGATTGCGTTTCCGACGCAGTTAAGTACAAGATCGTGAAATATAAAGCGATAAAGTAGAATCATAGAACCGACAAACCCGATAAATCCATAATACTTTTACGAACAAAAGAACAAAAAGATGAAACACATATCATACTTCCCAAAGAGTACACAGGAACTTCCCCTAAACCGCAGAAAGATACTCTTGTTCTGTGCAAAACCACGCCAGGTCAACGACTCTTTAACTGGTACGAAATTAACCCTTTGCAAGAGACTTCTACCTCCACTTAGGAGTCCTCATAATCGCTTGTTTCTAAACCTCAATTTCGTCTCACGGCAAATTATATCAAAGTGAGAGATAACGTGAGAAAGAGAGAAAGAGACAGGTCCGTTGATCCGTGCAGCAGAACCGTTTCCACATATATAACTCGATCTACGTTAAGGTGTCCACCCACGATAGCGTGTCTACGACCAACCTGACCGCTTATCGACATCTGTAAGTGCACCTTGAACGAGCACAGCGACGACTTTATCCATCGTGCTGATTCAGCACGGCTGGTTATCAATAAATTAACGTGGCGTAAACTTGACGCGTTATCGCCGTCACGCCTCTCTCTTTCTCGGTCGAAATCGACGAATCGTGGGATGGACGTATTGCAACAGTGCGATAACGATAAACGCATCGCAATCACGACTAGAATGCCAATTCGAAGAACGACTACCCACGAATCGCTGATTTATTCAAAAAACTTGTTTATTTAATCAAAAATATTTATTTTTCTTAATTTACTTTAATTTAACTTCCTAACCTTTCGCATTTCATCGTAACAAGAAATTCAATCTCTCATAAGGCAGAAATAACGTTATAGATTCAATCATCGTGTGTTTCCTGCAAAGATTCCCAAAGGGTAAGCGTGAGCCATTTTCATTGTAACTTGCGCAACCTCTACATAGGAGAATGTTAACCAGCAAAACCATTCAGAGGAAAGAGAAAAATTCTTAATCACGCGTACTCTGCAAGTACAAATTTCTCCGATAGCATATCGATATTACGTCGATTCATCGCTTTAACAGCTGAGCAATCTTCTAGGCTAGTACGTAAGTAATACGTTGCAAATTTAGGTGTAGCGTATATAGCATGTACACACATGCGTATGTACCTGCGATTTGGTTTAACTCACACGACACCGTTCATTCCTGTCAGGTTGTAATCGAACGTAAACGTTTTCAGTTCCCGTTTACGCAAAACCATACAAACAACACGTACACGAATCGTTTCAGCATAAACCACCAATCTGAATGTTCGGTACGTTACTCGGCGAAAGATGTCCACGTATACATTAATAAAAAGTCGTCAGCAGGAACACACGGCTCGAGTGACGCATCTTGCACGCGATATCAAACTTTCCTATAAAGCTTAATTGCGGTTGAAGACCTTCGGCATAATCCAGACGTGGATTAACATACAAGCATATTCTTCACAAAGTACCAGCCATCGGCCTTTATTAAAAGCCTTTATTAATGTCAGATTGTTTGAAAATTCAGTTTTATGGTCTAGCCGGATAAAATCCCTAACAAAGGTACATTATCTCTATAACTGAGGCTTTAGAAGCCACGAATTACTATATATCTCAGAAGCACGTGCGCTTCCAACATCCCACTAATTCCCTTATTGGAATATCAGGAACCTGAAGTTCTATCACGGTAATTAATATTCTGTAACCAGAATTTTGTCTGTTAATAGCTTGTTAACCCTTGGAAACGACTTTTTCGAAGGATTAACATTCTCCTGACCATTCCGGTATGGAGCAAGATTTTCCAGAAGCATAGTTCACCGACAATTTCGCCAACAGCCCAACTAGGTTTATTGGTGTACGAAGTAAAGATATGGGAGATTCTGGAGGGACATGGAATGGTTATGGAAGGGAACGTCTGAATTATGCCGCTGAATTAAACCGTGCTACATTGTCTCGTATGTAGGACAGAATAGATCACGCTATCAACAAAGGGAAAGTGTTATTAGTCGATTATTACATGGAAGCATTGAGTGGAAATGGTAGTCGAGTAGAGGACGTGCAAATGGCTGATAATCAACTTCGGCGGTCAACTCAAAAATAGGCTGTTTAACCTATTCGAATGCTCGTATCGCATTTTACGAACAAAATGCTCGTATAATATTTAATTGCTGTGCTGAAATAAAGAAAATATTAACTGTTTAGTATAGTTTTGAGATAATCGAATAAAAGATTTCAATTTCAATTTAGAGATTATATTTATAAGGCTTGATTTAATTGTATATTACTCAAACACTTGGTGTTTATAGTGAAATTATTACAATGTTTAATAACAATGTAGGTTATTCCCTATAATTGTAACCCTATACTGTATTACTATAATTGTAAAAGTAATATGCATGTTATACAATGTATAGGACGATGAAAACAGGTTACGTTACAGGCTGATAAACTACGCACTATTGGAAATCTATAATGCACCGTCCTGTACGCGCGAAAGCATGTCGAGGCATTGTTGTAGCAAAAATAATATGAATTACGATCAGTACTTCTTGCAAACAATTTGTACACGGTTACAAATGAAATAAAGGTTCAATAAAACAATATATCAAGTAAGAACATATAAACAGAAGGCGAGAAAAGAATCTATCATTATCTCTTATCATTTGATTATACACTGTATAATGTGCTCCACCTGATATGAAAAATAACACTGAAGTACCATGTAAATAAAAGTTTTTTAAAGTTTTATTGAAAAACTATTCTTAATATAATACAAGACAAAAATAGATAAATAATATTTGTATTATGACTATGAATATAGTTCTTTCCAGGCTGAACTTTGGACAATGAATAAAATGTTGTTGTTACCAGTTATTAAAAATAGATACCGATATTTACGTTGGCTATAAAAAAGCATTAAAACGTTTTTGCTCTTTCTCTGCCTCGCAAACGCCACGATTTTTCCAACAACTCAAGTCTTTAGAATACTTTCGTGAACAGAAGTGATGTAAGTATCCTTCAACAATACGACCACGAGAATCGTTGAATACATAAATGCACGTGCAGTATTTCCGTATCGCGCGTGCTGATCGTAGATAAGCAGTAACGATCAAAAGAAAGATACACCCGCTCACCAAGCACGTATACTGTGTACCATGTAGACGCTTCAAGATTATAAAAAAATTGTTTCCATCTACATAAAACGCGTTCGCCCTATTCACGCGACTCAATTAGTTACGTTCTCTTAAATGTCGTCAGATATAAAAACCTGTTTCTCTCGCAATTATCAGCATCGTCTGCCTAACCAGAATTCTCCCATTCAACGTGCACCAAGGCGTTTCAACTATTACGAGACACACTCTGCCTCCGCTCGACTGTTTGAATGAACCGCTTCCATTTACCGATCCTCGGCACGAAATCTGTTTCTCACGCGTAATCGCGGCGATTCGCAGCTCGACTCGCGCGGAGCATTAGTCAAATTAATGGAAAAAATCCAGCCAGTTCCCCAGCTAAGCTGATACTCCAAGCGGCGTGTAAAAGCGACGCGAGAGAAAACCGTGTTTTCACATCGAATGTTTCATTCCACGCAGCGATATTCGCGGGCGCAAGGGAAGAGACAAGAGAAATGGAAGGGATAACGAGGTGAAGAAAAGGATGGTTTAAGGATATTCCAAAAAAGATTTTTCGCTGTTCAGAGATTTACGATCTGCGTTGTTTTGTTGCTTCGATCCGGATTTTGTATGCTGAGTAAGGTATTGTATAGGGTGTGTGCTTCTCCTTCCTGTATACCAAAAATATACCTGTTTCTATTGATAAGATAAAAATTAAAGAGTTGAAGAAATAAATATTTTAAGGTAAAAACAAATTTTTCCTAAAACTCCATGGACTTAGCAACTATTTTTAAAAAACTTACATCTTTGGCTCTAAACGGTGTAAAATGGAAAAATCGAATACTTATCGTGTTTTTCTCTTGTAATCTTCAAATACGTTCATTTGTTCGTCGCACGAATCTCACGGTTCTATTCCATCAACGTCTCATACAAGGACAGCGGAAAAGTGAGTAAATTCATCCGACATAAAAATCCTTGAACGGAAGAAAAAAGGAACAGAGAACAAGGATAAAGAAGAATGTTAGCCAAGACGTTGGAAATTCTATGGTAAGATGTGATTATCAGCAAAAGAGAAACATAAAAAACGGTAAAACGCTGGCTTCCAGCCAGGTCAATGCGAAAGTACCACGCAACGTATACGATAGACGGTTGCCTTCGATTGAATCTCGCTGTTATATCTGCATCACTGAACTGCTGATCATACGAACGTGGATTACAGGAGCTGATGTCAGTGCTAGTCAGATTGCAGTAACATGTTAGCTACGTGGCCAACATGTACGAACGGGAATCGATGAATACAATTCAGGTCATTGGCAACCATGTTAAAGCGCCTGTCGGGCAGGTAACTGCGGACTTTCGATCGAGGAGAAAGCCACAAAATTCTCAGGTATTTCTTCGAACTTACGTGTATCGATACTCCGTGAGATTTTTAATCTTACGAGCTCGTTAACCAGTTTGTTGGTGACTCACAACACATTTTCCAGTGACGTAATAATTACGGTACTATTTTATCAATTAGTACGTCGTTATTGTAGTGCTATTTTGATATTTTTCATTTAAGAAACTCGTTAACGAGTTTGTTCGCATTCTTCCAGAAGGATCTGTTAGATTCTTGATTTTTACCCGAATCTTTGAACAATGTTGCGAATTACATCGTCTATAGATGTGAAAAAGTTGATTAAAAGGCATCGTTAACGGGAGTGCTTTGAGTTAGCGAGTTCGCGCAGCTTTTATCGTCACTACACCGTCGACGTTGACTGTACAAAGTATCGTGTACTCTGGCCAATCATTTACGCCACTTTACAGCTTAAGCTTGAATCAGCAGCTAGCAACGGCAGACAGCAATGACACGATGCCATCTAAATTAATCCTTCTTGCGTATAATTAATGTGGAACACTTATACTCTCGAGTATAACACGAGGTCGAGTACCAATAAAACTGAAGGCGCAAATAAGGCAATAGAACGATACGTCACGAATCGTTTGCATCTTTTTCTTATAAACGGATACTTTTCATCGACGCATGTTCGACCGCAGCTGCGTTTATGCGAGTTGCTGATTACATAGGTGCAGATTAACAAAACGTCAAAGGCCGAGCATGCAATATGCACGTGGATAAGCAGATCTTTGTAACGAGACGTCTTAAGAGAAATAGATCGCGTCCAAAGCTCCATTTAAGAATCCACGATACGAAGACCTCGTTGAATTGACTTGACCGATAAACTAGCTTCCATTCATTACGTGATCTCAAAAATTTGATCTTAGTACGCGGTTATACAATTAAATTGAATAATTAAGCTGATTTCAACATTTTAAGTTGATATTACACGCATATCGTAAAATAACGTGCAAACTCGAATCTCAGACATACAGAAATATGTTAATGATTGTAAATTAAACAATTAAATTATTACGTATAGATAAAACGAATGAGATATCAATGCGTCACCTTGCTTCCTCTAAGGTAACGAAATTGGGCGGTTGCAAGGAAAATTTATGCCTATTATGCAAGATCTTGATGAACTATTTACATGTGATGATTAACGACGAATAATCGTGCGATATCGGCTCGTAAAGAGAAATCGGAGGAGGGAGGAGGGTTTCTTCCATGCCGAGAGGCATTTGCCTTGATATCAAAATTGGTTTCAATACCTTCAATGCCACCCGGACAAGGCTTGCCAATGGAGCAAAGTGACGGGCAATTTACTGCCACTTTTCACTTTCGAGAAATGACGCCGTGTAAACGGGCCACTACACTCTGTTGATTCACTACACTCTGTTGCTTAATGACTTTCAAACTTAATATGCAATTCTCTATTGAACATTACTGTTAAATGCCATATAATATGTAGAACTGATAAAAGTACTATTAAAAAGAACCAATTTCACTCTTAAATTAGTTTCACTACTTAAACACGCGATTAAAAACAGATTAAATAGTCATATACACTATCATCATCAGCCGAGTGCAAATTGAATATTTCATGTACACCACAGTCGTTCGATCGTTATCGTTCTGAACTCGAACAAAGTCGATAACTGTTTGCCAGGGAGCTTTTCCGCTGCTTTACTAAACGTGGAACATACGTAATATTTTTGTACATCGTCCAATATAGGTAGGTCTAGAGCCGCGACCCAATTTCTCGGATACCATGTGTCTGAAAACGCGGTCAGGTATTATTCTGCGTAGGAATACATATTATGCAACACAAACGTAACAGCGTGTACTGTTCGATTAATACAGAGCAAAGACGCGGCAAAGGCGGATCCACTTGTTCCATGCGTATAAGTACTACACGTTCGTTGCTCCAATTTGATTAGTCAGAGACTGACCGCTCTCGATGCGAAGATTATTATTATCATACATTAAAATTGTTATCTCATATATCAGATGTGTAAATTGATTTGGCAACAAATTTAATCCTTTGATAATGTAATAAAATTCTGAATGCTTGATTTAAGAAATAAATCTCTTAATAAAGAAATAAATCTTATTCTCAAGAATTTCCTGCATTTCTGATGTCATATACAGAAATATGTACACGTTTTCAACCTTTTGTAGAAAGTAAATATTTGACAGCCATAGGTATAGAATAACAAATTTAATAGAAAGAACAGTCAGACGTTTCTGAACTCACAGAGTGTAGTTTTTAGTACAAGTAATTTTTTAGTATATTTTTTTCTAGTACAAGTAACTTCCTTACGAAAAGTGAAAGTGGTATTGTATTCTTCATTACCTGCAACTTGTCTATTATCTGGTTTCTACTTAGAAGACTGAAATTGAGGCTCTTAGTCTCGATATCATAAAATGACCACAATGTCGTCAGTCTAAATTTTCCTATGTAGAAAAAAATTTACGACACAGCGAAAACGTTTCAAGGAAGTATGACACAAAGATACAAATTTTTAACCAGAGATTGCCTTGAAGTAGATAGTTTTATCTTTCTCTACCAGAACCGGTCAAGTAGTCATTCTAGATTCTACTCTGAGCAATTCTTTTCCTTTTACGATCCTGTTAAGGACACAGGTGCATACGTGTGTGTGTGTATATATATATATATTGCATGGTGCTTGTAAAATGTTAATGATTGTCTATAATATTTTTGACAAATTCTATTTAAAAGAATTAAAAAAATTGTGTGTTATTTTTGTCATCATTTTGTCATACCTACATTGCGAACTTACAAACAGTTGAATAAGAGAAAACAGATCTTTTTTAGTGTACCAGAATTATTTAATCACTTACAAATGCTTAGTGCAATAAAAATAGGATATCGAAAATAAAAGAGGAGCAAATGCATAAAGGGAAAAGAAAATTGTACAGAAGTAAAGGAACAATTAAGACTGGCAAGTCAAATTTCCAATTAAAAAATACATATGACGTTGCTTGAATCTTGTCTTTTTGAACGTGATGCGCCGGGACAGATACCGAAAGCAAAAGAGGACACGGTGCAGAACTCGAAAATCGTTATGCGAGACAGAAAAAGTTGTCGGGCTGGTGTGACATTGGATCGTGCCAGAGAAATTTAAGCGCGCGTATTGAACATGAAAGAAGAGCATAACGAACAGTCGAGAGAGACGAGTAAAAGAAATAAAAAGAAGGAGGCAACGTGAATCGGCGAGGCATGAATAACTCGTTATTTGAACATTGTATGGGAAAAAATTATTACGACGGAAAAGTACGTATCGAGAACGACAAAACGATGTTTCCTTTTTATCTAGTTAAATATAATATACAGCTGACCCTCAAATAACATGGTTTTGAACAACGCGGATTTAGTTATATGCAGATCTTTTTCTCGGTCAATATTGTATATGTTTCCGCGAAAGGATACATACTATGTACATATGTAAACCGTGTAGTAAATCGTGACTTTGTAACAAACTAGACGGCCAACGAAGAGCATTTAAAAGAACGCGAATCGCCGTTGCTAAAAGACAATCGGGCACGTAATGCCAATAACATTGTCGTTGTCGTGAGATCAGTCGCGTTTCAATCATCGGATCATCACAGCAAACGTAATATGTATATAAATAACGTAAGCGTGTGTGTGTATGCGTATTTTCTCTTCTTTATATCTAGGTAATTTACTTAATAACATTTCCTTTTCTCTAACTTATTTTATTATAAGAATGCAATAATGGCATATGTATGTACATATGTAGTACACAGAATAAAGCTTTCAGTCGACCAGAGATTATTACACGCGTATATGTACATACATAGTCAAGTTTTTGAAGATTCGGAAATTATACGCGCATTTCCGACTACGCGGGGTGTCTGTGTCTCTAACCCGCACCTTGTTCGAAGGTCAGCTGTAGTAGAAGTTAAATTATCAAAACAACAATTAACGAAAAAATCGATTAGCCAAACAATTAATGGAAAATTGAAAGATGATCTCTTGTAAAAAAGATTGAGCTAATACCCGAAGGCTAATGTCGTGTAAGCAATATTTTGGAAAATAACTAACGCCTGAGTTACTGACCCATGCCATTCATATTTCAATGTTACGTATAATTATCAGAAATATGCGTATCTCTCGCGGAACTTATAGGCAATGACTTCTGAATAATTTTGAAACGTTATTCAGAAACATGTCGAAACTATCGCATTATTACGGCATAATATCGAAAATCGTTGCATCAAATCGGTCGATATTAATCCAAGTGTTTCAAAGACTTTCTTGCACCGTACACAACACGAAAGTGTGGACAAACGAGCCGCGATGCAAAACGTGTTGGATTGTGCAACGACGCTCGATTATGGAAGCCTGCAGGTAAGTTGTCCCCGTTTCTTCTGCCATATGCCACATTCCACCGTTTGGCAAAAGCACAGAGGAGCTCTACGCAATCACCACGGATGTGGAAACAATGCGCCGCGTAACGATGCGCTTTTTCTCGAAAAAAAGAAAGAAGAAAAAAATAGAAAGTGGAAAGCCATCGTGATATTACGGCGGATTCCGAACCGATGATCGCTCGACCGTGCTTCGGCAACTACTCTACCATTCTTCTACCATTTACCCGTGCACCGTTATGCTGTAAACAGCCCACGAAGGGTCAACATTCGCATCGTGCAGTGCACCTGTTTCGTTTCTCGTATTGCATTGCATGAATTTCTGACCGAAGAACGGACATAAATACGCTCGAAAGCGTTTCATTGTTGGTAAGATAGCTAAGTAAACGAAACGTTTGGTGCGTTCGCACAATGCTTAAATATATACAGTACTATTGTAGTCATACTGTTAAACAACTGTGATTTAGTTCAATTAGTTTTCGTACCGTAAGGCACATGTTAACTAAATTTACCACTTGTCACTGTTGTTATTCAATTTCGCACGAAGATTTCCCGTATTTGAATAATTTTGAAAAATTGCTCACGTTAAAGGGGCATGATTAAGAATTTCATCGTCACCATCACGACTGGTATTCACAGGATGATATAACTGTTACTTTCTACCAGCTGAGAAGATGATACATCGCGGTGTAATTCTGCATGCTTAGAATGTACAGTTACAAAACAAATAACCTTTTGCTTCGAATCATCCGAACGTGTCGCAAATCCAATTGATTGTTTTAATATCTATATGAATTTGAACAATCCGAAACGGTCAGTTACACATTTAAAGCGAAATCTTGTTTACACGTGAAATTGGAAACTCATCGGTGAAATACGATATTTTAGAAGAACTTGTTTAGCGACGCGTTGATAATAAATTTGACAATAAAACGTTGAAATCTAGATTCTGCATCGTACGCGGAATTTAATCAATTTTTTGTCCGCTGACAATCGCGTTACTTCATCTGCGGTTTTGCGTCTGAATCACCGTAAGACAGAATAACCTTTATTATTTGTATGAAATGCAGTGAGCCTTGTAAACCACCGGCTAATATAAATTTATGACGCATATAGCTAATACGTTCTGCGTAAATCGATATGAATGGATCTTCGAGCGGGCAAAAGCGGTCGAAATGCAAATCAATCATGGATGCTGTTGAGAAGAAAAAGACATTTGGTTCGAGACGTTTTACGAAGTTGGAAAATTATTATTATTAGCACTAGGATCGTATGTAAATGTGAATCTGGTCATTTTAGCTGATCTCGCGTTTTTCTTTCGTATCAATTTAGCGTTACTATGTACTAATTTGGCAACTTGAATAAATGTTTGACATCTTCCATTAGACATTTTTTACAATATTTATAATATTCTGATAGAAAAAATTTTAATAATAAATCATTAATCCAACTGGCTTCAAGCATTCTAATGTATCTCGAAAAATGCAAAAAATGCTACTAGGATATTTTAACTAAAGATAATAAATTAGTTGGGCAAGAAACCCAATATGTAGGAAGCAAAAACCTAAAAAAAGAAAGAGAAAATTTAGTAAAAAAATACTCTTTACATAAACGAGCAATTGCCTAATTATGTATTTAAAGCACCAAACGCGCATCTTCTATGGTAATAACGTGTCATCAACCATCGATGCCTTCCATCTTTGGCAAATGCACAAGTCCGCGAAACAACTCGCTGCTTGTGTTTACCCGATGCATAAATTTGTCATTCTGTTTTCCGCGTAAAACGTTTCAATGCACACGAGCGTTAAAAACACACTCGTCGGCTTGGTGGGCTTTGGTGGTGCGACGATTTCAAAGGATTAATGCACACCGTGCCGCTTCGTCGTTTACACTCATGAATAAAGAAATATCTCGACGATACTCCACCCATAAAACACACGGTTATTTTGAATTCGTTCTCCCGCACACGTCGCGTGTCCCAACACGTGTTCGTATATATGCGCGTCTTCGCTCTATACATAATACAGCGATCTACAATATTATTCACGTAACATTGGTGAAAAATCGTTCGATTCCCAAGTCAAGACGATGAACCGTCCAACTATGATAAATATATCATTGACGATATATCATTTGCCGATGAAGTGCAAATGTTTATGTAAATCCATATTTTTATAAACTTAAGAAAGGAATAGAACTGATACTGTTAAAGTCACTTTTCTCAAAAATAAAGCTGCATTAACGATAATTTTATTGCGATCTCTTTCATAAAGTATAGTGTTCCTAGTTATATTGCCACCGTCTATTATATATAGTCTTCATTAGTTGATATTAATTCGAAATGTAGATAAAATAAATCTTTGGCGTATGTAATTTTCTCTTGCATAATCTATTTATGACATTCATATTTAATAACTTATCATAATTTATTAAACAAGTGAATAAAATTAATTACATTGTTTAGTTGACGATGAGGTCTAGATACATATTTCTCATTAAAAAGATCAGACGTAAAATATAAAACCGGATACAAACGTGCAAACCTATGGAAGATCACGCAAAAATATTCATCCATTTTCACAAACGTTCCATCCTGTTCAAGATGAAGATATTATGTACATAGTATGTATCCAAATTAAACAAGCGCAAATACACAATCTGCTTCGCAGCGTACCGAAATTCACCGAGTGCACATGATACGATACAAATTAGCGCTTGTTACTGTTGAAACTGACAACGCACGATTACATACGTATATACACCGCTCAGTTCCACACACTTCTTAATGTTCAATGAAAAAAAGCATGATGGTTTAATTGAATTAAATCGTACCTGGAAAATTTTCTATTGTATGATGAAACAAATACATATTTATTCGAATTCGATAAAAATTTTTGTATTAACTATACGTATATTGTTATTAAAATCAAGTAATAAAATCATCCAAGACATTTGAGATATTAAAAAAAAAAAAATAGTAGTAAATATTCGTCTGTAAAATCACAGGCGAACGAAATTTTATAGATAAACATATTCAGTTTAATCATTTCCCCCAAATTAACCAATTGGTCTCGATTTAACGGGGTTGCCCGGTCTCAATTAAACCGGTTAATCGGGTACTCACGGCGTAATATTATAAAACCTGTGTATCATAAACTTATTGCATCACTGTTCAGTAAAATAGAGATACTACCAAATGATAAATCAGCGAAAAAATTCAAACAACCGACAATTATCTCTAAAAATATGCAACGCGTAAATTACATCTATTAACTACGTTAATTACGCTATTCCATACTTCCCAAACGTTAGTCACCAAGAAAACAAAGAATAATCCAGACAATAAACTATTTTTGTGAAAACAATGCAACCATCTTTAATCTCATCTTATTGATAACATATTGCGCTAGCTAATTTCGTTCTGCAAATTTGAAAACCAACAAATTGTGAACGCGGCTATGTATGCGCCTATAGCGGAGAGGAATTTGTAGAATGACAACAGTGACAAGCACGGGAAGACCTATTGGAAAAAGATGATCTAAGATTAGCGAGGTAACCGTTGAAAGTACGTATGAAGTTAGCTATCGGATTTCTTGGGAGGGCAGGAAACGTTTAAAATGTCAACAAGGTCGAAAGGCCGGGCGAGCTAATTGGCGCATGAATGTCACGGTGAATTTTAATCACCAAACGCCATGTATTATAGGATCGCAATAGATATCTGTAACGCAGAGATACGATAAAATTGCGGCAAAATTCGTCTTCGTTGAAGCAGCTATACTATCGGTAACGTTTAACATTTCACAAGAAAAGTACCTCGTTTTTACTAACTCGTTTACGCAAGATATATTGGTCACATAAATATAAGGAAAATTAAGAAATAATCTTTGAAATCTCTGGACGTTACGCCTATGAAAATGAATCAAATTGGATGGAAAAGTGTATTGTACCACGCTTTCGCAGGAAAAAAAAAAGGGACGAATCTCGAGTATGTCAACAAGCATCGATCGATAACGCTGACGCATACACATTCCGTACGATCTAACGGTCCATTGATAAATCATCGTGGAAGGTCAAATTAAGCGGTTCACACAGTGTTACAATTTAGAGAACTATATGTGAAAGAGAAGAGCTTACGTTGCCCGTTGGAGTTGGTCCGCAGCCACACAAAGATCGCCAAATATTTCTCTTCGAAGAGAATCGTCCGTGATCACTGCTGGTTCCTTTGTCCGAGCTTTACGTGAAGAAAATGCAGAACAGCACACGAGAGACGCGCGTAATCCGCGAAAGGCTGAAGCCTCCAGTTGCTTCTCCTCTTTGGTAAGAAAATCGAGACATATAACGGAGTACTTCTCTTTCCACTGTCACTATGAACTTGTTATCCGAACCGTGACCGGCCGCAATTACACGCGATCTCGATTGAAAGATACATAGGCACACAATACAGTGACTGACAAGAACGGTGAATTTTCGTCAGTTCGAACTAGCGTCGGGAAAACCACCCCCTGCACAGCCGGCGCCCCAACAGCCATGTGCCGCCCTAAACCTCCGCCCATTGGCCCGAACCATACATTCTACGGACTCCTGATTCCTTCAAGACTCTTTTTATTACACGTAAAATCGTAGCTGACAAGAATTTCGAACGAACGCTCCGTTAACCGTTTAGTCTGTGTTACGTTATCATAAGCGACAACTCTGCACGACCCATCCCTGCGGGAGCTCACCGAGAAGGGGGAATGGGAAAAGGCCGACTGACAAGACGTCACGTCTCCCGGGAGCGCTTCGATCTCTCTGAACTCACCATATCTACCGTACAGCTGGCCGCGTGTCTATACATAACACTGATAAATGCACCAGAGCCGTTGGACAGCTCGTAATTTCGACGTCGTTAAGCAGAAACGTGAAAAAACTTTGCCAAATGATTCACACACTGCACGCAGTCTTAACCCGCGTATTGAGAAAATGGCGTTGCTCGCTCCCTCGCGCTTGTTCGCTCTAGCAATACCTCAAGCTACGCTGATTCCTATCGTTGACTACTAGCGCCTATTCCTCGATGCGTGTAACCTAATAACTAGCACGCGGGAGAATCAAAACACTTTTTCTGCCAACGAATAATAATTTATAAAAAGAACATTTCACGAAAAGGATTTAAATTGCCCCGTTGTCTTTAGAAATAATACGGCAAATGTATACAACAAATTAAATTTTGACAAATGAAAAACAAAATTATGTACGTTTAAGTAATGAAAGTATATTTCAAGGAATATGTGGCGCCACTTACTGGGTGGTTGTATGATGTGATGAAATGATAGTATTGCCGGTTTATCCGAATTCCGAATGATGCCGCGCGATAGTTGAGTGAGCGTATAAAGAGTTTTAACTAAGCATTTATAGTTGTATAAACGTAAAACTCAATCTGGTTTTAGCAGCAAATTAAAAATAATTTAATGGCATTATGGCTGACGAGACAGAGCAGGTAAAAACACTTGATTCAAAGTTCTGAATATGAATCTAACCTACTCTAGTCTCATATATATACATATATATATATGTATATATACATTTTCAGGTACCAGCAATAAATGTTAAAGAACCCCTAGATCTTATAAGATTGAGCCTGGATGAGAGAATATATGTTAAAATGAGAAATGAAAGAGAATTACGAGGACGATTACATGTAAATATCGTTTTTACGAGTATATTGTACCTATTATTCACTATATTATATCTATGTATATATTTCATAACCTATTTTATATTTAATTATTATACAAAAACTTTTCATTGCAGGCTTATGATCAGCATTTAAATATGGTGTTGGGTGAAGCAGAAGAGACTGTAACTACAGTAGAAATTGATGAAGAGACTTACGAAGAAGTTTATCGTACAACTAAAAGAAATATCTCTATGCTTTTCGTTCGTGGGGATGGAGTAATTTTGGTTTCACCACCAAGCATGAGAGCACCGATATAAAATTTCTATTTATATATAATTTATCTAAACATAAGACATAGATAATATTGAATTAAATTCCATGTTGATACGATTTTATCAATCTTTTGTACTAGCATTTGACAGTTGTAAGAAACTTGCGAAAGTAACGGATTTAATTCGAATAAAGCTAAATATAACATAAATATAGAATTTATAATTTAAACATGACAAAAGAAACTAAATTGTGGTACACTATATTAAAACAGTACATTAAAACATTACATTAAATGTTTATAAATAATATAAATTTTGGAGTACAATGTTATTTAAAATATTCTTAAAGGATTAGTTTTTAAATTTTGGCGAGTTATATTTTCGTTCGAAGTTTTGAAATTGTACTAGCTGCAAAAGTTCTTGGTGTAATACTTTGCTCTATAGGTTTTATAATTTGTGACGTAAGATCTGTAATTCTTTGATCTTTCAGTTTTATCAGAGATTCTAGGTGAGACACTTTTTGATGAAGAATATTTATCAATTCATTCTTTTCTTCTAATTCTTGTTTTAGTCGAACGAAGACATGACGCGGAACAGTTTTATTTGCTATTTCTTCTGGGTTGAGCACCGACTTAACAACTTCTTTTCAAGGAATGAAATTGTGCTCAAATAATTTCTTATACAAATTTTTACACGAGATTTTATATTTATTGTAACCATTCACTTACCTTTCTTTTCGTCTTCTTCATATTCGGCATATAAAGAATTTCTATCTGCATTACAATCTTTTAAAATTTTAGCTCGCAGTTCGATTAAAATTTTTTCGATAACACCAGGTTGCGAGTTTGCTAGTTGATTGATCACGTCCTTTCCTAATTTTACATCAAGTTTTGAAAGTACTTTGCGATTTAAAGTGCACCAATTATCTATTTTTTTTGCAATACTATTTCCAGGAATATAATTATGTATATCGACGTATCTGGGGTAGTATCGTTTTAACAATTCAGCCATAAAAACTAAAAGTTATTGAAATATATTTTAAATATCACACAAAGAATCGCAAAATTATTTTCTAAAATATGAACTTTATTCTATACCACCGTCAGAAAAATCTCGAGCAAGATTCTTTTTTGGTTTGGAAAATGATATTTGCTCCATCCAAGTATATATTTCTTCGAGGTTCGCATTAGATTCTAATTCTACACTCATATTTCTCTATCATTTACAACAGTAAAATCAGAAAATGACTTTTTCATACATTGAAATTTACGAATGTATCGCTATATTTTTGTTACATTCTGTCAGCCTGCAAATTTTTATTAGGTCGACATAATATGTATACTGCATGCTCTTTACGAATGCAACTTCATTTTGCTTCGGTTTGATTAATTTTAGTTTGTTTTACCACATTTTAATTTCAGAACTATCCTCATGACAAACGTCACGTGTACCACATTGCGTCAGATTAAATAACGGTAAACGGAATGACAACTATACTTCGAACATTGCATCTTATGCAACTAAAAAATTAGATTCAATTACATAAAAAAACTAACTTTGTCTTATATAAATTTTCAAATAATTACAAATCAATCAAATTCATAGTTTTCTTCAATACAACTTTTCAATTTAACTAGCAACTAGCATGTAAATAACTTATTCGTTGTGAATGTATTAGATAATTTAATACAGTCTAAAATTTCTCGAGTAATATGTTTAAAAAAAAACAAGTTGATTTGAATGAATGACATAATTTTTGGATACTGCAATTATTTGGAAAGGAGATATTTACTTGACATTTTAATGCAGATATTTATAACGGAAAGTAAATATTGCACGTATTAGCAGTCAAATAGGGATGAAGTATTTCGATAGTGTTTGTACTTCTTGTATTTCACTAAAATCGAAGAGAGACATTCTTGGAATCAATGAACAGGTTCGGCGTAAATATGATCACGTCACAACGACGGAGGTGTTTGAGGACGGTGCGTCCGAGCCTGCGTTCACGCGGGCTATGGCATTTATAGAAGAGGCGCACGCCCGTACTCCTCGGAAAGGTTTGAGGAAACAGAAGCATCACATTCGTCCTCAGTGGCACGTTGCACGCACGAGATATCGAATCAGAAGAAATGATAATTTTGAATTTAAATATTCAATAACCGGTTAAAATTCGATATTCTTCAAATAAATTATATTCTCCAAATTTAAGTTTCTTGTCGAATTTGGATGATCGTGAGATTGAAAATAATAAGTGGTCGATAATTATTAATCTTAAACATATTAGAAAGTCAGGTTTTTAGCCATACTACGTTAAAACATTTTATCGTCTTACAAAAAATATATTTCGAAGTGGTGAAAGAGATTATCGTTAGTCGTTGACTCAAGAAAAAACATGACTGAAAAACACAATTCCAAGGGTGAGTAATTATAGTTTTTTACTTTTAATATGTTATAAACTAGAGATTCGATATTAATAACTTTCTTTCGAAAAAGTGGAAACGATGAGTAAATTCCAGTTCTTACAGTTTACATCACACTTTTCTTATAGAAGCTCCATACCTGTGACCTTCAAATGTCCTCTGCTCTATATTTCAAATTTTTTATTGGAATATTTCAATATCAAATATTTCAGTATCAAGCAACTATATAAGTTTAGAATAAAGCTAAAAAATTTATTATATATTATATTCAAATTTTTAGATAATTGGGGAATAAGACGTAAATTAAAGCGATATGTAATTAAGTTGTAAACCGCGTTGTTATTTTTTATATAGTTGATGCAATTCTTTGGTTTCATCGTTAACATACGTAGGTGATAATTATTCCTGTAAGTTTCATCTCTTCATAGTTTAATATATTTTCCATTTATGTTTACACAGACAAATGTAATTGACAATTTATGACAATCCAAAATATAAAACATTAATTTACCATTTATATTATTATTTGATCTTCATTGA
Source organism: Bombus pyrosoma (assembly GCF_014825855.1). NCBI lineage: Eukaryota > Metazoa > Arthropoda > Insecta > Hymenoptera > Apidae > Bombus > Bombus pyrosoma. The sequence goes on along the minus strand of NC_057772.1, from coordinate 15,908,490 downwards.
AGTAAATATCGTTGTGTTAAATATATTTGCTTAGCAGTTCTTTGACAAGTGATATTCTGGAACTTCGTTTTACGTGTTTGTTGACCTATATCTGGATCGAAAATAAATGCTTGCGATAAAAAGAAAGTTTTAAAAATTTATAAAAGATACTCGCTTTAGTACACTGAACGCGTCTGCTTACGGCTATCATTTTTATTAAAAAGTGATTGAATATACAGTTATCAAATAAACCATGATAAAATATTATTTATCAACACGAAAATACTACACGTGATAGGAATGTGTAATTACAACATTCTTTCATATCTGTCAGTATATCTGTCAGTATATCTGTCAGTATTTTCCTGATATTTCTTATAATTCATAATTCTATCCTGGATGAAAGAATGTCTCGAGATAAATAATATACCTACACAATACTTTTAAAGTAAAAGTTTAATTAAATATAACTGAATTACAAGAGAAAGATCATATAAATTATATCTTTACTGTTGACTTTCTTGTTTAATGAATCCTTATTTATATTAAAGAATTGAATTCTTTATTTAAAGATAGCTCTAGAAATTATAGGACAGAAATATAATTAGGATATTTGAATCTATTTTCGAAAAAAAAATGTATTATTTTCATGTGCACGATACGTATACAAAATCGTATAACCGCACAAACAGATGAAGAAGTCGAATACCTGATGACTCCTTCACCTGTGCTTCGTGCCAAACGACACGTCCTCTGTTCGTATCTTGCGGTGTGATTTTCCCCGCGATATCATATTACCGAGCCAATCATATCTGAAAATTCGTTTTTGCTTATTTATAAGTAATCAACACGTCGACTTTAAATGTATTTGTAGGACACATTATATTCCCTATACGGTACCTGATGGCAATCATGGGTTCTATCGGGCTCGCCATCATCTACGGGTTCAAGGTAAACGTAAGTGTGGCTATCGTAGCTATGGTGAACCACACTGCTGTAAAGTTATCCGCGTTGCATCAATTGGAATCTGAGAATACAACTGTAATTACTATGGACGAATGTCATCACGATAGTGTTCTTTCCAATGAGACGAAAACAATCACCGAGGTACATATATGTATAAATGTATTATTGATAACTTTATAACAATTAGTAATATCAATTTTTTAAACACTAATTTTTCATTAAGATATATTAACAATTTTCGTACACGGGAACTTTATAATTTTAACAATGATATTTTTAAATAAGAATAATATTACAGATTTCATACTTAGATACAATGCAAAAAAAATAAAATATAATCGTATTTACCTTTCAATGATTCCATTTTAATATAGTTGCATCAGTATAATATGTACGACAATGATTCGACCCGTAATAAGATAAAGATTACATTATATAAAATTTTATCCCGCTATATATTTTCTTACTTTCGTATAGAAAAATTAATCTATTATTCTATTTTTATTTCTCAGAATCATGCTCCACAAGATAAATAGAAATTTTTGTTAAAAAGAGATATGATATTGATGTTTATTTATATAGGATGGCCCATTCGTGTGGAATGAACCTTTGCAAGGTCTTATTTTATCGTCATACTTTTGGGGCTATATGGTATCCTTACTTCCGGGCGGCAGAATGGCTGAACTCTTATCTGCCAAATGGGTGATGAACGGGTCGGTATTTCTAAACCTCGTAGCATCTATACTATCACCTGTTGCTGCTGAGATGCATTACTCTCTCTTTATCCTGATGAGATTTATTCAAGGAATCGGTGGTGTTAGTATAAAAAAAACTATTAAATATTTCGAATAGGTGTTGAAATTAAATATGAAATATTATAATAAAATTATAAAACTACAGGGTGTAACATTTCCGGCAATGCACATTATGATTGCTAAGTGGGCTCCACCAAACGAGAGAAGCGTCCTTGCCTCGATTGTTTATGCAGGTAAAATAAAATCTTTGCTAATTGAAATTAAATTATTTGGAATTTTCATTATCTAAAGTTATAATCTTTTTATTTCATTTAAATAAAAAATCGGGAAAGGTTGATTCTACAACTTGGGTTACACTACTTTACGGGTTACATTAATCTGTGTATAATACAATAACATGAGACTACCTTTATTGATTAATGATTACAGATTGAAGCATTTAATAATATATTGAAAATACATTTTTTCATGCACAAAAAGAAAAATTTCTCAAATTTTTAATTTTCGCTTCCACAGTCAGTCATTTATCTCTGAAACTATACGTAATTTTTATTTTCTGTAGGAACTGCTCTAGGTACTGTGATTTCTATACTCCTAACGGGAATACTGGCTGCAAATTTCGAATGGATATGGATATTTTATATCGAAGGTGCACTTTGTCTAATTTGGTGTACAGCATGGTGGATTATGATTGAAGATAGCCCAGAGGAACAAACGAGGTTTATTAGTCAAGAGGAAAAGGATTATATTATGCAATCTTTAGGTCAGAATAAAAATAACAGCGGACATAAAGAGGTTTGTTAAATTTTACAGAAATCATATTTAAGATTTTTATATATGTATAATTAGTATCTTTATTTGTTATATCGTAATATTGTTCAGAAATTATCAGTTCCCTGGGGCGAGGTATTACGATCTAAACCATTTATGGCAATCTTAATCGCTCATTTCTGCAGTAATTTTGGTTGGTACATGTTGCTTATCGAGCTGCCTACTTTTATGAATCAAGTACTGAAGTTCGATATGAGTTCTGTAAGTATTGAGTAAGAACTTCAAATTTTTAAATTAATATCTCTAATAATTCTCTTTTTCTATAGAATGCTGGTCTTTCTTCGATGCCATTTTTATGTATGTGGATTTTTACTATGGTGCTTAGTAAGATACTAGCCATTATGCAAGACAAAAAATTAATTACGGTAACGGTATCGAGAAAAATTGGAACACTGTTTTGTAAGTTTACTATTTATACATACTATATGTATAATTTAAAAACATACAATTGGGGTTAGGTAATAACAGTCAAAAATATATTTCTTTTTAGCATCTGTTATTCCCATGATATGCTTAATAGGAGTATCATATGTTGGTTGTAGTCGAACATTAGCAGTTACATTAATGACTATTGGAGTAACATGTATTGGTGGAATGTATAGCGGGTTCTTATCAAACCACATTGATATTGCACCAAATTTTGCTGGTACTCTTGTCGCCATTACAAACTGTGTTGCTACCGTACCTGGATTTGTTGTACCAATATTTGTAGGAAAATTGACATACGGAAATGTAAGTATCTGTATACAGTAAAATATCACTAACACCTCTCAAGCAACAAGCTTCTATGCATGAAAACATGAAAGAAATTTATGCACTTATTAAATTTAAAAGGAAAACTCGAAACATTAAGGGATTGATTTTACGTTATGGTATAGTGATTATTTATGAATAAAGTGCAAAATTCGATTTATTTTACATTTTTTCTATCGAATATTTTATCTCAGTAACTATAATGTTATCATTAATATTATTATCATCAAATGTTTTATAGCAAACTATAGGAGCATGGAGGATTATATTTTATACAACTGTTGTCTTATACATAATCGAGATATTAGTCTACACTATTTTTGGAAGTGGAGAAGAACAACCTTGGAACAAAATTAAACCAGCTGATGAAGAAGCAAGCGATCAAACATTACCATTAAAAGAAAAGTCTATGAAGTGAATGTAATTTTTGAGTGTATGATGTGAATTGATTTTTGAACTTCATATTAAACAATTAGATTTAGTAATCATTTTATGCGAAAGAAATTACTTAAATATTTAATATCATTAATGAACTGTCATTTTTCACATTATTTATCACAATAAATAATAAAATATAATTATAACCTCTTGCATTACAACTGTACATGTACATATTTATTAAATGTTACTCTTTTTTATAGCAACGTGTTATATACTTACAATTATCTGCATAGAAATATAAATTATTTCATTATTTAATTATTTAATTTTAGTTATCCAATGGGCTCTCAGTCATTAACACCTATTGCACTTTCACCATTTTACAAAAATACATTGGTCCCCAATTATTTTTCAGATTAGGTACAACAATATGACCATATTTTAAGTCAATGTTACCAAAGTCATACAGACATCGTAAGGGTAACAGTGCTTCTGTCATATCTCTATGAAAATTATATAATATATCAGAAGTCAATATCAACAATAAAAATAATAGTATTATTTATTTAGAGAAATATATAAATACGTACTTTACGACCATAACAGAATTGTTTTCTTCCCACGCTCTTTTTAATGCTACGTGTACAACACCATCATTTTGTACAGGACTAAGGGAACACGTTGAATAAACAACTGTACCTCCTACTGAAACCAATTTCAATGCAGTCCTATAGAAAGGAAATACAATTATTTATGATAAACTTAAAAGATATAAAATAAGATATCTTATCTACTGACGTTAAAATCTCAGATTGAACTTCTGGCATTTTTAATCTTTCCTTAATCCTACTTGGTTTGAAAATATTGTTGTCATCAGAATGTAAAATGTGCCTATCTGTTGTACATGGTACATCAACTAAGATCTAAAAAAGTTAAGAAGCGTAAAATATTAAATAAGATATTGTTCCATTCACAAAGTATTAAACAATAGAAAACATTGTATTAAACTGGACACCTTGTTATATCTACCATTCTCATCAATTGCTCTAGCATCTTGTTGTGTTATAATTAACATATTCTCTTTTTTGCACATGTCTGACACATATTGATTTATAACGTTTTTGAGTCTTTTTATTCTAGATTCTGTAACATCATTAGCAACCAGTACACGAGGCATAAGAGTTTGGAGGATGGTCAAAGCTTTCCCTCCAGGTGCAGCACACATATCAAGGACCCTATCATTAAACTGTATATCTAGAGCCAACACAGGAAGTATAGATCCACCATCAAACAAGTAATAATCTAAAAAATATAGGATACGTTAGTAATAAAATAATTCATAAAATATTCTAAAATACATAAACATTTAATTTATTATTATTATTAAAATCCATAGAAAATGATACAAACCTAAAACACCAGTAGAACCTTTCTTAGGATTTGGAAATCTACTGTTATTTTCTCTTTCAAAAGCATATATATACAAATGTTCTGGAAATGGCAGAACAAATTCTTTCTCAACATTTATTTGGAAATCATTAGCTTTATCATAAAACTTATAATAGTCAGATTCCAAAACCCAATCGTCCAAGCCTATAAAACATATTTGTAAATACATATTTTAATTTTGATTGAAGAAACATTAGAATTAAACAAACCTTTTATTTTGGTAGCAGGTATATATTCCTGAAGTATAGCTAAGTCTACGGATGAATTGACAATACGATTGGTATCTAATGCCACTTCATTTAAACTTTCATCTATAGATTTTAATTCTGTAGGTATTCGTTGATCTTTCTTAACAAATTCAGTAGTTTCAGCATTTAATGTATCGAATAAATTTGGATAATTAGTAGAATGAGTTGTTTGATGTTCTGCTAATTGATCTTCAGATGTTGTAACGCCGTTTGAATTTTGTTTATCTGGCAATTTACCATATCTTGCCGCTCTTTTAACTTTAAAGAAATCCACATTTTCTTTTTGTACATTATATAAACTCCTCAAATTTATTGCACCAAGTAACTGTAACAATTTTATCGATACAACTCTTCAACATTTTCAATACTTTCGGTTTACGATTATCATCTGCAATATTATTGGTATTACAACAATGTACCTCCAACTCAGGTTGGATTCTTTCTGGATCACTGAAATTATTAACCACAGCCATATATTTAGATTCTTCTGATAACAATGCAGCTCGTATATTTGGCCACCTATCTCCATAAACGCCTGCGTAAAACTCATTAAAATGTTCAAGTGCTTTATCTTTTGCCGCTTTCTTTTTCTTCAGTTTAGCCTATGATAATAATTATATATTCTTTCAAATGTATTCAACGAGAATGTTTGAGTTCTAATCATAGGGTTATAAAGATACAAACCCAGTGAATATTTTCATGCGCATATCGAGCAGATACTTGTACGATCTGTTTTAGTTTTAACTTATTAAGTAGAACTATCATTCTCTTGAAATATCGAATTAGTCGATTGGAACCGAATATGTCATGAGCTGTCTAACTTACGTTCCCAAGTATATATGTGTATGATATACTAGAAAAATAAACCGAAGAGGCGGCAAAATTCGTTACTCGATATCGCTACTCGATGGCGCTAGCTGTGCATTCAATTTTCTTTCGAACGCAAGAAGTAGTTGACGACGATTAACCGTTAGTGAGAGCGGTGTAAAGAAGAAGGGCGTGATCCGGCGTGAACTGCAGGTACAGGTGAAACAGGACAACCGACAAATCCACGAGTTACGGTACTACCGGTGCTACTTGTCTCTAACACTGGACGTCACATCTTTTTTATCAATTCAGCGTTTACTTCTGCGTGACCCTTTCTTTTCCTACTTTGCCGACTTTCTTTACTGCAAACTCCACGACGTAGGATACAAACAAAAACTGAAAAGTTATATGCATGCACACGTAAGTATACGCAATACCTAATCGACCTATGTATTATATTAGATGCAGACGACAAGGAAGCGACGTATTTGTCGTGACATCGAGATGAGAAACGTGCCGAGCAAGATGGAGTGAATGGGGGTGGTGGGGATGAGGACGAACACATCTTTGTGCTCCCCTCTTGCGAAGGCGCCCGTGCGCCATGAAACGTGGCTGTTTCGAAAGTTCCTACTCGAAGAACCTATTTTAGATGCTATAAACCATTTCAGCTTGTAAATTGTTTTCGGAGGTATACAAGCCTCGGTACTTGAAGAATGAAGTTGCAACGTATTCTAGAAAACTTTGAAAATTTTCCCATAATTTACAACGCTTTAATGCGCGATTTTTCGTATTTACGAAATTTACGCGTTTACGGTATTTACGCGTTTCATAGACCTGGTCGTAAAATCTTCCTTGAACATATAACATGTCCTCTGGTACTGGTGCGATGTGATTTTGAAAAATTCCACCGTATCTATAGAGTGAGAAATGTAAATTGAGAATCGAGTGAGGCCGACACGATAATCTTGTTACCCTCGAAACGCGTACAACATACTCTGGTGAAAGTCTCCACTATAGACAGTAGACGCGAGTTCAGTGTTCTCGAGGGGAACGAAAAGAGAACGTCGTGTCGTCGCGCAGGAGATCAGCTCTTTTGCTTCCAAGTGAAGATCACAACTCTAGTCCATGGGGTGCGGTATACCCTGTGTATGCCCAGAGACACATACCTCGTCAATACTTTTGTGTTCATTGTCACGCATACAGAAACTCTTCCTCTCGATGAATCTCGACGACCCGAATCGCTCGACGGCGAAGCTGGTTTCGTGGATCTCTTCATGAGAGGCACGTCGTACGCGATTTGTCGGGGCACGGGGTGTGACGGGGACTCGAGGGATCGTAAAGGCAATGCACTGTAAGGAGCTCACGACGACTATACCCTCCTCCCGCCCCTCGCGCGATCGCGCTCGCGCGCGCGCCGTCCTCCCTCTCGTTCTCTCGCCACCGTCCCTTTCTCTCCCTTCTTTCTTCGCTCCCTCCCTCCCCCTCCCTCTCTCCCGCCATCTCTCTTCCTTTCCCTCGTTCCCTCTCGTTCTTATCAGAGAGCCTCGACAGTACGACCACATTCATACTCTCGTTCTATTGCTCGCTCGGCTGATCTCTCGAGGAGGGCGCGTTAGGGCGCTCGCCAGCCACTCGTGTATCTTCCAATTCGTGCTCTGTTTCGAAATTTCTTCGATACCAAAGGAAATTCGCTGCCCCTTAGGAATCTCCGTGTCATCGCGTTCCCCGATATTACTCGCTCGTACACGTGCTCCCGCAAAGGGAAACAGCGAGGCCAGAGGACTCGGAAGTTACGACATCCGGTACACAATACTACCGTTTCCTGTCTCTCGTGACCCTTGGTCCCATTTGCTCTAGCCCACGTGACCCCGCCGTTTCACTTCGCGCAGTTTCGATTTAACACGCACGCGCGCGCGCCTCTAACTGCCGCGGCACCGCGTGCGCACGTAATCTCTAACGAATATCGCCACGATTTTTCAAACACGTTTTCTCGAGTTTCAAACCCTTTCTCAGGCACTTGCTCTTTCGAATCTCATCTAGACACGTTACGCGATGTGTAAAATATGGCACGACTCCTTTGTACCGATTATAAGGGTTCGATGTAGCCCCGTGAGAATTCTTTGATATCTCCTGTTGCTCTGCGAGCACGCACTTAGAACCGCGTATCGGGACAATACATTCTCCACAATAGGTGGTTGATTCCTTTCTAAATCTCCGCATTTCCTCGCGCGGTTGATGGTTGAAGAACGGATACATTCACCGCCATAGCGGCCAATTGTTCCGCAGGAGCATGCGTGTGGTGCTGTGCGCGCTTGGGAAAAGATTCGGATAAAAGTGGCGAAATCACTCTGATTTGGACCTTTTCGTTGTCACAGTCCTACGCCTTGCTTCTCTCCAGCGCAGCAGCGAGCTTCCCGTCGTCACGTGCATGCATGCGTGCATGCGTACATCGCGGCATGGCGAGTGCATACATGCCGGGTCGTTGAACGAGCAGGGGGTACCGAGGACAACAGTAACGACTGCACCAACCCACTTGTCTCGACCCTATACAAGTCACGTGCACGTACAGTGCTCGGTAATAATGGTCCCCAGAGGGTGTGACCTATTCTATATGTTGGATTCTCGCGCTCGTGCACGCGCCAGGCCGACTTGCTGGTACCAACATGCTTTGGTACCGCGGCTCCCCATGGAAAACTGCAAATAGGAACGTTTTATCATACAGACACGTTTTGTATACCTCTGCTTTATTTTTTGGGACAAGATATCGGAGTTTAAGTAAAATGTTGGAAAATTAATTTGATTAAAATTGATCCTCTCAGTTAATAGATGATATTTTGGCTCTTATTCAGATTATACTTTATTTATCACTTTGATTAATAAGAATATGCATATCTTTATGCATAAATGAAACATCAGTGGAGGAATAAGCAACTACATAACCTCATCTTTCGTTATATAAATAATTTTGTTCTTCGATAGAAAGTTAATAAAATCAATTTTATTAGCGAACGTTGTTTGCAACGTAAATTTCATTACATCGATGTTGGCAAATTCGCGATCAGGAGTTTAAAAATGAATATATCCATGTTTTATTAATGGTAGCGATGAATAAGTGATCGTAAAGCATTCTCAAGCTCACTCAACCGGTGATACTTTGTTGCAAGACACGCCCTCTCTTTTTCTGTCTCTCTCTCTTTGTCTCCACTATTACTTTCTTGGACGAATTTAGCGTGGTGAAGTCCCACTCGTTCAAATATTTTGAGCCCCTGACTCGAGATATTCTCTCGGTTGGTGGATTGCGAAATACGCAGCTCGGACGGTGTCGGACGATGTACGAGGACGAAAGTAGGTAGGTAGGTAGGTAGGTGGGCAGACGGAAGTCAGTTTAACGGTATCACCTGAGAGTTCAGTCAGGCTTCGATCCTTACGCGTGGAACGGGGTTTCACGAAATTCGTAGTTTCCTCGTGGCGTATTTCTTCTTCGCAGCGCTCAGCATATTTTTTTACGATCCGTACGCCCACCTGCGAGAACAGTTCGATGAAGGAACGGGGAATTTTCGAGCTGTTCCGAGGACTATCACTGTAACTGCTTTGGTCGTTAGACGCCTACTATTGAAATCGAATTTAGAAAAGAGCATCCGATGCATTCCTTCTTCTCTTTCAAGGGCTATTCGTGTTATTCTTTTTATGGCGATGTTTAGGTGGACGTGATCAGAATTTACGAGTTTGTCGTGCATTTTAATCTTATTTTATCTTCTATTGGCATTAGGTGAAAAAATAAAGAAAATTCGATATAAATTATCTAAACAGCACAACTTTTATATTATAGGAGTGAACATTTCTAATTTAGTATTATTTATATCATAAAATTTTTAGCCAATAAACTTACCTTGCGAGAAATCGAGTATCTTTGTATTTCCTTTCTATTAATCTTTTCTTTTCTCTCCTTCGTGACCTTTAGATTCAACGAAGGAATTTAAAAATTTTGCTTAGACGCAATAAAATCTGCATATACAAATTACCGTGGAATTCAACCAAGTGATAGGGTGAAGCGAGGTTTACTTAGGAATGGTTCCTAGTTCTTTCGTTTATACGGGGTTGTTGAGGAACTGTGATCGCCGGGAACCAGGGCATTGACCCTCACTGCCACGCCACTCCCACACCGCATTACGTCAGGCTACGTCCACTGCATCCTGCTCATCTTCTCGACGTTTTATGAGGGCTTTGCTACCCGCGAGTATTCACAGAGCGGGGTTGCGGTTCGCGTAATCCTTCCGTGTTCTCTGAACTTATCAATTCTAAGAAAGAAAGAAGAAAACAAAGTTTAAAACTCGAGCAAATAGAAGAGACGTTAGGTTGATTAGAACGTTCCTCGGAACAGTTACCATTCTTGTTCTTGGCTCGCTGAACCGAGGAAGTCAAACAGCACCAGATACAGGAGAACAAGATGTGCATGTGTTTAGTAGAGGCAATGCCCTTCTTTAAGGGCGATGATATAAGATAAAATGATATGTTCTTTATCGCATACGACAGTAGCTATCGAACACAGAAGAACAATATCGATATATTTGATTTGGACACGTGCATACGCACACAAACACACGTCCAGAGACCCGTACGAATACATTAATTTTAGAATAGTACCGCGTACCATGATCACCTTCGACTTTGGTCCTGTGGAGAAAGTATCCGAATAATCATGGGGACTCCCTAAACGTCGTCTCAAAATGATCATACATACCGTAGCTAGTCAAGTTGCTTGGTGGACCAAAGGGAGCCGCTGGTACTGGTGATGGTGCTGCTACAGCAACAACCTGTTGCAACCACCCCGACACGCCATAGCCAGCGGGAGACGTCCAACTGGTCCGGAGCAAACTAAGAAGCTACATAACCATTGGCAGCCGAGTTTCTCGTTTACTCCGGTGGACTTGCGCCATTTAAGACTAATACGTTATCGTTTTCAATATTCACTGTATCTAGTAATACAAATTATCGACCCTATTGTTATAATAATAATTTTAATATTTCTTAAAACACACGAACCGCAAACGATGAAAGTTAAAAACTGATATGTACGATATAAAGTATTTTGCTGAGAAATAGTTCTTTGTTTTAATAGAAAATCGATTATGTATGACAACGGGGAAACAGGTGTATAGATATCGCTGTTAGGTTAAAGTATCTTTAGTAATCCTGTATCGATTGGATTTAGATCTTCCTGAATCGAATTGAAATTGGCTTTGCTACCTGTCTATCTACTTTACCTGCGGCCTTTTAGGTTACCGAGAGGGATACGAAATAAAGGAGAACAAGAGAAACAGAGAGGCAAGAACGAACAAAGGGCGTATTCACGCGTCAAAAGTCACCACAGCGTGACGATAGGGTGGTCCATGGAGAGACCTGTAGGACCTACTTTGGTATTTCTGCGGCATAGCACTTGTCGCACATTTATTCTTCTCGCTTTACGAGCTTCGCTGTGCATCTACGTGACCGGTTATCCCGCGACCAACTTTGAAAAATGTTAAGACTTCCAGGCTCAAGTGGAAATTTATTCGAACGATCAACAGAAAGATAATATAATGTAATATATGTATTTTTCATTTATATGCTGTTTGCTCTTGGTTTATCGAACAGTATGTAAATTCTTTACCAAAAAAGGTCTTTAAGTTATACGAGATAGTATAGTGAGAAGTCGAAAAGATAGGGCTGAAAAGAAACGAGAGAAAAGTCAGTTCTTTAGTAGGTCAACGGCGATGTTGTTCCTTCCCTTCGGAGATTACGTCATCGCGCCTCCCAACTCGCGCCCGCTCAGCCAACACTGCACGTATCGCGCTAGTTGGTGTATGTGAAGATATGTCATACATGTGTACCAGCTCTGTTCCTACGTGTGTACTTGACCACCCACCCGTCCACCCACTTAGAGAACTATGGCTATGTTTTAACATACCAGGTGTCAGTCACGTTTGAATTTAAGCTCGAATCGTACGAAAGACAAATATGGACCACTTTTACGACATTAAACATCTCTCGGAACTATCTTTTATCTTTTATCTCTAATTGAAAGATCATCATTCGAATTTTTCGACGGTTTTAATAATGAAAGGAATATAATTTTCGTATTCAGGTATATATACATAACTGTTGGGAGCGATGTAGCCAGTGGTAAATTTACCACTCACTTTCAGAACTGCACTATTCTGAATATTGAGCGCGAGATCGATGTGCCACGAGGGTTTACGTTTCTATGCGTGAGACTGGTGAAAAGGAAGAACAGGGAAGAACGGTGGGAGAGGTATGCGGGTCGGGGTCGAGTCATGCATATCGATGACGACTTGTATGAATTTTTCATAGTCTTTTACAATTTGAAAAGCTGTTTGGCCTGAGTTTATGGTTCTATAAACCCAGTGACCCCGGCGGTGGATCTGCTTCACGATCTTTGTACCGATGCCGTCTCATCGTGCTTCGAACTAACTGTTTACGGTCGGTTCGACTGGTTCCAAATGGTCGAGTCGGAGGAAGATTCCGCGATCAACGAGAGGATTCGTGGCGTGCACTTCCTCCTCTCCTTTCTCGATATAGGTGCATAGCAATTCACCATTGATACTGGCTGATAGACAAAAAAATTACGTTCCTTCGTGTAGAGTAACAAGTCGCAGCAATGGAAAGAAAACAGAAAGGAAAATGAAAGGAGATGGTGACGGTTAGTACCTACAGTGGGACGGGGGAGGGTGAATGGTGGGGGTAAGGGAAAGAAGGTTGGGGTGCAAGAAGAGTTGGAAGGAAAGAGACGAGCGAGGAGTGAAAGATATTGGTAATCGAGGAATCCGGGAACCCAGAACCGTTCGAACGGTTGGCTGCCGCAGACGCAAGGTCGTTGTCCTTGGGGGATCAACGACCCCTCGATGAGGGATGGCGTGGTGGGGATATATATACACCTCCCCATCCATGACGCCGCCGTCTGGGTATAAGGGCGCCTCCAGGTTGGGTTAGACCTAGGGTTAGATTTAGAAGTCAGGAATAGGGATGCGGATAGTCACGTAGGTGCATGGGCAGATAGCTGAGTGGGGGGGGGGCGGAGGGAGACAGAGAGAAGGGAACAGGCAGAGGGAAAAAAGCTGAAAGGCAGCCCGGGGATAGAAAGTGTATGTTGGGTGGTAAGGCAGGAGGGCGCTGTAAGAGAGGTACAGGGATAGTCGCGTTGCGACGACAGGTTCGTAACCGAAAATACGGCACGTAGGACCAGGAGGTTCGATCGTAGGGGTAGAAAGTTTTATCTTTCGGTCGGAGAGTGTCGTAACCACCTGTTGGGATGGTGATTCCACTCGAAAGCCATTGGAAATATTTTACTAGCCCTTTATTTTCGACATCGAATTAATCTCGAATATCCTGCGGCTTCGTTGTACCTTGATAGCGCACCTTTGAGTTTCTCGAACGACAGAGAGTGGAAAATGCATATGCATTATACATATATATATATATATGTATATGTATATATATATATATATATATATATATAGAGAGAGAGAGAGAGAGAGAGAGAGAGAGATGCGAACAGTATCAAGAAGGGAAGGAAACGTATTTTCGAACAATTGTCAGGAATGCTTAAATTTTTCTACGTTTTACTTTTCATTCTTCTAGAAGTTTTATAATTGCATCCCAGTGATCGGAGTAAATCATGGCATCGACAGATATTCTACTTATTCCTGGCCACTTATTTCGATCTTTCGCTTTTACGTTTTCTTCCCGAGGCGACTGAACAGGAAGTGTTTCTTGCGAGGTACCTGTCGCCGGAAGGACCCGAACTCGAGGTGTCACGGTCCGTAAGGGCCGTGAGAGTGCAGGACGATAGGTGGATCCTTTCTGGACACAGCAGAACAGAGCAGGGCAGGCGAGGCCAGGGAGCAATGTCCCTTCGAGTCATCCCCTTCCTAACGTATATGTAAGGTATGCACGCCGTTACTCGCCTCCACGGTTACTGACTCTTTTTATCGAACGACAGACTTTTTTACGATTCCTTTCTAACTTCCCCTTTTGAAACGTTAACCCTCTTCGCTATGTCTGTCTGTGATTTCTCTTTTTCTTTTTTTCTTCTTTTCTTTTTTTCTGGAAAAGCCAGCTATCAATTTCTATTCGACGTTATACGTTCACGAACAAAGTATAATCGTTCGAAGCAAGAATCGGGGAACAATGATACCGTTATTCACTAGTTACAGTTTAAGTATTCTATTTACTAATCGCGCACTTTTCATGAGAATTCAAGTAAAATGGAATAAAGCACCGTCTAAAATGGACGGAAAGAACGACAGCCTGACCGTTTCCTTCTGCTCGTGGTTTCTTGGAATATCCTTTGCGGTCGGCAATGGATAAGGATATCTGCTTTGAACTCTGAACAACTGTCCGTCCGGCCGAGTCATGCTTCGCTAGGAAACTCGATGAAATCTCATCAGCGTATCTCGCCCTTTCTATTTGCGTTGACCTCAAAAACTTTAACGTTGACCTTAGAAGGGCCTCTCCTCAATCAGCACGGGGAACCACTGTACTTTCCAGAGCAAATAGGAAAAATATCGTTTACGCCTCTTAGGGTGTAGCTGGCATGATAAGATAGTCACTGCTGTCGCAGCGCATACATATATACGTGATATTAAGGAAGGAGATAGAGGAAGAGGCATGGTTTAGATCTCTGTTATATATCTATCACATCGTTTTTTTTTTACGCTATTGCTATTTTCGTTATATTTCCAAAACATTGATTCGACATTCGAAAAACAAATAGAGATCGTACACTCCATTGGTATCCTTGGAGATCGTATGACATTACTGAATGACGAAATAAAAAGGAACGGGGGACGCCCTATATTCAACATCTCTGTCTGTCTTTCCTTCTCTTCAATGGTCCTAATTAGGTACATACAGTGTACACACAAGACTGTATTGCGACATACCAGTACCGTTCCAACTGGAAACCATATGCGACGGGGGGTTAAGTGTCGTCTTAACCTCCTTTCAGTGTTTGAATTCCTAAATCGACACCGATATCTATGTAAAAATTAGCTTTCCGTGTTTTTTATTTTCTCGGGTCTGATTTGCTGTTTATGTTAGATTTCTAATGGGTATATTATTTTATTTACTTTCATTATTCCATAGAATTAATAACGTAGTAAGATACAACCATACACCAACTGACTATATTGTTAATTCAACAAGGTTGAGTAGTTGTATGTGAAAACATTCTACTTTTCATTTTACCATAAATCACAGTATTTTTTTCGTTTTAGAGTTACTAGAAAGTGTGGCAACCGCGATACTATCGTACCGTAACCTGTCACCCTTGACCATGTGATTAGCTATACTCCACCTTCGGCACTAAGAAATACATGTATGTAAATCATAATGTAAATTCACATATGGTTGTCTCATCATAAATATCCGAACTGAACATATGTCTAATTTTGGTGTTCACAAAACGTACGAAGATACTGTGATTGACAATTCTAGCCTTCCACGAATGTATCTTGTAAATTTCCATATGCATATCATTAACCCATAATTAATTACTTTTCCTCCTTCCTAACGGAGTTGTTTATTAGAATAGAGATAAAAAATAGGATATTACATATACAATTATATAACTGAATTATTAATTAAATAATATTACAATGTGTACAATTTATATTATATCGCATATTTTTTTTGTAGGTTTCGTTTCATTTCTGTTTTACATTCCGACAATTTTCTTGGCGTTAAATATACCTAAATGTATCATAGAGTATAATTGAGATCTGCAGGAATTGAGAGCACATCCCTGATCTTAATTATAACATTGTGGTCATGGTGGTGGCGAGCAGAGAACCGCGCAAGTGGCTTTTCGAGTATGAAAGGATCGTTGTGCTATACATCTAACGGGCAACCACGAGCCTTAAAGGCGAGGCAAGGGCTTGGCTTTAGCTAAGAAGTCGGTTGGCCATCGAACGGCGTTGCTAGTCGTTTCTCAACCCTTTCGTGGTTACGTCACGTTAAAAAAGCTATTTGGGGTCAACACCCTGCTGCAGCGACACGTGTAGTACTCCTCGACTCTGTCTCTCCGCGTCCTCCCTCGACCCTCTCCGCCGTCCTCTTTTCCCTGGTATATGAAGGCAACCGTCTCCTCTCTGCCTACTCCTCGCGATTCCCGACGCCATTGCTGCCACCTCCTCCGATAGTATCCCTTCTACTCGACTTAGTTTCCACTGGATTTCTAAGTTCCCTAGATACTAGCTGAGCCTGTGTTCTAGCCGCGCACGAAGGAACGACGTTCCACAGGCACTTTACTGGCCGAATCGTCGCGGCTATCAACGGACAGACAGTTCAAGGCTGTCAAAAGATCAAGAGACTACGGTCGACACCCTGTTTATTCATGAGTTACGTTATGATGGTATTAATTTAGGGATCGCAAAAGAAAAATAGCACGGTAGTGTGTTATATGGAAAAGATGTTTGGAGAATTGCGCGAAATCACGTAGATACACTCCTGCCGCTATAAATTAGGAAAAACCAAGATTTCTGATAAGATAAGGTATATCGGATCAGAATAACTTGTAAGAAAAAACAGTTACTGATAGATATTATTTGTATGTTGGTATTTGTTTCAAAAGATAACCAAAATCGATCGTACATATCGAGGAAGAAATTTGCTTTGGTACATATACACTTATAGATATATACTTATACGTATATATGTATTGTAAAGGAATACAGTATGATGAAGCATAGCAGGGAAGCCATGAGATTAGAATGGACTAATACGCAGCCCCAAGCGATACAGCCCTGGCCGTGGGCGCGCTGGCAGTAGGAGAGCCAACCAAGTTTCTCTAAAACCGCGTCGACGTAGTAGAATTAGCACGCTGGTCTTGCTAGAGCGAAACCAAGGACACTAGAGGAATACAGCAGAGAGGAAGTAACAGCAGCAACGGCGGTGGAGTGGCCTACGGTGGTGGTTACAGTGGCGGTAGCGGTGGCGGCAACTAGCAGAGGAATCGAATCATCGTGTGGCGGCGTCAGCGGCGGTAGCGAGTAGAGTCAAATCATCGTGGCGCGGCGTCGACGACGAACGACGACGACAGCGGCAGCGGCGGTGGCGGCGGCGGCGGCGGCGGCAGTGTCGGCGGTGGTGGTGATGGTGGTGGTGGTGGCGGCGGTGACGGCGGCGATAGCTCCCCTTTACCCCGACCCACGTTGTCTACGTGTATGTCTCTACCTCTTTACCCCGTCACCGCTGGTACCGTCCCCGCCGTACCTACCGCCCCCACCTCAGCTCCGCCACCGACAGACGATCCCTCCGTTCCCGCGTGCTCTGTTCTCCCCTGCCCGACTCTGAGACTCTCCGGAGCTTCCCCTTCCAGCGACTTTTTTTGTCCGTATACGCCTCGTCCATCGCGACAAGGCAGCTTCAAGCCTTTTTATCAGTCGACCGAAAAGATCCGTGGGGATCCTTCCGCGGCAGCGCCCCGCGTATCGCTTCCAGCCAACCCTCGTGTGTTGGAAACGCATTACCTCGTGGTATACGATACATACATGTATTTTTCGTTTAAAGTACCAACCGAATTTTCATCGTTCATATTTTACTTCACTTTCTGCACTCGACATTACGTTTAAGGGAGTACAAAGTAAAAGCGCGGGAAACAATCAGTGACTTGGATCTTTCGTCGTTTTAAATCGATCGTATCGATAAAGATAGTGAGCATCGTATAATAAAAGCTTCCGATAATGAAGTCGTTTCGACATTATTGTAATGGTGTAGAATACGCGTGTCGGGGTAAACGTGTCAAGGTGCCGTCAGCGTAGCGCAACGATTCCGGTGACGACACGCAACCAACACACATTTATTCAACGAGGAAATCAGACGAAGGTGCATTTATTTCCATAGCAACGTGACGACACTCGGATTCTTGTCCACGGATACGCAACAAGCCTCGAGGTACGAAGCGGAAGCTGAACCAGCGACAAACTACTACCAGGATACGCAAATGTGGTTGGTACTTGTACATTTGCAGCTCAGAAGTTGAGAAACAGCCTCGTGGCGGAGAGCGTTTGTCTCTTTCTATCATTCACTACTACTTGGCGAGTCTGTACAGAAAAAAGTGCGCAGACGCAAATCGTGGTTGCGTGTGTAACTCGCAACGCATCTCCTCCACAGCCGTCTTATTACATTCGTGAGTTTCTTTCCAAGCCCCCTATGCCCAAC
This sequence comes from Bombus pyrosoma, assembly GCF_014825855.1. Lineage (NCBI taxonomy): Eukaryota > Metazoa > Arthropoda > Insecta > Hymenoptera > Apidae > Bombus > Bombus pyrosoma. The sequence goes on along the minus strand of NC_057772.1, from coordinate 15,890,102 downwards.
CCCTGGTATTTTTCTACTCGATCATCCCTAAAACGAAACGTAGTTCTCGATTGCGAATCTCTGTTCAACAATATCGTCATCCTTGCCCTTTGCTTACCGTATAGCTTTAATCTCTTTTTTTCTCTAACATTTAAAATCACATTAACAACAAATGGAAGGAAAAAATAACGAAAGAAAGATGAATGAGATATCACGTTGCAAGTCCGTAACATAATCCGTGTGGCTCTATTTTAAAAACTTGAACAGAAACTCGGTGCCCCTTTAACCCGCATTTTCCTTTATCAAAATAATACGACAAGCGATAAGCGACTGTCGCAACCGCTGGAACCGCACATGACGTCGTCAATGGGTAACAACTTTGCGAGTAGTTGCACGACTCGTGGCGACTTTGCCAGAACGAGTGCGCAGTAACACGACGTAAGAAGTAGCTAGGAGGTAGAGAGGGAGAGGGTGTGTTCGAGAAAGAAGCCCGAGGAACGAGGGCGTATAGGCAAGGGGAGATGGTAGGTTTAAGGAAAGGTAGAGAGAAGGAGAAGTTGGTCACAACCGTGAGAACAAAGGGGCGAAAATAAGTGCCCTTTTTGGAGGGTGATCGAGGGTGAGGAGCAAGAAAGAGGAAGACGAATTGAGAGAGATTGCGTTTGTGTAGGTTTCGAAGAAGATAGAAAGAGAAGACGATGGTTAGTAGGAGAGAGAAAGAAGTCAGACGATTCGTTCCTTGCGGGCTAAGGAAAGAGTGGGAGAATCGTTGCGAGAGAGATAAAGTGCGAGAAAGAAAGAGAAATTAGAGAAGTGTGAGTGCGAGAGAGGGGAACCGAGAAGGACGAAACGCGCAGGATGAGGCGAGAGGGAGTAGAGGGTGTCGCTGTGCTAGGGTAGGGAGGAGTGCGTGACGAGGAGGGTGAGAAGGTGGGGGATATAAGGAGAGGGTGAAGGGTGTAGTGGGGACTATTGGGTAGGTGGCGGTGGTAGGATTGCGGGAGGTTGTGCGCGGCTCGACTTCGGTGGTTCGGTTGAACGAGGGCGCGCAAACGGGCGGGTGTCGTGAGCGTTGCAAAGCGGTGAAGGGTACCACGAACGGAAAGCACGGTCGTGGCGCTAGGCGGGCGTAGGCGAGGTTCCGTGACGGCCGTTCGGTGGCGCAGCAGGAATTCCCAGCACGGCAGGCACCGGGTTGGTCAGCTACGTGGTGTTCGTGCGCTCTCTCTATCGGTGTGTATATGCGCGATTTGCCCCGAGTCCGCGCCTCGACTTGATGACATGGCGTCCTAGCGCTGCACGGGCGAAGTCGTACGTCCTCGGTGGAGAGGCTCTCACCCCGTCGTCGAATCAGCCGCATCCCAGGATGCCAAGGTAAGTCGACGTGGTGTATAGTGTAAATTTTCAAAAGTACCGTGTATTAAGCAGAATCGTGTTGCTATCGAACTCGGGTGTCATCGGGAAAAACCGGGCGGTGTCGATAAGGTGAAAACGTTCCGTGCACCTCGAGCTCATTTCATCAAACCAGGTAGGGTCGTTGCCATCGTGCCTACCCTATGAATCGATATTACCAGTGCCGAAGAGAGGACGCTTCTTTCTCTCTCACTTTCTTAGCGCTTTCTCCCTTTTTATTTGTGCATCTATCTTTCGCTTTTTGCCTCTCGTTTTATTCGCCCCCTCGTTCCCTTCATTTCACAATTCGTGTCGTGTGTTCTTCGTTATCGTTGTTGCTGTCTTCGTCGTCGTCATCACCATCACTACTATCACCCTCGCTATCGTTGTCATCGTCATCATTATCGTCGTCGTCATCATCGTCATCCCAGTTGCTGTGTGGTGTACTTTGAATCAAAAGTGTTTGCCAGTGCTTCGTATGTTTATACGCTCACGTTTATGTGTGTGAACGTGCGCGCCACGGTGCGATATTGTGTATGTACACGTAGGAAGGGTTAACGCAGTAAGAGGAACAGAGAAAGGAAACGTTCACGGGGTAAAAAGAAAGAGGTTAGTTTCGCAATTTCTCGGAAAAACTTGGAAAAAAGTGAAGTACGCATAAGGAGGAGGATACTACGTGGCTTATCGACGCATCGACGACAGCGTGCCTCTCGACGTGGATTTTCGCTTGGCGAGAGAGGGTTGCGTAAATCTTCTCTCCCTTCTCCTTCCCTCGTCTCTTGGAATCACTCTGTCTTCCTCGTGTACTTTGTCTCTCTCTCTCTCTCTCTCTCTCTTTTCCCCCTCTCTGTCTTTTTTATTCTCTCGAACGTGTGTCGCGGTCGGACATGGCGCTGCCCATAGGCGCCGATACGCCCCGGGGTGTCGAGGCTGACTCGACTCGAGTCGAGTCGTTCGTTCGTCCATCCGCCGGCCATCCTCCCCCTTGTTGTGTTCATTCAGCTGCTTATTCCTTAGTCCCAGTAATACTTTTGCAGTTGCTTCCCTCGTGAAGGAGCATCGTTGTTACTGTCGTTCGTGTTCACTTCCTCTTAGTGATTTTCCCCCGTGTATATCGTATTTTCTCATTTGACTAATATAGCCTTCGATTTAGATTGCAATCGTTACCACATACCATAACAGGTGAGTTGTGTACACATACCTTACTCGTCTCCGCAAACGCGCGAGATCGGATCAGTGCCACAGCCTCGAGTTCGAGCACGTGTCAGAATGTGCCTTTCGGTCGGCAGTCGACAGTGTCACCACCCGTGCGTTAATTAATCTCTCCGTTCCTATATTGTGATGAAAAATTATGTAACTTGTGCTACATCGGGGTGTACAAAAAAATAGAAAGGAGTAAGAAAACAGTATTCGGTTGTGCAAATTGTTCGTAATCGATAAAAGAAGGCGTTGCGATTAAGTAAGTTTGTGGATGAAAGTGGAGTAGATGGTGACATACACGTATATCAGCGTATTACAGGTGCATTGTGCATAATTGTGATGTATTTATAACCTATGCTTCCACTTGCAGTTTTGCGATTCGCTTCGATATGTTTTTATCGTCTTCGTTAAATGTTGGGTGAAATATCATCGGAATTATTTAAAAAATTCGTGAAAGCATTTACTTTTTGAGGTGAATTTTATTTCCGTGTCTTCAATTTTGTGAGTGATCCAAAATTTTGTCAAACTATTTGTATCCCATTTGGATTTTTTTGCTTCTTTAACAGTGTTTCCCATTTCTTGAAACTCGTCAAATTCATATATATATATTTTTTTTTTTTCTGCCAAAAGATTAGAATTGTGAGTACATCGTATAAGAATTCAAAGTGCACATTTACCGTTATTCGTCGAACCAAGTTATCTCAAACAGGGATTCGTTGTTATCTTTGAGATATAGACATACTTGAACAAAGATTGTACCTAGCTTACAAAATTGTGTTGTATAATTTCTCGACAGCTATCTCTCGTAATACGCATAAAATATATACACTTGTTTCATCATGTAAATTTATAGATGCAAATAACTAACATTCTTTTAAAAGTTACTTCTTCGTTACATCTGTATCGCATGATTTTTAAATACACGTGAAAAAATGTCAGGAAGGAAAAAAGCGTTCATCTATTGACCTCCCGCCAAGTAAAATAACCTAACAGCCAGCCACGTGGTTTGGACACGTGGTCTCTCCACTGGTCTATATCATTCCATTTTGGATAGTGTTTTTAGTTTTTTATCTGTTGGTTTTACATGTGTTACATTAATGTCAAAGTTATACGCCTATAAAATATAATTTAAAAAACAAATGTTTTAAATCATTTTCTATCGAGACAAATGTTGCAAATATCTGTATTGTTCATGCGTTATTTAAAAGCGATACTGTCTACTTATTTTTTTTACTATCAGGTAAAGAATTATGTATATTGGCAGCATTTTGCGATTGAATACTGTTTAGCATCTGATAGTGAATTGACTATATAATGTTTAGCTTATTTGAGGAAGTGAGGAAACGTATACATTTTTGTCGACATTTATTTCCATAATGTCGTGTCTGAAAACTACATTGTGAATCACGGAAACGTTTGAAAAAAAATGATATAACCTGCACATAAGCGACAAGTGTTAGCTTGTGCACTGAAGCTCAACATATTCGTACCCACGTGTGTTTCGATGAGAACTTACATGGAACTTCCTGCGGGTTCCTGATTAAAGTAGCGTGACGATTTTATCATGGTACCCGCGAGGGGTTGAAGCGTCGATTATAGTGATGATGATGGTGGCCGTTCGCATGTTATAGGGAGAGTTATACTAAATAACTGTATACCCTAGAGAGTATCTTTTGTGATGTTAATAATTTGTTAATTTACTAATGTGACAAGTATCATTTGTTAACTCAGAATGAATCGATAAGTGCTATATATTGACCTTCCTTTATTCAAACTTCCCGCACATCTAGATGTTGGTCGATAATATAGATTACTACCATTGCGATTCACTGTCTATTCTGTTAGAGGGTTATGTCAGCAGGTTATTCGAAAAAAGGCGATTGAGTAAGAAACTTTTTTGCCAATAGAGGAACATTTTTGACATTTGGTTAATCAAAAAATATATTTTATGCTTGTACGTTTTCAATCATGTGAAATATTTTTGTGGCGAACAAACTTGAGAAACGGTGGTAACTTGTTAATTGTTGTTACGATAGAACACGTAGGAATAAAACTTTGTAGAAAGCGTGTTTCACATTACGTTTCGTATTTTTTAAATTGTCGATAATGTTAAAATGAAGTAAATTTTAAATTACTTTATTATAAGATAGTATGAATTACCAATTTCTAGTTTATGTGCAAAAAAACGTGTACACGATCTTCGTGCGCCTGCGCATTCGTGTAACGGTGATGACTGTGCAACGTGCTGCCTCTCCCTGTACTCCCCATCCGTTGTTCCTTTTATTACGTGTGTGGATTACGACTGCGTGGTCGTCAGGATATATCCATTACAAGAATGTCGAGCTCTGACAGCAGTTTGCATTTTTGCCAACTGGTTGCAGTTTTGATTCTCATGCAGATATAGTATGACACATTTGTGTTTTCGTTAATTGCTCAAAAACCCTAAATCTTTCTGGAAAACAATGGTGATGTTACTTTTTCAGCGACACTAGGATAGTACATTTCAAACGGGTACTTCTCGAACTATATTATTCCATTTCTCAGCTGATCGTCAGAAAAGGTCGACTAATAGTAAATATATGAAGAGATACAAAGGATTTAACTTTATATGTTAATCATTATAATGTGGTGACATACATTCTAGCTATATAATCTTCTCAATAGTGACGAATACTTCACCCTGTTCGTATTCTATTGTTGCATATTACACGTCACGTTGTTTATAAGGGGTCAGTTACTTTGATAATGCTCCGCAATAATAGATTCCGAGAGTAACGTTTCGAAGTATGTATTTATTTTCCGCTGGTCGTTCTTTTGTCTGAATCTCCTTTATCCTTGGAATGATTCACCGGGGATGGTGTGTCAACAACAGGCCGGTCGGTCTAAACTGGACGTCGTAGAGCAAGAATCGGGTATACCTGCACCTGTTTTCATAACACCATGCAACTATATCGCGAAATGGTTGTTCAGCTTCGCGCCCTAGTTACACCTGCTAGTATCGTGGTTGTACGTAATACAGTAATACGTTTGCACGACACTGTACGTCAACCGAGGTTGCCACGTTTCTCGTGACTGCGTGCTTGAAAAACTGAGGTCGCATTGAATAACGAGTTACAAGCAAATTATTAGTCAGTCCTTTAACAGCGCCGTAGTTGATCTAATCGAACAATTTTTTTCTTTTTCATGCTAGCACAGTTTCCGCTGAAACTATGTTATTCGCGAACTAAACAATATTATATACCGACCTTACCTGCTCTCGATCTTATTAAAATAAAAAATATAATAATAAAGCAAATTGTAAATTGAAGTTAATAAGCAAGTAGTAATCGAAGTTATTAATTACAATTATTTACAACTATAATTGCTGCAGTACCATTTATTAATAGCATCGTTACGACATAGTAGTATCCGTGGAAATAATACATCTGAAAATCGTAATTGTTAACGGTCGAACTTCAGAAGGTTATTTTACAGCGCGGAATATTATCCTTTGGAATGAAGTTGATTTTTTATAGGATACTAGGGAAAAAAATTTAGTGAAAAAGAGGGGTGACCGCCGCAGCAATGCGCATCGAGGGGCGATCATGTTTAACGGAGGGTCGGCAACGGTGCATAGATTTAATCGCTCTATGGGAACGGAACGTTGCGTAGGAAATCGCTGAAAAGCCACGCAGCTCGCTACAGGGTCGACCACTTTTATGTATAAACTCCAAAAAAAAAAAAAAAAAAAAAAATTAACATAATATGTCCGTTAAATACAAGTCAAAATGAATAACCAAAATATTCGTAAAATATTTAATATCGCTGTTGAAAATTGCGTCGAGGTTTGACTTGACCACCTTTTTCTAAGTAATGTCCTTGTGGTTGTTCTCCACTATCGGTCGTAAATTTTTATTTTTCCTGTCGTAAACTCTCGTTATTCTGCATCGAGCCATAATGTTTGTACAGCTATTCGCAGGAACCTTTGAGCATGCAGAGGATGATGTTTAGGAAAGTTTTGAGAATCGAGAACGTTCGACTGTGAAAAAATGTAGGGTGGACGCCAATGCGCGCAGCGAGGTCGACCGTCGTTGTCGGCGGAAGGGTGGTGGTCGTGAGGGCGAGGAGCGTCAGAGAGGGGTGGGTACGAGGTTGAGGAGGTGTAGGAGGGCGCAATGGCGGGTAGGAGGAGTAGGGTGCAGGCTAACAGAAAGAAAGATGGCCGACCTGTTTGTGAGTGCATGCGTGAGTGCGTGAGAGTGGCTCAGACTAGTCTGTGTACGCTGAATCTGTGTTTGTGGTGGTCACATGTCTGAGAGGGGCAAAAGAGCAAGCTCTTCAGAGATGAGATTCAACGTCTCGGAATCCTGTGACGGAGTACACGATATTCTTTTAGGGTTGACGATGCTTTTCGAAGTGTCGAAAAACGGTTGAAGCTCGTTAAATTTCAATTGTTCGGGAAACACGATGTCAACACGAAAACCTCTCTTACGGTTGCTAACGTGTGCGTGGTTAGACATTTCGGGCGTCATCACTCGTAAGTTTTCGAATTAAATCTATGCTTTCGAAACCTTTGAACTCCTAATTATGTAAATAAGACCGCATTATTCATTGAATGTTTTGAATTTATGCATGCATATTTCCCGTATATACACAGTAGTAGTAACCACCAATTATTCTCGCTACAAGCGGGGCGAATCTTTTCGAATATGCAATAAAAAGCTTGATGTGATTTTCCATTCGCATGGCGAAACAAATCCAAAAACGCCGTATATTCCGGTGTTGTGTGCGGTGTCGGTTTGTTGGCGAATGAACGAACGAATCAGAAATGTTGCGAGTATTTCTCCACGAAGGCTCTAAAATGTGGGACACGTTCTTCAGTAGCCAATCCCTCTTCCCCTTTGCCGCAAAATTCTCCGTTAACTTCGTACCTGGTGCTTCCACTACAACCTAACGGAATGAGCTGTACCTGTGCCTCGATGCCGACAAACTATCACGCGTATACGCGTGCCTCATGCACGCCTTCATACATTTTGCCACACACATACGCAGCCACGGTGTGCTCGGGAATGTGTGAACTGTGAGCGCGTTCATCGTTCCAAGCACATCCTGGCACTCCCCCAGTGGGAGGAGGTGCGACAAGGGACAGATATCCGAGTGTGCACGCTTGCCTCACTCGATTTCAAACACTCCCGAATTATATCACCACCACGCGAGGAAAATCTCGTCAGAAAGGTTACCCCAAATCGCTCTCTCTTTCCCCCTCTTTCCCTCTCTTACCCTCCCTTTCCATCTCTGTCTCAAACGGCTGTGCTGAGACTCTCGATTTGCTTCTAGCGTTTATTTCGTCGTTGGAGATATTGATTATTGTAAGCCCAATCTCGTCGCTCGCTTCAATTTTCTCTCAGTTTTCCATTATCGATGGTAAGGAAGATGTGCCAAGAAACATCCCGCTCATCTTTTTTCACGGTATGATCCTGCAAAATTTCGAATCGATTACCAACGTTCCCCTGTCAAACAGAATTTGAATCTTTTCCACGTTGACCTATCCATTTAACCGCTTATCTAGCCATTTCACTTCTTCGTTGCACACTCGGTTGGCTTCGACCTCGATCCACCATTAAAATTCGGTCGATCGATGAAGCAACCCTTATTCTAGACCGAATAGCGCCTCCGGATGTCCCTATTTGCTTCCTTTTTTCCTCTCATACTCTGTATTTCCTTCTGCTCTGTTTCGTGACGCTTTCTTAACCGTACTTACAAATACGAGAAAATTTGAAGTGTAAAAGAGTCGGTTCGTAATGAAAACTCGACAGTGTGGCAATTGCGAGGACGGCCCTCGAGAATCGGTTCAAAGTGGCGGGGAGTGTCGTTATTACAACCGTGGTTGGTTTCACGTGGGACCGAGAAAAACGGAAAAATATTTGCTGGCGCAACGACGGTGCACAGCGTGACCGGCCGCAGAATTCTTTGCAGAAACGATTTTGTCGACTGACACGTACATCCTTGAGCGATGACTCAGCGGAATGTTCTCTCTATCGATACGTATCTCTCGGCTGAATCGCAGTAAGAATAATCCTAGGATAAAAACTATCGTCTTTAAACGCTATTAATGGATCCCAGAATGCCTAGTAGAGAACACAGCCACACTACGTCCGGCTCTTAGGCGTGCATGCGACGTGTGTACTGTACATATACCCGTATCCTCTATACGCGGAAGCGTCGAAACAGTAAAAGGTAGGAGGCACAGGCCAGCCAACAAGGGGAGGGCACGTAAGCAGGGGAACAAAAAGAGAAAGAGAGACGTGACAAGACGGAGGAAGAGAGAAAGAATGAGAATGGTGTACGAGGGAGGAAAAGAGTCGGAGAAACGAAGAAAGAGATAGGGAGGACGAGCGAGGATTTCAGGCTCTCGAAACGCAGCGGTATTTGCCGCGCTTTGTCGTTCGTTTTGTACCTCGGCGTGACTCTGCCGCTGGTGCTGATTACGCAATGCGTGGCCATGAGAGGAGCGAGTCGCGTACACTCACGTACGAACGCATACATGTATTCTCGCTTTAAGGACGTGTGCGCGTCAGAAACGAGAATGTAGCCCAGCCGTGTGCGTGACACGCATACGGATACGCTGGTGCACGCACGTGCGTGAGCAACAGGCGTGCGTGTACCGCCAGTGTACGTGTGTGTGCGCGTGTATGCGCGTAGATTTGATTAGCTTTCTGCTACCAGTTGCATGAGTATACGTACGCGTGCTAGAGAACGCACGCGCGCGTTGACCGTTCAACATGGATCGTATTCGACGTATCATCTCGCGGTGTCATCGATGATGGCCCACATCTCATTCTGTTTACAACATAAATCGCGATCGAGTACGCGTGCCGCGAAGTGTTCTCTTCGCGCAACGCGCTCTCGAATTCTCTTTGCGCTAGCTTCTGTACTGTCTGCGGCTCCACGATTCTTTCCGTCATCGTTGCCGTCACGGTCGCGAAGATCTTCTTCTCCATCAATCGCGAAAACCTTGTTGTTTTCGGGGTCAACCGCGTCGGGAGACTCGCTCGTTCCCTACGGACGCACCGTGAGTAAACGTGATGCGTGTTGCATGTGACTAGCCATAGTAGCGTGATAGCGTGCAAATGTTTTTGTGAGCATCGTTAAAACCATCTTCGTAGTAACGATGAATATACATAGTCGTGTAAGCTGGGAACAATGGGGTCGGTTACGATGACAACGTTGTTGAACTAATCGTAAGAAAGAACCCGACGGTGTCGCTACATATCGTACTATCAATGATAGTGATCGTATTCGTTAAGGGATTCTAACGGATCGAAGTTCGTACGAGAAATGATCGAGAGGGTGGTACATATACGGTCAGATAAAACCAACAGCAGCTCGATCGTCCCCTCTACTCGTCGCTCCTCTATTATTGTGCAACCTTTCACCGATTTGTAATCGACGTTTGTTCGAACGACGTTATCTATCGAATGCAAATGTTTTAGCAGCATAGAGACGCGCGTACATACATGTTATACAGGCTCTCTGTCGCGCAAATCGATTCGATGGAGAAGTTGTAAATATCATTTAATCAAGTTTCATCGTCCACGTAGAACACGGTCGCACGCGTGATCGAACGAATAGTGTACGGTCGCTGGATCCCCAACGATTCGCTTTCGTGCTTCCTATTTCACGAATTTCTCGATTTCCCGTTATTAGAGCGAAACGTACGTTAATCGGCGTTCGAGACCGCTTCCACATGTTAGAACGTCATGATACACCTTCAACAAGAAGAATGATACGAAAGCATAGGAAGTAATTAATGGTTTAATTATATCGCGAGAAGTGATCATCGCTAAAGCTTGAGTAGAGACACGAGCGTATTCGCCAGACGGCCGTTGTTGATAATCTGAATAGCGTTCGAGAATCGGTGATGACGTTTCGATTGGCAATCCAGAGACTACTTTTATATTTCGAGTCGTTAACACGGCCCTGTGTGTAGAAGCGTCAGGTTTTTTCATGTTCATTCGAAAACTGGTCGAACACGGTCCGGTGTGTCTGCACGACTAAACAAATATGACTAAGAGTGGTGGTTCGATATTGGTTATACGTGCACCTTTCGAGGAACGCAATTGTGTACACTGTCACGGTCTTCATTTACGTCTGTTCCCCTCTCGTCTCGTTTCCTTCTCTATTAACTTTCATGTACGGTTCATTGAATACAAGTTTACCAATCTTTCGCGTTTCGCAGCGATATCTATTTCGATTCGATTGAAAATATTCCTCTAACGCAAGTATTATCAAAAAGATGCTAATAATGCCGATCGAAGAAGCAACGTATTTCAGTTGATTCAATAATTTTTTACGTAATCACGTAAGATAATGTCCCGGCAGAATAGACACTGATTGGTACCCCGTAGATTTTCTTTAACGATCCCTATGAATTTATTCGCGTAAACGTTATCTCTGATACAGTCTAGAGTCTAGATTATTCTCATATCTGCCATCAGGGGTCAGAATTTTATTTTAGAGTAGACGGAATGTCTACACTGATTAAAACGTCATCTTTTTTTTTTTCTCTTCCTCCGCTTGTACCACATGTATGTCGTAATCGTTATGTGAAAGCGACTTCTTCTTCTTCTTCTTCTTCTTTATTTAATTTTTAACTCATAAGATGGAGAAAGAGAAAGGAACATATAGAAAAAGGTTCAAAAAGCGTAGGCTAATCGTTAGACGCCGATACACCGTCATATAGTCTTCGTAGTTACGTTGGTCACACTGTGAATTCCACATTTTTTCAGCCGATTTAATAAAGCAGTCGAGAGTTCGCACGATTTCATTACGTAATCCATTTATCAGGAAGTCGAGGTTGAATCGAGCGATGTCGAAAGATGAAGGAGTCGACTATCGAAACTCGCGTCACGACGTTTCAGAAATCTTCGATCGCGATCGTTTAACGTACCGCCACCGAGGTGTGTGCTGCACCATGATGACGTGCCATTCACCGTGAAAACCATTCACTCAAGGTATTAACAAGGTCGTGCAAGGTCGTGCACTGCTATCCTGCATTTATACCGAATATATAACGATACGACACAACGTTCACGATGAACATTCTATGTACACTTCGCGTGGTTCATCGTGTACACGTGTCGATGGATATGTGTGTACGTATACACATATATCGAGATTTGCGCGCGAAAGCAACGGAACACGGTATCGATCCGAATGCGTAGAAAATGCTATTGATTCTCTCGGCCGACCCGTCGACCTCTTCCACACGTTGTGTAGTTCCGAGGACTGAGGAGGCGGAGGCAGGACTTTTCTCTTTTCCTCTCGCCTTTATTCTCCTCCGTATCATTCGCTGAAAAGGTTGCTTCCCGTTTCTCGGATTTTTCATGCGGATATTTTTCTTGTTGCTCCATACCTAAGGATCTTCAACGGTAGATATCACGTTCGGTACCTGTTATCGTTTTCGATGTGTCTTTAAGTTTAATGTATTTCAACATTGAGGATTTTCTCCGCGACCAAAGTTTTATTTACTCGGTAGAAAAAGAATCTATAGTGCAATGTAGTTCCTCATTTTGATATAAAAATTAAGAGCCAGTATGTATGTAAATAGACGGTCTTATACGAGTTCAATACGAGTTACAATAATAAAATATAATATAGAGTATGTAAAATGATAAGTGGATAAAACGGAATATAAAAGATATGACTATAAGATATGTAATTTCCAAGTTATAGAGGGTTCGTGAAAAACATAAATAATTTATGCTATCTGCTTTACGATTGCGCACAACGTTTTTGCACTTCTTTTTCTTTCCCCCTTTTTTTACTTTTTTTTCTTGTTTTTCTTCTGATCATATTGTTGACTCGCAACTTTGTACGAATATAATCTAAACTCGTCGTAGAAAAATGATCTGAAGGTATCGAAAGTCAACGGTTTATCTCCTTTTCGATAAATGGCACCAATCGGCTGATCTGCTTCTTTTGATCATGGACGACGGTTGGATTGGCGACCTGTTCGGCTATTTCTAGCCTTTCCCTGGTGGCAGATTACGAATTCCGCCCTTCGACTAACCGAGGAAAGTCATTTCTGCCGCATCTCTGCGGTCTTGGCGAAACAAACGTTGCGTACGTGACCGTGATTGGGCTGGTGAAGGGGTGAGGAGAGAATTACATAAAAGGCACGAACGAAGCGAGTCGCCTATTCGCCCAACCTACGTCCTCCAGGGTCGTACACCCACGTTCATACTTCGTGCGTATCGTCTCGCAAGCTTATATGGACGATTATGCATGCAGGCGTTATCGTATATATACGTGGAACGTTTAGAGGACTCGTTCAGGATCGTACATGATTTTCAAGAAATTTTCCATGTGTAGGAATTCTGCCGAGCCACGGTTATCGCCTAGCATTTCCGCACGCGTTGATCGCGAGAACGAATTAGTAATATATATAGTGATTCATATTGAGATGAATCATTTACGTCGAAGCAAGTTCGACTATCGTGCAAGTAATTGAACACCATTTTGTATAATAAATTTCGTATTAATTATATGAGTGTGTAGATGCGTGAAATAAAATTATTTAAATAAAATAAAGATTTTTAGTTAATTGTTAAATAAATATTCGTTTCGTTTTTGTTGACGCAGATCATGTGAAGGAAGGATATGATAAACTGTGGCCGATGAAGAGAAGAGCACGAGCAAGAGTACGAGCAGGAGCACGAGCAAGAGCAAGCGGCTTCGTCGAGGAAGGCGAGAAGAAGCGACGACGAGGCGGCAGCAGCAATACCAATAAAAAGATCAACACTAGATCTGATGTTAGCGGACATTAACGGTAACTTGGCGGATCTGAGAAGTGAAGCGATGGCGTCGCAGAGATTTTGTCTGCGCTGGAATAATCATCAAAGTAATCTACTCTCCGTTTTCGATCAATTACTCCATGACGAGTCGTTCGTCGATGTTACGCTGGCCGTCGAGGGTCAGTTACTCAGGGCACATAAGATGGTGCTGTCGGCGTGTAGTCCTTATTTTCAGGTAAGGACAAGTCTCATCCAGAGAGAACAATGCATCGTCAAACCGGAGATCCTGGGGGAAACGTATACTTTCTTTTTGAAGTCCAATGAATCGCGTTCTAGAACATTATTAATAATTCATCACGGTAGATTAATTCATGACACGTATTAATAATTCATAACGTTTTCTTACTCGACCCTCTTGCCGAATCTATACCGACCGAGTATTTTTTTCTTACTATCTTTGCAGGCCCTTTTCGTCGGACACCCCGACAAGCACCCGATAGTCATTCTTAAAGATGTCCCCTACGTGGATATGCGCAGTCTTTTGGATTTCATGTATCGTGGGGAGGTCAGCGTCGACCAGGATAGGCTAACCGCTTTCTTGAGAGTCGCTGAGTCTCTTAGGATAAAGGGCCTGACCGAGGTAAACGAGGACAAGTGTGACTTGCCTAGTATTACCTCTTCGTTGCTTGGCAATCAAAACACAGTACCTCCACCACCACCGAATCTACATAGAATAAACCAAATCGGCCCTCACCACCACGTCTCGCAGAAGAGGATGCACCATATGTCGAGCCATCCTGTCCTTGGTTCGGCCTTATCCGCGCCAAAGAGAAAAAGAGGCAGACCGAGGAAGCTCAGCGGTTCTTCCGACACGCCGATCGGCGAGATCATTGGCCAGGAGCTGCAGTCCTGTTCGGGGACAGATCTCGTACAAGGTTCGCCAGAAATGATGGAAATGAAGATGAGTATCGACTTTCAGAGCGAAAGCACCGGTAATAATGGTAGAGGCGGAAACTCCAGTACTGCTTCGGCAAGTAGTAACAACGTGAACAGCAATAACGTCGGGAACTCGGCATCATCGGGAACCAGTCTGGCTGCTTCCTCTTTGTCGTCGACGAGAAAGGACGAACCAACGGAAAATGGTACTGATACACCCGAATCACTAACATCTCGCGTTAAACGGGAACCTGAACCGACGCCTAGCACCTCTGCCCAAGGTAAAGCACTTTCTCCTTTTTATCTTAAATAAATGTGTTTTATTTGTTTTTGTTATTCGTGAAAATTTGCTTGATTGTCAATAATCTGACTGGTTCTTGTTTATCTGTTAGCCTCCGATGAGACGTTCGCGCGGCCACACAGTAGGCAAGGGAACGAAGGTTTCAAGCAAGGTAAGCAATTCCATTATCAGCTTACACGATTAACGCAACTTTTTGATCACCATCTATGTCGTGAATAATCGAAGTAACACGATGTCATTGCATATTTTAAAACATTCTTTGGTACAAATACACCAGCGTGAACAAATTTAATCATTAATCAATGAATAGTAGTGTCAACTGATTTAGCTCTGTTCCTAAGTCCAAAAATTAAGAATTATGAGTGGTACGTATATCGGATGAAAGCGATACAGCGCGATCGTGAATTCAAGTTTTAAGAAGCGATATCTATCGATGTAACCGCGCCCACGAACGTACGTGTCCTTTTTTTGCGGTATCAATATGATTTATACTTTTGAAAAAAATAGAAAGATACGAAAGATACAAAATTGGCATTGTACGGTTTTAAAAGGGATCCCATATTCTTACCTTTTCAAAACTATTCGAAATTACATGTTTCGGCCCTCATAACGTGTAAACTTAGCTTCTCGGTAACTTAACGACAGCATTGTGTCGTTTCCATCTAATATACGCACCAACTATGCCTATCATTGATATTAAAAGATACGACTTCTGTTATCGAGTATCTGTGAATTAATTTTAGGATTCCAAATAATATTTATTAACTTGAGAACGGGATACTCTAAATGTATTCAGGATAAATATTAAGTAATTGAATGTATATTACAATATTGATATGTAAGCGGTGTAAACGTTCCCAATCATGTTTTATTAGCGAAAAAGGAGATTATCGTGTCTATTTGGTAAACGTAGGCTTTTATCAATATTTAAATAACTCATTTTTTGCACCATTTGAATTATACCGAATTAAATTTAACTTTCTCATACAATTCGATGTTGACCAACAGTGATTACACACAAATATTCCGTTTGCAATCTTTTCCAGGTGATATTGTATTCTTACCCTTAACAAATATTCTTACATATTTACCTATCATTTGTTTTATCAAAATTATTACAATCATTTTGACAAATTTGAATGATGAATATGCAAAAAAAAAATATTACAAAACACTGCTGTACGATGTGCTAATCAATTTAATTTTTCAGAATTTTCATCTGTTAATTTTATACCTTGCTCGTCGTTGCGCGACTGCAAACTAATTACGAATCGCAGTATCGCAGCAATATTTCCGGGGAGGCTATTTTTGGTCGTAGACTCAAGTACACTAAAAAAATAATAATGAATACAAAAAAAAAAAAAAAATAAGAAAGAATATTGAGACTCGAGTCGATGAATTTGTTGACGAGTGCAATTCGTTAAGATGTTAACTCGAGGATACTGCCTGAGCTAGCATCCTTACATGGAATTAAGGTCAACAAATCTCGTTGAGTATTGAAAAAAGTATTTGTGATTTGTATCCGGAGAAGGTGAATAGGCTCCCAGGAGTTTATGCGTGTCACGGGTATCACGCGGTCTGTTAAAAATATCAGATAAAAAGAAAAAAAGCAATACTACTACTAATGATAATAACCGTTTCCTTTTTCCGTGCAATCTGAAACGAATTTTTCGGCAGTGTTAAGCCGCGTAGGCGAAACATATCGAAACACGATGCGCACAAAGTTTAACGGGCTTTCGAAAACGAGACCTCTACTTAAGTCACGCGTTGACCTGTGACAACTCGAAATAGAAAAAAAATCTCAAAAAAATATGTATACATATGCGTACCATGTGTATATATATATATACATACACATATATTTACGAAAAAAGAAACAAAGTGTATGAGAGAGAAAGGAAGCCGTCGTCTCGTTGAGCCCATACAGGCGTTTGTGTATGCTCCTCTGAAACGACGAGACGTTCGAGCGGAATTAAAAAAACGTGCCAACAAACACACAAGATATATATTCCCTTTTGAATGCTGTAGCCTCCAAAAATCTAACCTACCACCCACCGATTGTCGTTAAGGGACATAATATAAAATATACATACCCATTGTAATTTATGCTCGGCCAATGCGCAGCGCTTCGTTCCTTCTTCTTTACGCTCGTTCTCCTCACTCGTTTCTCTAATCTAGACTTATATATTTATATATACATTTCTATTTACTGCCACTTTTACTTACCTTTTTCGATCCCATTTCACATATTGCGCGCACGCACAGACACACACACACACACATACACACACAAATACACACGCGCGCGCGCGCGCGTGTATACAATATGTATATATTGTTATACGTATACATGTGCAACATATAAATATATACACATGTACATGTTATTATATATATGATTTTATAATCCCCGCACGCGAATGAGAAACGCTTCGCTGTCATTGGCCATTTGGTAAAAGGAGGGGGTGGAGCCAGCTTTTAGCGGTGCTTACTTTTTTCTGATTTTTATTTGAAACGCTGGTTTACTTTTTTTCACGTTCGTTCATTGTAAGAAAGTTGAACGCAATTTATGTTTGCGCCGAAGTGACGGACCGTGGTGAAATGGATAGATGTCATTACAACGAAAAAAGAAGTGTGCGTAGCTCTTTTTAACAGACAACGAACGTCGGCAGGTTATCGCTTCCGCCTTCTCTTGCGTTCTTCTCGTTGCCTAATTGAGTTTTCACGACGGAGGAATGAAACACGGAGAAACAGAAATTTGGGGAAAAGTCCGAAACATGAAAACGAAACGGGAAGGAGAAAACAAATGAAAATATACGACAGGACGGAAAGAAATGGACAAACAAATGTAGTGACGGAAAAGAAAGAGCGAATGATGAGAGAGAAAGAGAGAGAGAGAGAAAGAGAGAGCGAGAGATCAATATAAAAAGAAATCGGTATCGAGAGTGTGACGTACATTCTTTTCCATATGATGTTCGAGAAAGAGAGAGAAAGAAAAGAAAAGAAATTATTTTACTGACGTACGCACGCACGCGCACACATGACAGAGTGCTTCGAAGATGTCGAACATGATGATCGTTCGGTAGTGACCGTGAAACGTGTTGCTTTGTTCTCTTTGCGCAGGTGAGTTGAGATTATCTGAGTCACCATTTGATCTCTGAGAGATTACCTTTGCGCGGGGGAAGCGAGGGAACTAGGGGAGGCCAGCCGCTCAAAAAAATACAAAAAAATATATATAACATAAAATAAAACAAAACAAAAAAAAAATAAAATGAGACCGTTCCGAAATGCCAGAATCTAAATAAGAGAAAGTCGAATAAAAGAATCTGATGTAAAGTGAAGCCGAAAGCGGATTAAATATAACAATATATAATTGCATCGAAGAAGAGAAAACGTTGCTTCTTCTCGAGCGTCCTCGATCTCGATGGATCGTCTTCCCGTAGAGAATGGATAATATGCGTATACGGTTTAGACTGACGGGACGCACGGACTCTTTAAAACGTAAAGTAAATAGGGAGGGGGTCTTTTTCGAGTGTACATGATGATGATGATGTTTATTAACATTCGCATATACGTGCATTCTGCACGCGTATGTGTAAGCGTTCGTCTCTGACTGAGTGATATGTTGCGCGTGTTGCGTGTATACATGTATTTGCATACATTCCGTAGCAATAGATACGAGAGCGAGTCCAGGTGAACGGGAGGAAAAAAACGAGCTAAATGGTGTAAGACTGCAAACGCGAGAGGGTGGAATGTAAGTGTGCGTGACAGACGAGGAAGAAAGGGTGCGTGAGAGCACGCGCGCCTCTGTGTGTGTGTGTGCGCGCGCGCGCCTGTGTGTGTGTGTGTGTGTGGGTGTGTGTGACGCATGGAAGGGGAAAAAGAATTATACGAGCGCGCGCGTATGTATGAAAAAAGATTATACGTACGTGTGATCGCGAGAATGTCTGAGCGTGTGTATGGTGCATATTTATTTGGAAGAAAGAAAGAAAGAGAGAGCCATCGTTGAGTCGCTGAAATGCTCTTCATGGTATGGCAAACGAGACCGTAACGGTCCTCTTCGCAGCCAGCCGGTACGGGATCGAGGCAAAGCCGCGATCAACAGTGAGCAGTAGCGAAAGCGTGCGTGAGAGCGAAAGAATCTGAAGAGGGAATGACGACGAACAGGGGTGGGGACATGGAAAAGCGGGTGCGGCATAAAACACTTAACATGGGACAGAGTTGACGGACAGCCGGTTCGAATACGGTGACTCTTTTTTGCTGGCTCTACCCTTCCTCTTGCTTCCCCCCACAAATATAGATATACGTTATTATATCAGTACATTATTATACACTATTATATATTACTAGAAATATTTGATAATTTATACCTAATGCATCGATATACTTAAGTTCGAATGATGTTATTATAACATTGATATATATATATATATACACACGTATGTATGTATGTATGTATGTATGTATGTATGTATGTATGTATATATATATATATATATATATATATTATACGATACAAAGGTGTAGGCGTCGAGAACTGTTTAAAGAAGAAAGTTTTCTTCGTTTCAGACCCGGAGGAGACATCGAGTGGCGGTGGCTCGCAGTCACCGACTCATATACGCATCAACTTCGAGCGATGCTTTCGTAAGGAGTACAGCACGTCGTCTCTTCAAGGAAAAACATCGTCAACGGCAATTATGGCGTCCATGGATGACTCGCAGCAATATTCCGATTCCGAATCGGAGCAAAAGGTGTCGAAAGACAATTTGAGCAGTGCCATATTTAATCTGGTCGCCGGTGAATCGGAGATCAGTCAAAGCGACTTCGAAGGATCGTTTAAGGTCGAAAACGAGAGAACGGAAGGTTCGGTACGGGACTTCTGCGTGAAAGAGGGCGACGTATATCGGTGCACTGTATGCAATCGTACCTACACACACATCAGTAATTTCTGCCGGCACTACGTCACCTCACACAAGCGTAACGTCAAGTACTTTGCTTGTCCGGTTTGTTATAAGGAATTCACGCGGAAAGATAACATGGTCGCCCACGTTAAGATCATACATAGCCTTAAGTCGCACATGGCTCTTAGCAGCAGTGGCAGCAGTAGTATGGGTCAGCAGCGGTAGACCGCTGTCGATGCGCCCTCTCTTCTCAGGCTACGTTCCTTGGCTCTTTCCCTTCGTTCTGCCTCTTGAGAAAGAATACAAATTACCGTTAGGATGCTCCTCCTACGTTTCTGGAGGCGCTCTTAACGGCCAAGTATCACTTCGCGTCGTGCAATCGTCGATAAATCGTTGAACAAATCGTTGATCGATTTCTTCGTCGTCGTGGTAAGGGTCAGGGGACGTTACGCAAGGAAGAGGCATCAAACGAAAAAAATCGCGTGAAAAGCTCAAGAGCGATGCGAGCGTACGTGTTAGTGGCTTTCCGGATAAACCCATAGCTGTGAAAGAAAGAAAAGAAAAGAAAAGGTCGCAGTGTTTCGAACGGACAAAGAGAGAACAAGTAGTCGCGTTAGATTAGTCTCGTAGTTGATAAAATACAATCGAGGATTGGTTTTTGAAGACAACGCTAGTAGGACGAATCAAGAAAGGACAATATCAGAGATGGGGATAAACGGATAGTCAATCGAATATACAAATTTTAAACATCAGATGATCATCATCATTGATACGTAGATAGTTGTGATACGTAGAACATCTGTTTCCTTTACGTTTGATAAACAACAAACAGGCAGAACAAAGAGCTAAATCCGAAAACGTTGTTTCCGCGAATATGGGGAAATTGAATCGTAGACCATGTGTCTGCTGCAGCTCAAAACAGTTTCTCCTTTTTCAATGGATCAACGTGAAACGAAAGAAACTGGACTTTTAACAAACGGATATATGATATTAATCATAGCAGCTAGTAAAGTCAAATACAGTCGAACGGAGTACCTTTTATGTCCGGTTACTTTATTAAACGTGATATAATTCGTGCTATATCGGATCCTATAGCTAGCTACTGGTTTTCTCTTGATTCGTTCGAAAGTTCGCTCTTTCGGACAAAATCGGCGGGTGTATCTCAGCCTATTTCGTAAACCGAAAGCTCCCTTTCTCGAAAAGTGATTTTCGTGCGTGTAACACGAAACGGGCATTAAGTTACAAACGAAACGAGCTTTACCGCGTTGCTTCCCTTCAAGGGAATCGCGGATGTTATACAAATAAAAAGAAAAAAGGAAGGAAGAACGTAAGAAAGAGAGATATGCGCATACAAAGAGTTTATATATGATTGAACCGGTGTACTCGTTTGGTCGTCTTAACGTAGTTGTACGACAACGAGGATCAGTTATGAAACAAAGAGGAGAAAAAGTAAGCAAGATAATCGCAAAAGAAACGTGAGTCCAAATCAACAAAGAGTATATTTACTATTGTGTGACTATTATATTACGGAGAGAATCAAACGTGTTGCATGTAGCATCGAAAATATGCATACGTTTATTGAAGTAAAACGGCGGTACATGCACACACAATATAAATAAGGGAACCACGTAGACTGAGTAAATGCAATATATATGTACGATGACCGTTCGCCATGTTGTTGAGCCGTTGAGCTGTTGTCAAGCTGTCGAGCCTGATTCGAAGTTATATAGTAGCGTAATAGGGAGCCAAGGTGGAAAGAAGTCCGCGGTTAGGGCAGGGAAGGATGGAGATAGTTAATGGGGAAATTAACGGAACGGGACATGCAATTCTTGAAAGACTGCAGAGGGACGGTTTTAACGACACCAAATACAAGATAGTACTGACATTGGATAGACTGAAGGCACTTTAGTAGTAACTTAACGCCATATCGTACTGTACCGTACTCTATTGAACAAAACATTTGTGCTTAGCCAGTACAACTGGACACGGTTTTACTACTATATATTCTATATATTCTGTATATTATATATATTATATTAGAAAACATGGATTTTATCGTTATCCAAAAAATGATACGTTCGTTTATTTCCTGTTTAACTTGAAATGAATCGTGGGTAAAATATCTATATATATATATTGTTCCCAAGAGCAAAAATATGCGATTAAAACGACTATTAAATTTGTTGCATAAATTCATAATCAACTAAAGCTAATCGTTATATGGTAGATTCTCTTTTTGTAAATATTAAATTCTAAATAACGTGAGACAAGGATGTGTGTGTGTCCAGGGTCATAGAAATTATCGTTGTTAAAAATATATCCTTGTCTTACTTGTTACGAGTTTTACGCAGTTTATCTGAAGCATAATTTTATGTATAATTTAATTCAGAAAGACCATGCTTAGAAAAGAAAAAAGGATACAGAGTTCTTTGTGAGTTCTTTTAGTCTTAAAGACTATAGCGTGCACGCGCAAACGGTCGAGTCGATTATCGATTACTGTTCAAAAGGGATACGGCTACAGTGATGGTACATAGGCTTAGTCGTGAGAGACAGCACTAAAATACGATTGTAGCTTACTATATTTTGCACTTTACACTTTGTCGAATCCTCTCTAGTCGGACCTTCGTTCATAGATCGATTGTTATGATTATGAACGACACGCATGAATCGGAGAGGAAGCGAAACGATTTATATACAAATTTTTTCACTAGTTGGGCATAGACATTAGACGACTAGAGGCTATATAATAATAATTATAAATATTATTACTGCTACTATTAATTAATTATAATCGTAACGGAGACCTTCGTTGTTATTTTAAATGCGTGGGATTTCAAGGTGAAAAGAAAAATGAAAGAAGAAGAGACAGGACACAACATGATTTATACGATCTTGTGTCCGATATCGCCCACGATTGACCAGTGTTGTTCGTTCGTTATTCAAGAGATATCTAGCGTTGCAAAGATAAAAAATTTTAGTTGTAAGAAATACGGAGCGATCGGAAGATCGATCGCCTCCGGATGCAATTACGCGTACTTTTAGGAAGATAGAATGATATATTATTAGTTAGGCAGGCAGCAATGATTAGACGAGTAGGTAAAGTAAAGCAAAAAAAAAAAGAATAAGAAACGATAGAAAGAGAAACAAACTAAAAGCATATACGGATGTTTTAATATTTCTGATCGTAATGGACCGTGCCGCTGACTCGCAAAATCGATATGCTCTCAGGTCAATTATCTTCAAAATTTTTAACTTTCATGGACCAAAGAGTATCCACCATTCCGCGTCGGTGGATTATTTTCGGCGGGGAGAAAAGATGTGTGTGTGTGTGTATTCTTTTGTTTTAGTTTATCCTATTTTAGCTTGTGTTTTTCTTTTTGTTTGACGTAAAGAAAGAAAATTTTAGGGACGAGAGACAGTTGCAGGCCGGTCTTGGTGAAATTGTTGTGTTCGGGATGGGTTAACGCAAAGCCCGTCCAAAAAAAAAAAAAAGGAAGAAAATATGAAAACAAATTGAGGAAAGAGGGTATAAACTGATAGTTGAATATAAATATTATATATTAAACAAAAATAAGTGCAAAGAGGCAGCGGCTAAAACAGCTTATATCGATTTAAAATGGAAAAAAAAATAATAATTAAAGTAATACACTCACATTTGATAATCACTGAGAGGCTAAGACTAACTCAATTTTAGATGGCAGGTAAAGAGGACGATTTATAGAAGCGGAATAAAGCGTGTCGATATGAAATGGAAAGTACAGTGTAACAGAGCTCTCGGATCGCCTAAAGTAAAATCAATTGCCAAATTGTAATGAATGACAATTCAATCATTTCGATACTAGGCTCACGATCAATTTCTCATTTTTTTTTTTAACAATAGACCAGAAAAATAGATCCACGTGCTTGTTTCTTTTAAACGGGGCGCTTTCCGTGATAGCTCGTTTGGGAAATCCAATTTTATTCGTCCGTACGAAAAGGAGCGTTAGTTTACCCTAGTCGACTTTTGCGTGAGAAATCGCTTGGAAGACGTGAAACTCTTGGTGATCCTTGTTGACTACATGTTTGTTTTTTGTTTAAATTTTATTTCTCGCATAATATATTATTCTGTTAAATATCTTATTTGTCGTCGTCGTCGTCGTCGTTGTTGTCGTCGTCGCTGTACGAGAAAACAAAGATCCGCAAATGTTTCTATCCGCCGTTAAAGTTTAGAAAGACAGTTGCAGAGCATTTGGCAAAGAAGCAAAAAAAAGAACATTTGTAACGACGCGTATGCGAATCAAGTTGTTATCTCTGCTTACATCGAATTCCTTAATGGTATCTTAAGGCTCGTGATCAGGGTAAACTGATACCTAATAAAATTGTTGAAATTTAGCAACTGATCTTGAAGCTTGCTACGAAAATTTATCGTACAACATTCGCTCACGTTCGTTGCCTTTAAACGTTGTTAATCTTTAGAATTAAGGTTGTAAAAAAGAGGAAATTCATGTTGCCAATCAGTAAAACTTAGTAGAAGTTTGCGAGGGGTGTTTTTAAGGATTAAGGATTATAATGATACGAAATCCTTATATTCGTACAAAATTAGTGTTCAAGTTGTAAAAAGTGTTCATAGCGAAAGAAATAAACACTTTGAAGTGTTATGAGGAATTGTTTGTAAGGGGGTACCTTGTACTTGTACTACGCATTGCATAAAAAAATGATTAAAAATTAATTTCAACTAACGTCGTAGTAAAAAGAGAAAAAGGAATAATCGGCCGAGTTAAAATTTTCTACGAAAAACTGCAACTGTTTTGCCTTCGTTTAAGTGAATTTTACTGGAAGCAGAAGCGAATTTCTCACGCCAATCGCGGTTAGGATCACAGAGGTCTCGTTGATGAATTTCGTGTTGAACATATTTTAATTAATTTATAAGTCTACGGACATTGCGGGTGGGTTACGGGGGAAAGAATATGAAAAACAAGAAAAATTTTACATAGATTATATTATATTTATATATGGTTCTTGCAATGGCGACACGCCAATAATTATCGTTCTCTTTTATTCGTCCCTTATTTCGAAAGCGGACCACCAGTCAATACCGATTATTCTAAGTTTCTTTTTCACGTGTTATCGGCATCAGTCGCTCTTGCAAGAGACCAACGCGAAAGAGTAACAGAGAGGAAGAAAGAGAGAAAGAGAGAGAGAGAGAGAGAGAGAGAGAGAGAAAGAGAGAGAGGTAAATTACGAGGCTTAAAAAGCAGACTGTACTATCGGATAGATTTTAATATATATATATTAAATATAAATATATATATATATACATAAACATATATATATATTAAAAAAGAAAAGAATCATAGTTTATTATCGCAAATAAATTACACGCATATGTACACAAACACGTATACAGAGAGAAACACATATACAAAGTATGCGACTGGCGTAAAGATGGTACATATATATATATATATACATATTATTATTATTATTATTGCGATTATTATTATTAATATTATTATTACGATTATTATCATTATTATTATTATTATTATATTATATATATATTTATATATATATATATTTATATATATATTTATATATATATAAACAAAGGTTATATCGAATATATTTTAGCGCTAGTTGATAATACCTATTAACGTCGTTGCAGTTTTTGAAATGATGCGTCAGAAAATGAGAGTAAAAAAAAAGAAAGAAGCAAAGGAGGTATGTGGTTGACTTTTAACTTTATATATTATACGTTGAATTAACGTACTTCAGTGGGATCCAATAATATGTAGCGGTGTAATCCCCGATTTGGTGCCTTTTTAAGCGACATAAATAATGACGATGAAGAAAAGAAAAGTAAAAAAAAATGAAGTAATAATAATAAATTGTTATCGACGCCCGCGATCTTAGGCGCGCGCGTGCGCGTGTGTGTATATCCCTTTTTTTAAAAAGCGCGCCCGATGATCGCAATCTAGTGCCAAATAAGTGAGACCTTGTCGTGAAATGAGCGTAAAAGAGTAATAAAGGGAAAATAAAAAAAAATAAAGAACAAGAAAAAATTTTATAGGGAACTTTTTAGAGAAGATGAGTCTTTTCTGACGCTGGGTAGACTTAGTATATTTTATATGCACTGATTGTTTGATTATGACTATCGATAATAAAAAGAACGGTGTTCAATAGATTGTAATTGAAGGATTTTTAAGTCTCGCTGTACCGACTTTTGTCTCATACATTCACGTCTCCGTTGTTGCGCGCGCAATGCATACTCACGTTTTAGAAGCACTTTTAAACGTGCGTGCCTGGTCGATTTTACGAGATCCGCTGATAGAAATCTGAACAGATAGCTTATACTTAAGGATCAATGAAAAACCGAAAACGTAACATTAGCGTTACAACGTCGTATTATAGATACGTATTGAAATCTACGAAATAAATATCGCTCGAAAAGAATATTTAGCGCGCATCTCGAAAAATCGTTTAGTGTATCCAACGTACAAACTAGCGCATCGAAGGAAACAATAAGACACTGTGTTAAATGAGTGAAAGAGGAAAGAAAGTTGTTTATTGTCCAACAGTTTTTTTTTTAAATTAGCGACTCTTACTGTTTAAACTTCTTTGAAAATCGATCATATTGTTTCTTCTTGTGATAACATGTGCGTAGAACCCCGATATTTTATCTTTACCAACGCGTAAGTCAAGCGAGTTTCTTGTATGAAGCTTCATCCATTAACTGCAATAACACCTTTAGTAAATTTCAGCTGTTACGTCACTTTTAATTTTATGTTATACATTTACCAATATTGTTTTCTTCCGTTACAACTTTTTACAAAGAAATCGACGTTCTGCGTCGTATTTTCTTATTTTTTTAAACGCTTTGCACGCGTTACGCTAAAAAATGAATGGGGAAAAAGAAGTGGTTGAAGAACTAGCGAATAAGCGTACTAAACTAGCGTACGTTGAAATATTTTGTTACCAATGGTTTATTCCGAAACGGAAAGAAAAAGGAAACAATGATCGAAGAGGTTGTTGTGCGAATTGTGTGTTGTAATGGAAATTGACCATAAATTAATGAGCTGGATCGTCTGTCTAGTATATGTATACGTATATACATGCTTGTCAAGGAAAGTAGCAGACTAATTGAAATTCGAAAAAGAAGGTAATTACTATAACGACTAACAGCGCAATGCTACACGCAGTAGAACTTTATTTTACTTCCTTTCGTTACGTTTTTCGTTGTTTTTCCGTTATGATATGCGTTATTATTGTCGCACGTATGTGGAACGTGAGTGTAAGTAGGCTCAGAGACTCGTGATCATTCATTAATCGTTTACATACAAATCTCTGCTGTCCCGCGTAGTTGGAGGATATTTTCAAAGCGACGCATCATTATCAAAGTGCCATAATTTATTTCAAAACAAAGGATTTGTCACACGCGATTAATTCGCCACGAGTTGTCTACAACCGTTCTCTGTCTTTTTCTTTTTCTTGTCTTTTTGGAACGAAAATTTTCTCTTTCTTCGTTTGTTTATATTTTCTTGTTTTTTTTTCTAATTACCCTTTGTTTCTAATCTTGTTACTACGTTCCACAACCGTGTTCTTACGTAGAGATTTCTCGTTAGTCACTTGAAACAGAAATCATATCGTCCCTTTGTATATCTCGATATGTCCACACATACACCAAATTCAAGAATTCCCGCACTCACTACGAAGCACCGTTACTCTTAGCCAAAAATTACTTTTATTTAGTTTCGTTTTAGTGATTGTGGATGCATCTGGTTGGTCGATAGCGATCGTTGTCTCGTCGTCGACGATTCTCCATCAAAAGACACGCTGCTAAATAAAATCATTGAAATGGCTCCTGTTAACAAATCACCATTCAATTTTTTATAGAATCGTCAACATAATCGGCGAGAAACGATTGTCAGGACCGATCGGACGATCCTTAGATATTAAGATTCCTACGTTGTGTGTGGCTTACTCGAGTAAAAGCGAACGTTTCTTATTTGAGAATAATAGAAATTCGATCGATTTGCTCGCACGTTCGAATACAGAGCAGTCATCAGTGTTGAAAATAAAAAGAGAAAACAATCGACGTTCCAACTGCTTGAGAAGCCAATCACGATAGGAAATCAGCGATTATTATTTTTTATGGACTTTTGTTTTGCATGTTGCGTACGCGTATTGTTGATTTATTATTTTTACTGTCCGGACAATGAAGCAAAGTGAAACATTTGAAGAACAAGAAAAAAAGATAAATATATATATGTACATGGTTTTTTCGTTGCATTTAACTTCTGATTTTTATAAGTCCGCTGACTGTTAAACTCTTTATTTTTTGTTTTCTTCTCATTATCTCAATGTTTTCGTTGCGAGAAACGATTTATAACAATTTCACGCTGATAATGTTCATTTTAATCGTTACGTAGAAGTTGAAAGACTATTTTTTGTTCTATTTCTTACTTATTAGCTTGCTTCTAATAAAACATTGCAAGATGTTTAACCGAGTCACTAGTAAAGGACAAAGTCTGTCACATAATTTAGTCGCAATGCCGGAATTGGTGTCGTTTCTCGCATCGATCGAATTCTCGGTACAAAGTACGATGTAGAGTCCATTTTGCACGACAGATTCACGACTCTACGACGTGTATCTATCTTCTCCACGAAATCACCCGACGTTTTCAATTTGGAAACTTCCCCGTGCATCTTGCATTGGGATGTATCAAAATTACTGATGCTTAAAAAGGGAGAAAAGCATCGGGTGAATTCTTTCTTAGTTATCATTGCCATTATGTTCCCTTTGCTTACCCTTCCCCTTTTTTAAGTTGATACACGATCGTCAAGAATTTTCAGCGTGGAATCGATCCGTCATTCTGTATATTACGAGTACACAAAACGCAATGAAGGCCCGATATTTGCCTGACAACTTGTTAAAAAAAAAAAAGAAAAGAAAATGGTACGACTATACTTTGTTTTGGTTTTGTTTGATCAATGCGAGATTTTTATTTTCATTGATATCCAAAATTCCCGATTCCCTCGTATTATTTATTGCTACTTTATTAAGTAGATTATTGTTCGTTCTTTTATATTATAATTTTATTTTCAGGTGTTATTTAGATTTTATTTGTACTTTATACAGAATCATTTATATGCCATGTTGATTTCACATCGAGCTATAAATTCCCTTTACGACTCGCAGTAGCCTCTCGTATCTCTGTTCTGCACGCATCAGAGTATACAATCATACATCGATATCATTAAATATTTATTTTCAGTACGAATTAGATCGCAGTTGCATGCAATTTACACAGCCTTTACCGTAGCCAGAGAGCAAATCATGTTTTAGAGAGTCTCTTTGATAATGCTCATTGTCGTAATTGTTGTAACCACGATCGTTACTTATTATCGATAAGAACCAGTCTCTTTACTAACTCGAATCTTTTCACAGAGTTTTCATCGGGGAACACGAAGTCGGATGGCGAGACGTGGAAAGAGAAAGGTCGAAATTCTGGATCAGGATCTTCGGCGAATCAATCGAGCACGGACACATCGAACGCGAGATCGAACACCACCACTTCGTTGACCACAACTACTAGCTCAACGTCGAGCACAGCGTCCAGTTCCGGCACAACGATGACCACCACGTCGACAAGAAGTTCGTCAATGTCACCGGCAACCGGTAGGAACAACGCGCAGAACAGCGGCGGAAGTAGCAGTAGTGGTAGCCCGGCACCGACCACCAATTCCTCGTCGACGAGTAGCGGTCACCAGATCGGAACCATGTCGGCTCCACCTGGTCGACAGGTGCCGAAGAGACGCATGAGGCGTCGCGCCACATCGCACTCGCAGGATCCTGCTGAACAGCTGACCGAGATGTCCGTTCGCGGTTTGAATCTCTTTCGTTACGCCTCGATATCCGAGGGTGTCTATCAATGCACTGAGTGTGCGAAGCTCGACATTCAGAAGACGTTCAAGAATAAATACAGCTTCCAACGACACGCTTTCCTTTACCACGAAGGCCATCAGAGGAAGGTATTCCCGTGTCCGGTATGTGGAAAAGAATTCTCCAGGCCTGACAAAATGAAGAATCATATGAAAACCGTGCACGACTGCTTCATGCCGAAGGACTGCGTGATGCCATTTGGTTTTTATCTCGCACCTTAGCGGGCAGTGCGAGGGCGAGGTGGGATGGCGATCGGTCCAACACGAAGAACGACCACTGAACCAGCGGAAGAGAACACTGGCCGAGGAGAAACGACCGTCGCGATTAGTGACGTCCAAAGGAACTCGAGGAGCACGCTCTCGAGGACGACGTTGAAGCACGTGGCCACCTCGAGGATGCTCTCCATATTCAGGCGGGGCCGTGTTTGAGAAAGCGAAATCTTCCTTCGTTTACTCTGTCGTCTTCTCAGCACCGCCCTAGTCTAGTCACCCGATAGTGAAAATACGTGGTCGTACAGAGAGACACCGATAGAAAAATGAATCAAGTTGTCTTCGGTCGGAGAAAACAAAATGTGTTTCCGCGGTGTGTGCCGCGGACCAATCGCATAGCCCATCTCACCCCCGCGATGATCGACTCCTCACGTTGTATTAAAGCGAGATCGGATTTCCTACGCGTGCGATCAATTTTTGATAGTCGTTTTTAATGGAAGCCCGACGAGTATTGTCTTTTCGGGAAGAAGGGCGACCGACGGTTGATATCGGCCAGTGGAGGAGACTAACGTGACAGATCGCATACAAACACTGCTGAGCGGGACGACGTCGAGTGATCGCGGGGATTTTTTTCTTTTTTCTTTTTCTTTTTTTTTCTTTCTTTTTTTTTTGAATTAAAGGACAAAGAGAAAAAGATGTCTATACTCGAACGTAAGTGCTCGAGTAGTGCTGCTGTGTACATTAGTATTATATAATCCTTGAACTGTGCAATAGCGCGCAATGCTTGTGGACGATCGATGCCCGGCTGTGTCTCCTTCACTTGCACGACCATCCTGATCGCCATGGTTTTACACATGGAAACGTAAGCCGCGTGAAATTTCAAAGAAATTCGCGGAGAAAGCGATTTGGCCAGTTGGAAAAAGAGGAACTTTTAATGATACCGATTGAAAAGGTTATACTTGTTTATAGGTTTTTATCGTGTAACTAATATTGTAGGCGGTTACGTTTGCGTATGTACCATATATGGGAACCATTGTTTCACAATGTTGAAAGTAATGTTTATCGTGTCGAGTCCGCGTTACCGAAAAGTTCTCTTTTACTAAATATCGTCGCAGTATTTTACGCGGGCGTAGTCTGCATATAAAATTCCAATTTTCTCTTTATATTTTGAGAAACGAAATTTAACGATATTGGTGAACAAAAAGAGGGAGATATATATTCTTGCAAAACTAGCCAGCTTTCTCGTGTCTTTATCAACCGCGTGTTCTCTTTTTCTTTTTTCTTTCCTTTTTCTTTGATACGAATACATCATTTTTGACATATAAAATTGATGTCTAGAGTATATCTTCCTTTTCTTCTTTTTGAAGCAAAATATAACGGAGCAACGTAAGCAATATGATTAATGTGACTGACAAAGTATCGTATGGGTATATTCCCGTTTTAGATTATACCGTGATAGCTTTAAAAAAAACTTCCAATGCTTTAACGCACGCACAATGTTTTTATTTCTTTTTTCACTTCTTTTTGTTTCCTTATTTTACCCGCTCTTTCGAATTCAGCACTTCACGTGTGAAACGTTGGTTGTGAATATGTTCTCTCTTCTTTCCAGATATTTTCCAATTTTGCACCTTTCATAGTTTCCTATACATAGGGAATGCATAAAACTGTATACAATCGCGATCAAACTAGTTGTTTTCCGTCAAAAGAATGTAATTTGGATATTTTTCCCCATTGTCTGTGTTGGGGGAATGTCACCTGTATTTTCAAACTTTCAATTCAAATAATCATCTATGCTTATCAATTTGCATAGAAG
The DNA here is from genome assembly GCF_014825855.1 of Bombus pyrosoma. Taxonomy (NCBI): domain Eukaryota; kingdom Metazoa; phylum Arthropoda; class Insecta; order Hymenoptera; family Apidae; genus Bombus; species Bombus pyrosoma. Next base: position 15,858,674 of record NC_057772.1, on the reverse strand, counting down.
CTTATTCGAGCGATAATAACGTGCTTCCAAATTTTTGTCAGATGCGTTATATTTTAAAGTAACGAAAAGAAAGATGAGCAGATGGATTGTTATCAAAAGTGCAGAGTTTCATAACCAGGATTCGTATTAATATTATTATAACTATTATTGTTATTTTTCTCTTTTCAATGTTTCCTACGCCTTCCAACAGATTTGATTCCAATGGTGCGTAATAAAGCATATTAGTAAAATATTAAAAGAAAGAAAGGCAGACAGAAGATGAAAATGTATATTTATCAGAGTTTATTAACTTTTCCCTACGAGGTACAGAAGTCTCCTAGAGTTCATTAGATAGTGCCTAAAATAGAGAAAAGGGAGGGAGAAACACGAATTATACTGTATAACAGACCGGTATGTGTACAGGTTTTCTGGGAAAGTGTATTATAATTATTACCAATAATTAATTATTATTCTTACTATTATTATTACTGATTTACTATTACTCGCACTACTATTAATGCAGCAAAAATAATATTATTTTTATTTTCACCGTTACTATTATTTCTATTAATATTATTGTTTGATAAGAATTATTAACTTTTAGATATGGACAAACACCGATAGAAATGGTTATTATTGCTAGGTATATAAGTTAATAATGCACAAGCAAGCACAGACAAGTTATAAAGAAAGTTATATATACAGGCATAGTATATTTAATGACCCTTAGTTAGTTGTGGGTCTAGACCGTTTGTTTTTTCTCCTTGATTTATTATTATTATTATTATATTATATTATTATATTATATCATATTATATTACAATATATTATATTATACTTTTTTCGTTCATTCGTTCGTTAAAAAATCTGAAAGAAATCTATTATTTGATACATTGTTAACACGTTTTCTTTTTTTTCGGTGTTGGGACACCGCAGAGTAGAAATAGTTGAACGAAATATAAATTTATTCGTGCATATGTATGTGCGTGCGCGCACGTGCTTATATATATATATACATACATACATACATACCAATAACTTTTTGGGGAAATGTTCAAACATCGTTCACGCAGTCGAGCAGAACTAATGCAAACGAAGTGTTATAATTTGTTCGTGGGAACAACGCGTTACTATCTCTCCGTATCAATTTTAAAACATAAACCAGGAAAAAAGGAACCAGAGGAAAATAATTCGCCATTCGTTGTAATTTCTACTATTCTCCATCGTTTCGTTATTTTTCAACCTGAACAAAATAATATTATTCAGCAATAAAATCAAAACATATCGTTAAATCAAATGCTTACAAGAATGTATTTGTTTAATCGCATAACGATTTTACCCATAGACCTGACATTATAAATCCATTATTCTACAAAATTTGTTATAAATAGTACCTATTATTTTCGCATTACGATACGTCTATTAAAAAGAACAGCGAATTAATATTTCCTCCTTCGTCCACCCTTCCTGCTATTTTCCTTTTCTATAATGCTATAATTCGTTGCGAGAACTTTCGAACGAATACTGAACGGAAAGCAGTATTTTGGTCTTCCGCATCGGTGTTATACGCATGAGAGAAAATGAGCATGGATGTTAGACGTGTGATGTGTATGTCTCAGAATGATGATGAGGATGATGCTGATGATGATGATGTTGATGATGATGATGGTAATGGCGATGATAACGATGATAATCATCAAATCTTAATTATTACAGAGAACTATTTAAAAGAATATATATAAAGAGAAATATATTACGTGAGAGGGAATGTGAACTCGCGTGTGATTTCGTTGCCGTAACACGAGAGAACTCGTCGAGCTCCTCTCTTGTAGATCCAGCTCGTACTCGTAGTCGGTATTTAAAAGGAAAAAAAAAGCAAAAAAAATATATCAATATATATATATATATATATATATGTGGGTGTGTGGGTGTGTGTGTGTGGGTGTGTGTGTTTGTGTGTATAATATATGTATTATATATGATTGATGATCACATGGTTAATATAACACATATATGTACTATATATATGTATATATATATATTTATATATGTATAATGAAATTGCGTAAATGTAAAGGAAAAACAATGATAACTGTTTAGTTTCCGTTAGCTGAAGCACGAAATTTATATTCGCGCACAATTCTGTTTCTTGCGTCCAATTTATAGTTGTTATGTAGGAAGCGTAACGTTCATTTTGATATTGTGCATATACGAAAAAGCACACATCTAAAATACTACCAGAATACAGAGCACGTTTCGAAGAAATTGTGTATGGATTCGCAATTTGAGTTAGTGATTGATATATAATATGTGGCATCGATACGTACGTTTATAAAAAAATGGGCATCGTATGCAATTTCGATTGATTGCTTGTATTAACAAAGAAAATTATTACTATTTGGAAAGATAAGGTTTGCGCCATACATATACAGTTGAAGGCTCTAACGTTATTGCGATACCAATGAGTCTTAGGAAAGAAAAAGGAAATGACAAGACGAATTTCTTAATTCTATGATGTGTGCAAAAGCAATCGAAAACGGTCATGTTATACTTTTTTTTTCTTCACTTTCCATGCATTGTGACTACCTTACTTCTTACATTTTAGGTTTATACCATTATTGTAATAGTTCTATTATATTATATTATATTATATTATATTATATTATATTATTATTACACTATTATATATATTTATATATTATATATATAGCATATATATAATATATATGTATATATATTATTGTCATCGTCAAATAACGTTTATTATTTTATTTTTAGTTTTAACTATAACATCGGGTAATTAGGTTACGCGATAAGGTGCGTTAGGCTTTAAAAGAAGCAACACGATTAACACATACGGAATGAGGATACGAAATAACCGAACAAAATGCAAATGCGGTTACTTGAATTTTTCATGATGCAGAGATATTTTATTCGAGCGTTAAATGCTATTGTAGCTTGTGACATTAATGCGATGCCTTCTATTACGTTTCCAATTTTATTTGTTGAAGTAGAATGCAAGATATAGATGATATATATTTATGTATATTGTCACGACGTTCTGGCGAATAGACTTATTTATATTTACCATAGTTAAATCTGCACGTTTTATTCATGTGTTAGCGACGAGTACGTTTTTTCTTCGCGTAAACCGATGAAAAAGTCGCAACGCATCAGTGTCGTTTGTGTCTCCTCGTCTATTACCAGAACCTCGACCCACTACAAATCTTTCGTTTGCCGCGAATAAAATTCGCGGTTTACACGCACGTTTAAATATCTATCGATAAAAAGAAAGCACCGGCAGACGTCTTAAATAAAGAAAAGGAAAAGGTATATACATGCATGTCCACCTGCATTATTATTCCTACTTACTGTTCTTCGACGCTTTAAAAATGGAGATAATGCAAGTGAGTTTTATGAAATTCACCGTAATGTTATAAAGATATACACACATATACGAAATATATAGGTACCAGTACTGACACTTTTATTTGCACTCGATCCTGGAAGCATCACACGACTCTCTGTTTCGATAGAAGGAAGAAGCAGTACATAATTCTATTAGTGACACTAAAAGTAACAAAACGCATTCATGCAGGATGTTAAAACTACGAAAATGTACTAATAAGTAATGGTAGATTTTTGCAATAGAGGAGAAGGAATTGTGAGAATTATTAAAAGATATAAACGTTGCGAATACAGAAAAAAATCTATTATATATTATATATAAATACTATATTATATTATATTATTATATATTATATTATATTATATTGTACGTTCGCCCCGTTTGAGGGTGGAAGCGCGCTTATACAAACAAACAAAAAAAAGTTATATCATATAACAGTAATAATAAAGAAAATGAAGCTATACGTTCGCACATTATCGTCGGTCGTTGACTGTACATTTAAGTGTACGTACATATGTACCTATTATAATCGATGCCGGGTGGCGATGAGGACTATAACAATTTAATACCTATTATTATTTTTATTTGTTTTTATCTAATTGTAGTTTCTTTGTAACTCTTTGTGATATACAACTGCAATACCCGACCGTTTATTTCTTGTATCGATTAGCACAACCTTCATTAAAGCAAGCCAGAGGAACATACATCTCTCCGTTTAGTCGTTCTTCTCTTTTGGAACTATTCGTCCTTTGTTTTCGCGAAATCCGCCATGCGGAAATATTCATTGAATTTAAAATCGACCAAACGGATACGTTTCTTAAATTAATTCTTAAATTATCTTTAAATCCATTCTTAATCAAGCTTTTAATTGGGTAAGACTTTTCAGATTCAGATTTCATATTCAGAGGATTCTTGAATCTTTATCGAAAGAAACATAAGAGCTAAATTACTTTATCGAACATTTCAGGAAATCAATAGCTTTTCCTCCTTTTCCAAGTCCTGCTTTAGGATACTAACGTGGTTTGTAATACTCCTAAGAATCTAAATCACTAAATTTCCTAAAAGTTCGGATTAAACGCTGCTCGAACTGATAATAAATTCCAAGACTTCCACGCCTATTCTAAAGCTACAGACTGCTGTAATATTCCAAAAACTATTCCCAAATTTCAATGTAAAACATTGCTTACACTCGATAATAAAACACTGAAACCTCATTAAATTGTCCTCGTTCCTCGCCTCACAAATTCAAGGAACACAACCGATGACTAATCTTCCAGCTGAATGATACTAACGCTCCTGTACCTGTTCTCTTTCCATGTCTGCCCAGATCAGCTGCCGACTCTACCGAGCGACATCACGTTCGAGATCTGTACGTCGTCGTCCTCGTCGTCGCCGCCGCCTCCTTCAGCACCTTCGACGACGGCGACGAGGAGCGGCGAGGATTCGTTCAGCGAAGGAAATACAGGCAGCACGTACATCAAGTCCGAGCGAGTGGTTAGCGGAATGCACTTCCTCACCGACCGGGAGGAGGATCGGGGAGATCTGTTGCTACCTAAGTCAGAATCCGGGGAGGCCGAGCCGGAAGTCAGGAAACAGGTTGGTTGGTCTGCTGCTTTTGATACTGCTTCGGCAGGCAGTGCACCAGCTGTGCCACCTGGCTTCGTTCAGAGGACGATTATGAGAAGGAGGCGCGGCTTATCACCATGTCCTCGCGGAGACGGCACCAACAGAAATGGGCAGAGCACCAGGAGGCCACTTGGAAAGCTCTTGTCGCCGCGCATTTTATAAGGTGTTTTCCATTCGGCTGGTTCAACCATTCTTTAGACTAAGGGCATTTTTGGGAAGTTCGTTAGAGAGTTAGAAGTATGTACTTACAAATAGATATGTATCGTTACATATTTGTTTGATTGCACTAGAGCATCGATTAAAATCTTATTATAAGAGAGAACATATAGGGACTGTTCATTGGTGTAGAAGAAAAGGCATAATAATCATTTTAATTAGTGATCATGATACTTTGTATCTAGCTTTTGGAATTGTTAGGTAAATGTAAAAAGAATTTTACGTTTCTGCTTTACGACTGAGTTATTCTATTTTAGTTATTTCTAATTATCTGTTATCCCAACTAGTTGGCAATGTACATGCATTTTCGCAGACAACCGAATGGAAAGCATTATTCTGTAACGTTAAACCGTAAAGAGCAACTCTCCATCCGGGGATGTCTTATCTGGTTTGTCCTCGTATCCTTTTCATTAGCGCGCCGTTTACTTTTCGCAAGGAATTCGTTGAACCGCACTTTCTCTATATATAATTGCGTGCGGAGAAGTGGATTTTATTTCTAATCTCGTTTATCTCGGGTGACACCTTTTCTGTCGGTGTATCGTCCGTCCAGCAACACCGCGCCACAGAAACAGAGAACTCGATGACTGCATAAAGAAACCGCAGAACAAAAATACGAGAATATCTCGAATATTTGTTTTTGCCTGAAATCGAACAAATTCATGGTATTATGGTAACTCGCAGTTAAGTTCCAATCCGATAGCGATAGATTTTTGTCTCGAATCATCACCAACACCAGGTCGAAGGGTTTCGAATTCTATACGGAAGGGAATAAACCTAGAGAAGGGAGGAAAAGAAAGATAGGGTGGATACGATCGAGCGCGACGTGATACGATGGGGCGAGCGAGGATGATTAAAGAGGAAAGGGTGAGAGAGGGAGAGAAAAAACCAAATAAACGTTGTTTTACAAGCTGCTGGAATACCTCATTCAAAACGACGGTTCCGTAGTCTGCAAGTGGTGCGGCGAGGTGCTACCGTCTCGAACCCGTTGGTACAGGCACAAGTACAAACTCCACGTCTCCACCCAGGTCACCCAACCGGCCCCGCTGTTCAAGTGCCACAGCTGTAACGCTTACTTCAAGTCCCGTAAGGGTTACATTGGTCACCTCAGCTCCCGTCACTCTGACAACGAGAACGACGAGAACAGAGAAGAGCCAGCCAACAAGAAAGCGCGGAAGACCTCGGAAGTAAGTCTTGAACACCCTGTGCATCGACGTAATCGCTTCGCCATCTAGCCATACTCCTCGTACCCTGCTTGCCGTATCTAATTATTAGAAAACGCGTTTTATGTAAAGAAATGATTTAATAACGATTTAATATTGGTACGGAACATCATACCAGCTTTCAATATGGTACACTCGCAAAACATGAATCTACTCAATCACGCAATGATCCAAAGTAATGCACGTTAACAAAGTTGCATCCTTAATATGACTTTTCTTCATCGCAATGGACTTGCATTCCAAAAAAAAAAAAAAAAACTGCAGTTTGCCTGTATATTTATTAAGGCTGCTTCAAATATCAGTTTTCGTCAATTTCAGTGAAATTTAGTGGGATACTATTTATATTTCTTCCATCCAAATAATTTTACAATGGCCAAATTATGTCGAGAATGATGGTCTAGGCGATTTGGAGAATAGGAGGATGAGAAAGTATTTTAAATACTGTCACGCCACAAAATTTGCTTGAAATTGGCGAGAGCCACATCTGAGAAAGCCCTGTATGTATAGTAAGTAGAGTTAGATATCTGTCAGTAGCCGATCAAAAGCACCAAGCATGGGAAAACGATGGAAGAAAAGCTTTCGATATGACACTCCGGTTTGTGCGTGTTTGCCTGTCTGCTTGTTTCGCTCGCGAGTTCTTCGTTTGATCAATCGGATTACGGTCGAAAGAGTAAGGGCGAAAATTGTGAAACGTGCCCCAACAGGTCGGAAAAGGACCAGATTGGGAGCAACAGAGGGAAAAGGAAGAGAAGCTGGTGGCAGACATAATCGATCGGGTGAAGAAGGAGTGCGAAGCTCAGGGTGAAACGGTAACAAGACGAGGCTACTCCAGGCGATCCACCGTGATGAACAGCTAAGGAATGGATAAAGAGACGGATAAAGGGAAATATTGTGCCATATCATCGTCGTACGATGTTTTCTTCGTGATACGGCTCGAAGAGCATCGATCGCAGATCGTTCCCTACCCACGTTCGATCTCTCCGCATGTTTTAGCCGGTCATGAGCCAACTCTGTACTTTAATTAAGCGATTAAGACACTCATGTTTAGGGACGCTACTAAGATCAAATTAGGATTAGTTTGTACAGGTGTTTACGTCGGCGTTCTATGCTCAATCGTTATGTAAAAAGAATACCGTAAATCGATTTTCACTGCGACGATAGGATGTGATCTGTCGATTTGTACGAAAGATCACTGATAGAAGTAATCTCCTCATCTGTGAAATTTATACATAGCTAAGATATATTCCTCCCTCAGAGTAAAAATATTTTTCATACTTTAAAACGAGTATTTTCGATAAAATAATTTTACTTTGAGTAAAATAAAATCAGGCGTTTTTAAATCCATAGTTTAATTTTATTAGACGCAGAAAATATTGTGTATTTTTAGTTTCATACTTTATATGCTTTTATTAACGAGGTGTATCTGCGCACTTAAGAATTGATTTCTTAAATTCGATAATTCTTTAAATTCTTAAATTCGGTAAATTCTTCTTTCTTCGGTAATTCGGTAAACTTTATCGTCGTATGCAATTCAGTGCAACATAATACACAAAATGCGTACAAATTTCTGTCGCTTTTCGTTCAGAAACGCCAAAACGAGGATGTTACTTGTCAGTCATCGTCCGTATTTATCGATATTCTGGCTTGACGACATTCAAGTCAGGTTGTTGTCTCACGAAATCGTCGTACGATCGATCTATGTTCTGTTGCATGCATACATGCAGCGTAACAGCGGATACACGTTTCAACGGTGATGGAGAGACGGGCGTTGGCAGGAATGACAGGATCGATGATGATGATTTTCGATCGCCGAAACGAGGACTACAAAGCTATCTAGTCATAATACACGCGCGGCCGCGTATATTTTTTTCATATCCTAGACGACCGCGCGTTGATACACAATAACAAAACGTACTTGCCGGTTCGTACGCGCGATTCGAAACTATTGAAACACGGGGCCTGGAAGTCGCGTCCATGGCTGCTGAGTCCGATAAGCGGAATGAACGGAGCGTATACGCTGTTCTCCTCGTTAAAATTCTCGATCGTTGCTCCATATCGTTCCTTTGATCTCGATGGGTTCCGCGGATCTTAATCGCAGCGATACGCGAACAAAAACGCGAAAGTATATCCGATATGTAGCAAAGAAAAACGGTATTTTGCGTCGCTCATTGTTGCGACAGTGTTTATCGCTTTGTTCGATCCTGTCTTAGTAATGCCGGTTGTTGAAATTTTTTGTTTTTGTTCAAATTCTTGAATAGTTTTATACTTATCGTTAGGATGTGTCTCAGAACAGTTTAATTTTCTGAGGCGAGACAAACAATTGGAAAACGAATAAGGAGAGCCTGAAATTAAATGGGACAGAAATTGAATAATCCTTTACCTTTTATACTAACAGTTTTAAACGATAAAGATATTTATTCTTTGAAGAAAAGATCGACATTACTAATATAAGGTCAGCGCGATCGTAATTAATTAACGCGAGATGAATTGCGATTTGAGCCTGAGAAGCTCTGTCGACGGGAATCCAGTGCCAAATATATATCTTCCCAGGCGTACGATATATCTCGTTGCGTATAGAAAAAATATGCGAAATGTTCACTACGATACGCGATGAGAGCGATCGTTTGCTCAAAAGTGCAACTGTACTACTAAATTCCTTCGGTTTCATTCGTTACTCATTTTGTTACATTCGACGTGTGCAGGTATCGCGTGTTATATCGTGATCCGCGTAACCAAGTGAGTACCTTTTTCCGTGAAACGGACACACAATGGCTGCGTGCGTGAACGTCACGCGTGAAATTCATAGAAATTATATCGGTATACGGGTATTGATACGTATAGATTACCGTGAATGACGTTCACGAAGCTACCATCCGGGAATAAAATTGAATGTACATTTCCAAGACAAACTGATCTTCAAAACTATGCTTTATAGCGTGCTCAATACGAAATTTTATTGCGTATAATTTCTCATTATTTCGGCGTAAGTTTCTGGTGCTTAAATCACTCGAGGTAACTATAAATCATTTTTCCTTGGGAAGTACTAAATCCTTTTACAAGAGCCACAAGTAGCTCTTAAATTATTTTTCAGATTTAATTGCCATAAATTTCAAATCTAAGAGACTTTTGAATATAGATAAATATTAATCATGAAAGATTTTTATTAATTTTGAGAGATTTGAGAATTTTGAATTAATCTGTTGAAGGCACGATTCAAAGAGTGGCCTAGTTACTGCTGCCACCATAAAACTTTATTGCTGAAACGATAGTGGAAAACATCGTATATAGCAATAAAAATTTCTTTATAGCGACAGTATCAAGATACGAAGGTCACTGTTAGTTCTTTGGATAAAATGATGTGTTACTTAATATGGTAAAGGCTCTTTAGATGAATGCAAACACTAACAAGTTCATTATAGCTACACTAAAAGGATTTAAAACGGCCTTCAATGACCATATTCAAACGTCTTTATATTCGTCTAGAGATTTTTCAACATATATTTCGTACACACATGCAAAATACATTGTTTAATACAAACAAAGAAAGATGTGTATCGTTATAGGAAATAATTTGTTAATCAAACTTTTCTTTAGCTTCTAAAATTATACAAGTATTAGGTGACAATAGTTGCCAGGCCACCTTGAGTCACACAAAGAATCTTTATCTTTATCTTAATTTACAACAATTATCTACTTAAAATTTGATCCAAAGTATATAACAAGTAAGGATTACATAAGAATTTTATTTCTTATCCATCTTAAATATATTGCCTAAACTATAAAACTATGCCAACAAGAGCATAAATCTTAAGCCTAACATTGGCTTAAAGTTTGATTATAAAATCTAGTTATAAATTAACACTTGATATTCATATTTGGAGAACTATAAAATTATTGATTGTAAATAGAAATATTTTACGGATACATTATTCCTGCATGTAATTCGTTTTTCATCGTGTACAAAATTACGCGATGCGATATACACGCACCTGACACACTCGGACAGGTTAGTTGGGCACGGGCTAGTGTCGCTAGAAGAACGGTAGATAGAATGATAGATAGATGAAAATATATCTACACGTACGCGAAGTACGAATAAATATAATATAATGCGCACTGGCGATAATTTACGCAAGAGCATTATATATATTAATCTTGCTGAATATTCCAAGAAAGTCTGTCCATTTTTTCGAATGTCTCGAAAGTATTTTAATCTCTATTTACTTGTTGCGTGTCATACGGCGCAACGGCAGAAGAATGAATTGCATTTCACTCGAAGTTTTAAACACACGATTACACTTTAGAGTAGACCGTGCGTGGACACATAAACACGTACGTAAACTGACTAGTAGTTAAGTTCGGTGCTAATCAAGAAACGTGTATTAATTATACACGCAATTTTATTACAAAGACGATTGCATCAATTATGTTTTTTCAGAGCGAGCGAACAGGCTTAACTCTTTGGAGGAGAAATGTAAATTTATCTAGCCACGCCAAAAATCCAAGATCAATGGCATATATGCTTAACGTGTGTAACATAACCTCCAAAGGGCTAATCACGAAAGAGGCAACTCTCTTCTGCATTGCGCGCGGATTTTGCACGTAATTATGTACAGGCGCGTATTTGCCAGCGAATCTCTGACCGTATACCACAATTCTAATCCTATATGTGCATAACGAGACTTGCGTGCACACTACGACGTGATTGTGTACGAGCAGAGGATAATCGACTTCTGTCGAGGTAAAAGCACGAGGCACGAGCCACTTTTCGTCTTCTTTTCAGGTTCAGTATAGTACATTCGTATACTTCTAAGTAGGTATATTACTGGATGTGTTTTAAAGAAAACGTTTATTTGAATATAATTACGTATCCCTAACTGATCTACCAGACGCTTATAATTTGTTACGAGTGTTTAATTAATCATAACCTTTAACGAGTTAATGGATCAGCTAGGTAATATACAAGGCGTAAAAGTTAATATATATTTGCGGGTACTCGAGAAGAAAGACTTAAAGCATTACAACAGTAATAACAGTGATTTCACGTTTCTGGGACGTCTTAAGATAAAAAGCGCGCAGGTCGTGCCATAATTTAATGAACGTTTGTCTCATAATCTTAGTGCGTCCCATTGCGAGTGAGAAATACGAATAAATCATTCAGAGTTCAGAGGAAAGTGAGACTCGTAGATGTCTCACGGTACACTTTGCGAAGCACCTCGTATTTTGTGCCAATCATAACGTTTTAAGCCGCCCAAAGATCTTTAGATCTTCCCGCTTGTACAGTTGTTCTATACATATATGTATTCCAAAAGAAAAGAAGAATAATAGGTCCAACGAACGTATACGATCCATTTGAGAATTAACTTCGGTAATGAAATTTGAAAGGGTATAGCATTTAATATAGATATGTGTATATGATATTACGCAAACCAGTTTTACGCACTTCACTAAATAATTTTACTTTCCTTGTCTACCCTCGCCATAAAAATTTCAAACCTATTATTATCAACAGTCTTCCTCGTTATTATGTTGTTTTATACGCGATAAATCGTGGCATTAATACAGATATGTATATGTATATGTATATTATAATCAATAGGTATTTGTGTATAAATGATTTGTAGTTGGTTCCCTCGAGCAGAGTGTAAGTGGTAACCAAAGTGACCTTTTTCTTCTTAATAGGGATGCGTGTTAGAAAAAGGAACGTTGATTTCGATCGGAAGGATCAGTAGGTGCGACAGGCAAAAACAGGCGGAGTTCATTCGATCGTTCCGTCAGATCGTGTTTTCTTTAATAACAGGCTTCTCCTTCGTTTTATGCCGCGGAATGGTCATTAATACCGTTGAAATTGCAAGAAGACGAAAAAGTGGCTTCCTCGACATATTGCAATCTTCCGTATTGAATCTTAAGTGTTACTAATCGTAAGATCGTAAGGCTGACCTCCTATGTCTAATGTGACGATTCAAGTTGAGAATATTCCGAGGAGATAAATTATTTATTTGTTTACGATAACGAGGCCGTTTGTGAATCGTATTTCGGGTAATTCGTATAGACTCGAAAAACTACCATTACAGTATGCAGTGATGATGACCGCCCGAAGGTGCGACCCCGTCTGAAAGTGCACGAATTCCACGAGTACGTATGTACTATATAATTAAAACAGAAAATATAACAATGACAACCATAGTACTTACGACAACGCTAATCATCTGCGATGAATAAACATTACAACTAACGAAATCGAACGTATTGTGCATTGTATGTCGGGAAAGAAATAAAATCAAAATGAATCGATTGACATCGAGTCTTCTCATTCATGTAATCTCTACCTTTAATAAAAACATTGTAATATTAACTAAAGTATAATTATTTACTGATTATTTTTACTTTTTTTTGTTTAGATTTAGATTAGATTTATATTTATTTACATGTAGATATATTACGCATAATTTATGGTTTAAAAACTATTATTTTACCTTTGAAGGTATAGAAAGAGATTTTTTCGAATGTTCTGCTAATTTGAAGAATACGTAGTGTTTGGACGTATTTTCCACAGATGGCGGTAGTATCGTTCATAAATTTCAGATAAGTTTCCTTGCTATCAGAACGTATTCGCCGTGTTCTGTTTACAATACTGCGGTCGCGTCCATCATCATCACTAGGTACTAGGTACGCTCGTTTCCCTGCTCCTACCGTTCAGTATTATTATGTCTCGCACGATTCGTTGGTGATGTCCAAAGGCGTGGTGCATTCGCGTATTTTCGAAAGCTACTTCGCGTGACGATTGATCTCGGAAGTGGCGGTCGACCAACGATACGCAACAATGATTCCGTGTTACGCGACGATCTATGTTCTTTCAGTGGCCGTATTCAGTGTCAATGCTTTTCATGCGAAAGATCCGTTGGCGCATCACGGAAGATGTGAACCGATCACGATCAACCTATGCATGAATATTCCGTACAATGAAACGATTATGCCAAATCTAATGAACCATCAAAAGCAAGAAGATGCTGGCCAAGAAGTTCATCAATTCGCACCCTTGGTCAAGATGAAGTGCAGCCCTGATCTTCGTTTCTTCTTGTGCACGGTGTACGCGCCTGTATGCACTATCATTGACAGAGCAATACCTCCGTGCAGATCGCTATGCGAGAGTGCTCGAGCAGGGTGTGAGCGATTGATGAACAGTTTCGGCTTCGCGTGGCCGGACAATCTCGATTGTTCCAAGTTACCCGAAAACGGCGGTCCTGAATTATGCGTGGGTCACAACGAGACCACACCGCCTGAACCCTCGCCACCGGTTTATACGCCACCGCTTATGCCTGTACCTGAATTTCAACCGTCCTGGACCGGAGGACCAAAACCGTACGGTAGCGGATTTATGCTCGGTGCCAGGGATTTTGGTTTTGTTTGTCCAATGCAGTTCAAGGTCCCGCATGAACTTGGTTACTCGTTGAAGGTCGGCGACAAAGTTGAGCTTAATTGCGGCGCTCCTTGTGATGGAATGTTTTTCACCGAGAGGGAACGACGATTTTCAAGGATCTGGGTTGGCACTTGGGCCTCCGTTTGTGCAGCTTCTTGTTTTTTCACTTTCTTGACGTTTCTCATTGACACAGATAGGTTCAGGTAATTGTATTCATATTTATTTATAATAGATTATTTAGTTAGAGTCATTAGTTAAAAGCACAGTCTTTTAATTCATAACTTGCAATTATGAATATAAATTATTGCCTATACATGGTTGTTTGTATTATATGGTACATTATATCTTGATGAGACATATATTATAGTAAATTTTATTACAATACAAAAAGTTTAAAATTCTCGTACTAACATGACATACGCATGTATAACTTTCCTTGAATATATTAGTTAAAATATGTAATAATGTTATATTATATTATGCACATTACATTTCTGTGTAGGTATCCCGAGAGGCCAATCATTTTTTTGTCAGTATGTTACCTTATGGTAGCATTGGCGTATGTGATTGGTTGGGCAGCTGGCAATTCCATTGCCTGCAGAGAGCCTTTTCCACCTCCTCTAGATATGAGAATTCAAATGGCATCAACAATATCCCAAGGTACCAAGCATGAATTGTGTACAGTACTTTTCATGGTGCTTTACTTTTTTGGGATGGCATCCAGTATCTGGTGGGTCATCTTAACATTGACATGGTTCCTAGCTGCTGGGTTAAAATGGGGCCACGAAGCAATAGAAGCTAATTCACAGTATTTTCATTTAGCAGCTTGGGCTGCTCCAGCAATAAAAACAGTTACTATACTTGCATTGGGAAAGGTAGAAGGTAAATAATCTAAAACATAAGAAGAAATTATTTTTAATATAATTCATGTACCTATTATGAATGCATTACTTTATTCTTATAGGAGATATATTGTCTGGTGTTTGTTATGTGGGCCTCTGGAATGTTGAGGCTCTACGTGGGTTTGTTTTGGCACCATTATGCGTTTATCTAATCCTTGGCACTGCCTTCTTATTGGCAGGATTTGTTTCTCTTTTCCGCATACGTACTGTTATGAAGCACGATGGTACAAAGACTGACAAACTAGAAAAATTAATGATACGTATTGGCATATTTTCTGTGTTATACATAGTTCCTGCATTGATTGTCATTGCTTGCTTATTTTATGAGCAAGCATATTTTGATCAGTGGATGTTGACTTGGAACATGGAGATGTGTTCAAGGCCTGGACCACAATCCTTATATTCGATGCCGTGCCCAGTTGGAGAGCGTACCCGCGATGTCGGGAGGCGGCCAGAATTTGAGGTTTTCATGATAAAATATTTAATGGCTATGATTGTTGGTATAACAAGTAGCTTTTGGGTGTGGTCAAGTAAAACACTGACTAGTTGGCGACAATTTTTCAATCACATACAAGGACGTCGTGCTGAGGCGTACGTTTAAAGACTTGACTAGTTTTATGCAACAAAAATGGAAAAATTTTGCCTTTCTAATTGAATATCACGCTCAAATAATACATAATCAAATTAAAGTGGATAAATATACATTTTGTTGCATCTGGAATTATTCAATTTATATAATGTAATGTTACTAAATTTGATTTAGTAGGAAGAGATCCGAATGATGCATTCGATGAAATATGCATTTTTATATTATTTTTGTATCTTATCAGTGCATTATAAAGAGTAACAAAAATTATACAAATGTACTGTGCCAAAATATTTTTTTATCGAGATGACTGTATGCTTCTTTAAGATATTTGTGAATCTTTTTATTGTATTTTTATGAGAGTTGCATATGGTCTGTATAAAATGTTAGAACTAATCATTGCTTAGTTTACAAGTATTATTAGATGATTTTTGCATCATATTTTAAGTAATAAATTCTTCCTGTTTGCATTAATAGAACTCATAACTCATTAAAACACAATAGCTCATCATTTAAATCGTTTATAAATTCTCTAAAGAAAATGTGTTCAATGTTTATAAGTGTACTGTTCCAATATGCATAAAAAACAGTGGGTACTATTTGGTGTCATTGTAGCTTCAAACCTCCCTTTTTAGGTTTGATCAATAAATTAAGAACAATTACGCTTACTAAGCTCGCGAACAACTTTTATACTTTAAAGAAACAGTTTGAGAAACATTTTACAATATTTAATTAAGATCTACAAAAATATTCAAAACTTTTCTACTCTTAACATTGAGCAATTTTATTAACGATCTTCTTAAATTTCTTTTTTATTATTGCATTTAAAAAAAGTTTGCCATTGTTGAAAACAATTGAGGCAAGCATAACTTTGAAATATATAAAATTACATAAATTGTAAGATGTGTACTACTCTAGGTTAACTGCATTGTATATATACTTATATACGTTAATTTTACTATGTACTATAATATATTTTTCAAAAGTTATGTACATAAACATGTTTGCCAAGTGATTGGCATTTTCGTATGTTTCCTATGCGTAATCAAATCTCGAAGGGTTCGATAACTGCAAGCCGAATAGAAAAAACGCAGTAAGGATTTGCGTATCGAACGCAATCATTGTTCCAATATAACTGATCAATTCGTCCATTGAAACTGCCGAGCTTTTGTGTATGTCATGTATTTACGGCGATTAATAAAAGAAAAACTTATTAGTAAAAATACTGTAACTACAACTGCCGTACTTATAGTAGATGCGCAAAGTATCATATATGAAATATACGTGACGTTGTGTAAAGTAATTACAACTATTATATTCTTTATATAATAAACCTGAATATATATACATAAAAACAAATGGTTTATATGTGTATGTAAGTTTATATTTCGTTTATAAATATTTAATTACAAAATATACATATGTGCAAATCATACAGTATTAAGCAAATAATTATAATCGATCACTGAATATTATTGCTGCGTATTTTTTGCTATATTTTTTGGAGGTTTAAGAAGTCCTATTCTTCTTAAATGCTTTACAAGAAATGGCGTTACACCTGCCGTTATTGAAAGCCGAAGAGGTGCCATGAGTTTATGAAAACCATACGCAACCAAGAAAGTTGACGTATTACCAATGACACCATTTATTTGGTCATCTTCTACGTTGAATATAAAGTGAATGATAGGTTTTAAATCTATACCTCTGAAATCAATATTTCTATAATCAATGCATGAAATTATTTTAAATACGAGTAATATATAAATTCTATTTTTCCAATATTTATTTCTCGAATAACCGTAATGTTTATGTTTTTTCTAGAAGAGCAACCAAATAACATTCTGTAGAATTAAATCTTTTAAAAGTGTCAACGCAGAAGAAGCTTATATGTAAAAAGGAGTAGATTATGCAAAAACGAACCTAACTACGGCTACATAACAAGCACCGAGAGATACCAGAGAAAGTGCTACATGAAATATGACAACAGTAATCCCATAATCCTTTGCTACTATTTTAAATCTTTCTTTCTTGGATAAATATGGTGTAGGTGTAACCACCTGATGTTTTCTATCATTCGATATATTATTTGGCAGTTGAGATGCTTTCGTTGAATATCCCATATTGTAGATGTATTTTGGCTTAAAAAGTGAATTTTCTGTGACACGGCTTGTTAAACCTGAGTAACAGATAACAATTTCTACACTATTTTCCTCGCCAATAAGAACTTTATAATAATTATTGATAAAAGCTTATTACTAAAATACATTTTGTAAAAAATATTTCCTCTTTATGTAATTCCTACACCACATGCAAAAGTTTTGATTTAGACCACCAATATTCTAATAAAAAGTATCATGGAAAATCATTGAGAAAATTTGGCTTCATGATATTCTTACTAACTGCTTTTATTCAGTTTTAGTTGAGGTAAACGAATGCTTCGATAATGAGATTTCTGCATATCCTCGGCGATGTATTTTCCGTCTCTAGCCCATTGACCGCCTGGCATGTTCAAATGCGTTGATTTTCCATTGGAGCAAAATGGTTTCGGAACGTTGCTTTGCATCGATCCATTCAAACTAACTGCTCCAAAACAATCGTACGAATCTACATGCGTATCACTGGAGTTTTCCAAACCATTTGAACGCTCTGTTGGTTTTGATAATTGTTGCGAAAAAAATGATCTACAATCACTTTTGCCATATAATAGTACCGGTGCAGCGATGTCTCGTGCCCTTTCAGGTGTAAATCGTCCGGTCTCATTAGCAAATATTTCGGAGACGTTTGTAGGAAGCGATAGAGTAGGAGGATCGGGATACTGACGGACACTTGTAAAGTGAAGATTTTTCATGCGATTTTGATGAACGGCTGCATACCGGATACACTGTATTTTGCCTAACGATGTATTTGCTGAAAAAATTGTCATCAAAAGAAATCAGATAAGAAATGACAGTGTAATGAAAAAAAAGAAATAAAAAAATTGTAAAAAATCTGACAAGTAGTTAAAACACTGTTCTTTATCATTTTTATCGTTATATATATTAAACTGTCTTCACGCATCAAACTTCAGTTCGTTGTTAATTATTATGCGACTGATACAATGGAACATTGTGAAGTCATTGTGAAGATGTTTATCACTATTATTGTTCGTGATGAAATGTATGCTTGCATTATAATATAATTACAGCAATAACGTAATATATATACATATAATTTAATACAGATAACAATATTTTTCTATTAACATAATCGAGATTACTTGTTTATTTAATTAATTTAAATGTATAAGAAATAAAAATAATATAGAGACATCGGTTTCAATCTGCCATTTCATAATAATACGAAATGTTATGAGAGCATTATTTAATTTAATTGATTTCAATTTTTAGAGATAGTATTAACAGACATAAACTCGTACATAAAATTAAATTATAAACTTCATACCTGTATGCGAAACCTGTGATAAACTTGTCGATAAATAGGAGTTACTGATACGGGATAATGCCATCTTAAAACCTTTAGAGCACTTGTAAGCAGTGGTTCTGTTGATATATCACACAACACTATTTTATATACACATAGAAAGTAATGTATAAACATATGCCTGTTGAAATGTATAAAAGATAATCTTACAATGCAATATCGATGGAACTGCTTAACCTAAGGATAATTCGGCGTTTATATTTCTTTAGCTCTGCAGTGTAACACACATTTATAGATTTCTCGAATATTCATTGGTCTCTTAAGAAAATTCAATAATGCAAAAACGTCATACAAACCGGTTAATACTTTCTCTCTCTCTCTCTCTCTATATATATATATATATACAATAACACTGAGAGACACGTTATAAAGTTTTGATGTATATATGAACTAATAACCATTTTTGCTAGTTATTACTCCTACTTTACTCCTGCGTACATAGTACACCTCACGCCCTCTGTCATTCGTATGTGTGTTTAGAACCAGAGTTGGTATTGACATTGATAGGTATTGATTATCAGGTGTTATCAGTAATGTTAATAAAAGTTGACAATGATTGAAAGTAAATAAAAAAAGTATCGTCGTGGTTAAGTTTTATTGATAACCGAAAATAATTTTCGGTATCAATACTAATTACCAGTAATCAGAAGAACTTTGATCATTTGTCATCATTGGTTGTTCGTAATTAAAATCATGTAAACTAAGCTATTACTTCTTACACTACAACTTTTAACATTTTTATAACAATTATGATATTCGGTTTTTACTATGAGTAACGTACAAAATAGGCTATCACCATCGTCACTATTGACCAACGACAGGAGAATAATATACAAAATATATATAGAACAGATTTACCACCTTATGTAACTTTGTATCGAATGTTCTGAAATACCGATCGTACAATATATTTGAGATTTCATTGTGCCATCTACGATTTAGAGCGGTGAATATTGGAATTATCATTGTTGTAATATTATTCTATGCTGAAACGATAAAGTTGGGAATGACATTAGAATGACAAGAGGACTTTAGAGCTTCTAAAATTATGACACAAAAATACGTTGAATGATATATAGCGATCAATGAAAAGTTCGCAAATGGTCCTTGGTAAGAAAGATTGCAAAATAAATAGATGGAGTTCATATAAATAGACTTCTTAGACATACTAAATATAATTTCTAAACTCACTAGCTCCAAGTTATGATGTTCAAGATCCCTATTTCAATGTATTGGTATGAAATCCAATCGGATGTACTATAAAGTCTTGTCTGGACGCGGTATTTATCTCGCCTGCATCACAGTCAAATATCTTGATTTGCTACATTTGGAGAAGTAATATTCTTGATATAATAGTGAAGTAATATTCTTGGAGAAGTAATATTTTGATTAGTATCAATATCGAAGTTCATATACATATTTATGTGTATTGTTAAAATGTGTTTAAACAAAGATGCTAATGACAGGTTTTAATGTTTCGATCGTTTATGCTTGTACATTAATTATCGTCGTTCCCTCGACCAGTCTTAAAGAATGTTACACGTTTGAAAAATGTATAATGTTTGCATTTGTCTTGCATATATCATAGAAACTTGATTTTGTATACATATTCTAATATGGGTGTGTGCATTCTGGACGCGTAGGATCTTGATTTCAAACGAATAAAATGACTCCTAATGTGCATATGATGTAAAAAGACTAAATAACGTAGCGATGTTTTACGAAACTAACTTCTATGGAATTTTACTTCTAGTACAAGAAGACGTTCCACTCGTATTATTATTTCCATAGTTCTTGTTGGACTACGTCCTTGTAAAATTTGTTGCGAGGACTGAAACGCTTTAGCTTTTACATTTAACACTGGCGCAAAGTTAGGAGCGCCGTTGAACGTAACTTTCGATACCGATAAAACGACTTGCTTTGCGCAACAATACATCGTACTTTAATAATGTGCTTCATTTATCGCTATAATCGCATTATAGACATTCCATTAGTCTGACGTTAATTAGATTTCACCTTGATGCTGTTTTCGTGACATTTATCAAGCTGCAAAATAGAAAAGTTACGATCGTTCGTTTACGCGGGAACTCTACGAACGACGTTTTACCATGCGGCATCGCTGAGATAATATGCCTTTGCAGTTGCTAATAGGAAAACAAAGAGAGAAATATGGTCGTAGCGGGATCGCACGGTAAAATGTCGCTCGTGTGCATTCAGCCTTACTTTGCACATTGAAGCTTCGCGACATGAATCATCGATGGATTTTTCATCTTTTGCGGAAATCAATCTCCTAAAGGCTAATTTACTTACGTTTTAGCACGTGTTATTACATTTGGTCGGTATGACGTACGAGAAAGTTTTTTTACGTTAACGTCAACGGTTGGATGTTCAAGGAATTTTGAAATGAGAAATGAAATCATGAAATTAAAAACTATGCCTTTTAATCCAATTAGAAAAATACTATATTTACAGTAATTCGATACTCGGATAGAAGTAACATAAAAATCGTTCGATTTGCACGTGAAACGTGGACAGAAAAATGCGATCTGCCCTGGCGCCGAATGGAATTCCGAAACGGATTGCAAAGATATCACAGTTGCACACAGAGCAAAAGCATTCTCTTCAGCGTGGCTCTTTCCCACATTACGCCAAACTTGACAAGCTATGGAAATCTGCGTTATTTCCTTTCGTTTCGTTTACATTTCGTATGTAGTTCGTTTCGCTTCGTTTCGAGTTTCATCCGGTCGCTAACGGGTTACGCGTTGGACATAGAATGATTTTTCTCCAACATCTTAACAGGCCTTGGATGGAAGAAAGACAAGCAAAAGCAGACTAAACAAAGAAGGTGAGCGAGTTAGAAAATAGTGACATATGCATGTAGCGTTGCTTTCGATTCCCTTACTCACTTACCGAGTAATAAACAGCCTATTCCCATGAACCCGACCAAACACTCCACGTCCAATAACGCGGAGAAAATAAAATTTCCCAAAACAGCTGCTATGTTGCCAACGGTGATCAGCACGTTCAAACTGGTGGACCTGGATTAAAAAACGGTTGGTTACTCGCGATCGAACGTCGCGAACCGTGGTATGTATTTACGCGTGCGGGCGAACATAAGTTTCGCGACGATAGACGAAAAGAGAAACGAATCACGTTATAAGGAAGGTATACACGTTCGTCTGGTTATTTGCGACACAAGCATTACCTTAATGGAATAGGAATAACGTCGATGTTCATGGCGGTGACGATATTACCCGTTATCCTTGTCGTTACGATTATAGCGGCTGCCAGTGTCAGCATATAGGGAGTTGATTGCGCCCAGTTTATTCCAAAACTGCTTATCACCGATATAAAGAAAGCGGCAACTACAACAGGAACGATTGATCATCCGACGAGCGCAGGATCCTCTTGTATCGCGGAAATTCGCGACGCCTGAGTAGGACTATAGTTACGGTGGATGCGTTCTGACGAATACGTTAAAACAATCGGACGTATATAAATTGTTGCGAATATATGATGTTCGTTGTCAGATGTTTCATTCGTTATTATCATACATTTGTAACCATAGCCTAACGAGTAATCAATCGTTAGCGAAAGAACGGTTCTTACGCATTATTGTTTTCTTCCTAAATTTTGAAGTGTATACCATGCCAGCGAGGAACGAAAACACGACTGCCGAGACTGCGATAATGGAGGAATTTTGGTATACCACCGCTTTGATTTTCCACTGAAAAGTAAATGCGAAAGAAAGAGAATTAAGAAGAATTTCTGATTATTCCAACGTTGGGAAACGATCGCGGGTTAACAAGCGTTGGCCACGCACTTCCTCACCGTTATGCAAATGTTGTTGAAATCTGGATAGTCTAAGTAATCTCTGGCTGGAACAGACATTCGACGATCCAACATTTCGCGTATGGTCGGCGCTCGGTCCTCGGTCCACCTCTCGTAGTCGAAATTATTCAGAATGGTGAAGAGATGCGGCACCCAAAGTCTCATCGTGTTAAATCTGCGCTTAATAGACGATCGAATCAGGCTTTCGCGACGCAACATTCATTTTGAAACTGAAGAACTTACCCCAGCATGCTACCGAATTGGAGAAAATTTAGAAACATAAAGGCTCGCAGATACGGAGAAGAGAATAAAAGTTTTGTGTTGTAATAGGCGAGTCGTATTTTTTCGGAATTCGTTTTAAACACGGAGCCCTGCGACGATGGCCATACGAGTAGCGTTTTAATCTGAAAGGGAAAACAGGAAGCAACGATGCAAGCAATGGTTAGGATTCTAGAGTAAATTATCACCAAGGTATCCACACTGTACCTTTACATTGCGTCTTATAACCATAAAGTCCTTTAAAATCTTACAATCTTTATGATTAAGCGATTAGAAACAGATTAAGCCATATTTGAAACTTCGAAAAGGATAGACGATATTCATCGAAGAAAGGGGAAACGGTCTGCTTGTGAGACGCAGCATAATACTTAGCGAAATAGCGCGAAATAAGTAACGTAAAAATGTCGTAGTACGAGAGATGAGAGATGTCTCGCGTACGTATCCGAATTCTTGCGACGCGATTAGGTAAAATGGGAAAGATTCGAAAGATTTGAGTCTCACCGGAAATGTGTCGGCAGGCTTCCTTCTGTTAATGGAGTACATTCTTTTAAGCAGCATCAGAGCTTCGTCGAGTTTACCGTTCTCTACGAGGTACTTGGGACTTTGAGGCAGCATGCTAGCTGTTACGAGACCGAGAACTGGTACAATCGAGCAGACCAACAAGTAAATCCGCCAAGCGGTGTATCGTTGATTGAACACGTTGATGGTCAACGACAGAGGAGTGATCAGAAAAGCGAGGACTGAAAAGAAACGGTCGTTTGATCGATGACAGGACCGAGATGGGACGAAAGAAGTAGGAAACCCGGAACAGGTAGTACACGCATGGCTTACCTGCTGGGATAATGATCGCCACGTTCATAGCGAGGTTTCCCCATCTGGTGAAACTGGCCTTGTAGCTTGGGGAGTGAAATTCAGAAAGATACGTGGCAACCATCGAGAACGGTCCTCCCGCGCTGAAATTCGTACTCTTCGAGTGAATGTACCGAAGCGATGTGTCACACGTGTGTCACGGCACACGTGTCGGGTATCGGATATCACAGGATTGTAGAACTGACCAGGGATGATACTCACAGAACACCGTTGAAGAACTTGATGACCAGAAACCCGTAGTAAGAATCGATAGCGCTAGCGAGTAAGTTTAGAATGCAATCCACTAGGAGGCCGAAGATGAACAAATTTCTCATTCCGACATGCGGTGTTAAGTGGTCCCAGAGGAAACTGGTCAACGCCATACCTGTGTGCGTTCGAGATCACATGAATCACGGTATAATAGTATCACGGCAATTGGCTCTCGACGAGATCGAGATTACCTAGGAACGGAAACCCGCAAAGTACACCTTTGTCAAAGAAAGTGAGCCTGAGATCGCACTCGGCGGAAGCTATGATGAAGGCGGTCGTGGTGGTATCGAAGATGCCGGTCCATGCGACCGGCAGAGCCGCGAGAAACAGCATCACGTTGAATATACCATAGCCTGTGAACGAGAGGGAAGGAAAGGTACACATACGGGAGAAAAAGGCATTTTGAGCCGCGAATTTGTCGCGACCATCGGCACGAGTCCTCTAACCTGTTGCCGATATAGCTTTGTCGATGTCCCCTGTTTCATCCGCGTCATCGGTTCTCACTGAAAATCACGAGAAGCTTGTCGGAAGAGCGAACACGCAGAGCAACGCGTTGCGCAACACGAAAAACGATTGTATAAGCCGAATCCCGTCAAAATCCTTACCGGTTATCGTCGATATTTTTCCATTGCTTCCACTATTCGTCACCATTTTTTCAATCTTACTGCGCGTCCAAAGTAAAAAAGGCGGAAGGTCGTGGCCACTCGGGAACCGAGAACCGAGAATCGCGCAAACGGAATCTCGCCGAATTGGACGAATCGAAAATCACCAATCCAACTTTTATGCTCGATCGTCGAGTTTATGGATTTATTGTCGAATCGAACAACTTCCAGCCAGGTGTGTAAACGTTTGCGCGAATATCACGAAAGACAACGAACTCTGTGCGACGACTCTCCTCCGATAGAATCCACAGCACTCTGAACTAGTAAGCGCTTCGTTTACTGGCGAGCATCCCGTTCGCAACGGTGTAACTTGCCAATTAAAACGGGTCAAACGATTCAATTGTTATGGTCCGCTCTCTCGGTCGACGAGTCCTCGTTTAGCGTCGCTGTAAATCGTCCTCCGATATCGTCGATAGACCATAACGATATCCACGATGATAATGATGACCGTGCTGCAGCAGTAGCGACGGCTGTTTGACGGTAGAGGCGGCGGCAGCGGTAATGCTTACTAGATTAACTGGCGAATTCGCGTCGCGGATTTTTGCACAAAAACTAAGTTTAGCCGTGATCGTACTACGCTGGACGTAAGTAAGAGTAAACGTCGTCGGTAGGGAATGGGAGAGCGCCACACTCGGGACGAGCGTTCCACCCGATCTGAATCGATCGAAGACGATCTTCGACCCTTCGATCTGATGATATTCCGTGATAAGATAACCGCACGTGCCAGTAATAACTTATTCTCCAAATACACGACGGCGTGCTTCCAACGTTATCAAGTAAGAAGATACCATTTCTCGAAAAAAATCCGACACGAAGGAAACGCGTGTCGTCGGAATCGGTGAAAACAGAATCAGTTCGCTCGATCGAATCTTGATTCTTCCGACTAATCGATCGATCGTTGAGTCGCGAGCAAAAGAACGCCGAACAAGTTCTCTCGTCCTGCTCTCCCATAATCAACTCGATCCTCGAGATTATTCCGATTACCATTGCAAATGCACGCCTCGATCGCCAACGTTTCGAATATACGTTCTACGTGTACCTTGCGATCTATCGTCAAGTTATGATTTGCTCACTAGATGTGAAAGTCTCACGAAAGAACTGGCAACGACGGATCGAGAGGGTTGCTCGTTTGTCTGTTTAAACACCGTGATTCTTATATTCGGACAGTTTGTTCGCTAGCTCAATAACGACGCGTACATCGTTGATGCGATATGGTCGCGTCTGCGTTGCGCAAAGTTTTGCCAGAGACCTCGAATTTATATGCCGTCGCATCACGCGAGAATTCTTCGTACGTAATCGTGATTGCCGAAATTATTCCCGATGTGAGATATTCACAATTGCGCTATAGCATAAGCGCGCTATATGTTGCGCGTTGCGAGCTATATCTCGTGTGCGTACGTATCGTAACCGACAAAGCTGTTCTCCCACTTTACGAGACAGTCTTCACGGTCGCGTGACAAGCTTGTGATCAAAGCGCGTCATAATTGCTGTTGAAACCTCGCAGCGCGTGATCGATCCGCGTTAACGCGTATAGAACGTATCGAAAAATGGTTCCCGCGAAGCTACAAAGCCAGCAAGTTGACCGAATTGGTCGATCGATCTTTTCGGACGAGAAGCCAAGGATTTCCATCGTGTTCTTCGAACGAGTTAAAACGTGGCCGTACACTCGAATCAACTAACTATACATATATATATTCGAGGCGCTTGCTTCTCAATATACGCAAATACGAAATCTTCGAGGTTCCCTGGTGTCGCGTCCAAAGCTAATGGCACAAAGATAATCCCTTTGGGTAACCCTCTTGGTTCTCGTCTGCTCGTCCCGTTAGTTTCAAAGGTCTTCAAAGCACTAGGTAATTCGCTCCCTCGTTTCCTCCTTGACGAACTCTATGATTCCCGAGATTACGCGCGTTTCTTTCTCCTTTCGATATATCGCGGTTTCCTTGTCTCTTCATTTTCGCGAAATTAACATCCACGAGAGGAGAAAGAAAATCGTGGTTGTGCGCGGCCGTAGCTACGTGCAAGCAGAGTAACGTTATTTATTCGGTCCACGTACACTCTTAAAGATAAGGACGTCTAAGCAATAATACCAACAATGGTAACCGACTCCTCGCGGAACGATCGTGTTTCCCTCCCGTTTCCTTCTCATTTTGCGAAAATTTATATCGCTTGGGATCAGTTCTCGCTCTCATCTTATTATACTCGTACGTCAGTGTACACGCATTTGGTCGAAAGTTTTCTTTTTTAACATGGAAAGCGTTCGAGTTGGGAATTTTTTGAAACGACCGTTTCGTTAGATTGGCGATTCTCTTTGATACAACGAAGAGAAATGTTAACGTTCGAGAGTTTACGATTCGATTTTTACTAGTCCGTCAAAGCAAAACACCATGGAGCAACGCTCGAAATTCGCGTTTCCAATGTCTGTCTTTCGATTCGTGTTTGCAACACGGATCGCTAGGCAAAGTTCCACGACTACTTTCGGTCTTTCCTTATTTTTTCGTCTGGTTTGTCGGTAAAAGCTTTCTCGCTCTTGATGCAATTCAAAATTGGACCATGCCACAGGAGGGTGGGAAGTTGAAGTATCGTTCAAGAATATTTCAGAGACGAGATTGCGATAAAAAGGGCGGGAAGAGCGGAGCTTTCTCGTCGCTTTGTTTCCCGCCGGCAGCGTTAATTAAATTACGCCGAGAAAAAGGAAGAGAAGAAAAAAGAAAGAGTAGAAGAGAGCAAAGTTTAAAACTGGCGTTTTCCTAACCTCGTCCAAACTCGAACATTGCCTCTTCGTTTCGAGATCTCGAGGCAGTTTTTTTCAGCCACTAACGAAAATTCCGCATCGATGGCTGTTATCCAGCGAACATATCGGTCACGTGGTATGTAAACTCGACGTCACGGATAAACCATAAATGCATCCACATTTGCCGTTGCTTCCGCGAAGATCGTTGTTCAAGAATCGTTGGACTCGTACGTGTCTTTCAAACCGCGCTGCTCTTGAACGCGCTACCTGCCGTTTGCATATTTTACGAACCAACCAGGTGGTTTCTGTATATTTCCCTTCCTTCCTATTTTCGACGACTTTCGCGTTATTTCCTTTCTTATTATTTTTTATCGGCGATACAGTCGACTTTGGCCAATTAGTCGGAAGTGTACGGAAAGCTTAAAACCATGTTTCTGAAATATCTTTGATATTCGAATAAAAAAGCGAATAAAAGATAGCAGATTGATCGTATTCTAAATATATTTATTCTAATGCCGAATCTTATAATTACACGAACCTACAATTAAGGGAACTTTGTCGAAAATCAACACGGAATTTGGTACCAGGCGTATTCGATTGGAAAGAAATTTGAAAAAGAACGCCAAAATATTTCGTAGAGGTATTATTGTTACGTCCGGTGACTCTTTACGGTCGAGGCGGTCACTAGCTACGCACATAGAATTAAGCGGATCGCGATAATCCTAAGAAACTGTCATAAAATGAAGCTTTTCGATTTACTTTAAGGCCGTTAATTGGCATAAAACGCCTTCGAGTCAAGAGGACCCTTATGGTTATTGCTCCATCAGGTGAAAAAGTGGGGAAACGTGGGTTTTCCCATTTTTCCCGGGATTCCACCCGCAAGCGACCAGTGGTGGTGCGACCACCACCCAGCAAGAGTTTTCCTTTGCGACAACATCGTCACCGAACTTCACTGGTTCAACGACTTTAGATCAGTCAACATCTCGGCACTGGTCTATATCTACTTTAGATCAGGTATTTCTCTAACTTACACATCCGCACCGAGCGTAAGCATCTTGTCTACAAGTTGTTGGAAATACATAATATCTTTGAACTGTTAATCAAGTGTTATAATAATTCAACCACTCCTATTATCCTAAACGGAATAGGGGATTGATCAATTTCGTGGCATCGATTGTATAATCGTAACGGGAATTTACGACTACCGTTCTTCGCGATTTCTCCGCGAACGGTCGAGAAACAGTTATATATGTATTAGTATCGGCTTGAGCAGGGCAGATAACCACATTGCTCTTAATGACTAATTGTGGAAGATATTTTTAGCAAAATGGTGAACAGCGTGTCTTTTCACCTTCGTGGTTACTGGAAGACGAACTAATCTTCGCACACTGAGTTTACGGAAACCAAACGATGACCAGACGTAGGTCGATAATTTCGTGAAAATCAGATTGACGATCTGGAAAGGAGGCGAGGTCGAGATGGTGCAGACCCAGGGCAAGTAGATCGACCAGTTGCGAGCAGTTTCGTATCGTGAAAAAGGCGAAACGAGAGTTCGATAGATACCCTTTGCCGTTACGTGGGTTTAAGTTTCAGGCAATTTTGGGGCGCGCTTCATTTTCGTACTTGCGATTAATCGTCGAGAAGTTCTGCTCTTTCGCAGATCTGGCTGCAACTCGACCGTCTCGGCTTTTCGAAAACGGCACGATAAACATTTAGATGCCGATCGTTCTAGCTGTCTCGCCGATAAGTTTCACGAGTATCGGTCTTGCCTAGCTAAAATATCTAAAACCACGTGGCTCGCAGGGGATGTCGATCGATTTCGCAGATTTTACCGGAGCAGAGGGGAGTTCGATACAGTTACGTTTCGCTCGTTTTCGATTCGTGTCACTCGGAAGAGAAACGCTTGCTATGAGAGCGAGTATTGGGAGCGGGAGTGGGTTGTGTATCGTGAGACGTTGCGAGGCGATGCGGTGAGGGTGGCGCGATACAATCCGATACAATTGGGACGGTGAGAGAAAGCTAGAGAGAGGAGAAAGGGAGAGACTAAACTGTCGGCAGACCGTATTTATTCTTGTTGCTTGCAACACGCGGGTTACATTGTATTCTCCAGCTAACTTTCCTAACGATCTCGTGGTTCTGCTCGTGTTTTCCTTAAATACGACGAAACTCTGAGATAAGCTGAAACCAGTTAAACCTAAGCGTTTCCTTCCCCCCTTTGTTGTCGCTCGGCAGTCGTTTAATGCTTGCGAGAAAACGAAAGGGTTTAAGAAGGAGAACGGGATCTTCGCTTCTGGAAATTCTTTCGCCGAAAGGGAACGACGAATAGGACGAGAAAGGAATAGAAACGGGAATAAACAACGAGAGGGGCAGTTTGCGAACTTTTGGTTTCCCGTAAATTCTTCCGGTCTTCCTGCTTGTTGGAACAGACGCGGATTTTCTGGTGCATGGTGTCGCAAGAAGTTTACGATTCGAAAAAATGTTGATTGCATTATCGAGATACGACTAATGGTTATACAGTGTAACGTTGTAAGTGTCAGAACAACCAATGGGAGACTCGTTTCAAATTCGTTATGTCTCGCTCTGTCGCATTATCTGTAAACAATGCAATTAGAGACTCTATCCGAGCTGAAATAAAGTTATTTCGAGCTGCGATAGAAGCTGCGATCAGCTCGCTGCATACGAAATTTTGACGAAGTTTTAGAGGCGTCGAAATAACGTGTTGCTGCCCGTGTACATTATAGCGAACACCCGATGTCGTCCCGTCATAGCTTGCAAATGCTATCGGCGCCCGCGTTAATTAGATACTCGCTCCAATGTCCGATAATTGCGCGACAGTCGGTAACTAGATCGTACTCGTTTGAGAGAACTTTTGTTCGCGGTACATTTGCGTTCGCGTTTAATGCATGATAATGACCGATATGCGTTCCATATGTCTTTTGCAAATACATAGGTATACCGTTCTATTTAGCGTGCATGTCACTTTCCTTCCTCCTCTGTTGTGAACTTTTGAAATTTATGGAACCGTGTTAATTCGATCGTGAACATTTGATCGTTCGTGTTAACCTTCTGACATGGAACGAAATAACGAAGAATATAAACTAGATAGAAGAAGATTCAAATTGTCATAAAAATCGTCTTTTTCAGATTAGTAAATTCTTCGTTTCGTAATTAACTTCGAAACATTTTTTTGTTTAACTATAAGAATCAAATATCGTGGTGATCGACACACGGACCACCCCTTCTAGTAGAGGAGGGCGTATTTAGTTGTAAAAATTATTGTTATCACAGCTGAAAAGTGATTGTGAAACATTGATATACCATAACACAGTATCGCGCGACTGTGAGCGAGCGGAATAAATCTCCTTGACCTTGACCTCGTCTTAAATCTTCTGGCTAACCGATAGCCCATTTGTAATTTTGCTGATAATTTCATTCGTTAAGAAGCCGTCGAAAAATTTCAAACAGTCCGAGACTCGTTTATTTTCCGTCTGTTGAAATAAGCTTTGCCCCGATTATTCAATCAATATTCATGCGTCTTGCGACAACAGGTTTGGGATATACACGTATATGAGACAGGGTGGAATAGCGAAATGGCGATCGTTCCGCTGTGCGTAAATGTAACATTTATTTCGGCATAAATTATGACGATAGATACATAGATTAGGTATAAATACAAAATGAATTGACTGTAGACAGGACTGTAGTGAAAATACATCGATGCGTTTGTCGCACCAGTACTCGTACTCGATTCGTTCCGCTTATTCCCGGCAACTATGATCGGCTCGACGACTCGTCGATTCGTCGACGAGCAATACTCCACAGAAATCGAACAACGTGATCGAATCGCGTTAGCGGTGCTTATAGAAAATACATACCAAGTCTCCGATTTTGTGAGCAACAATTTCTCGCACGGCGAGTTAGATTTGATTATTGGCGGGAAACTGCCCTATCCATCGTTCGCAAACGCTATACGCTCGGTACGATGGCTAGAGAAATTTGCGATTTTTGATTTCGTATAGCGGCGAGAGACCAGAAGAGGTGCACGCCACCTCACCTTTCTTTCCTTTCCTCCATTTTGATTCGCCACGGGTTGCGGTGGTCGTCGACGACGTCGTCGTTGCCACCATTTGATTCTCACGAAACGACCATGATCTTCGCGAAACGGCAACGATATTCGCTGCTTTCGATGCCGGGGAAAGGGCAGGCTGGTGAACAAAGAAACATTACCGGAGAAACGATCGAGAAAAGAACACGCAACTTTTTAGCACCGGACATTAAGAACGTAACGCGTTCCCTCGAGCGCAGTCGAGTCCGTGTAGAATATGTACATGTTCGGAATAGCGGAAGAAAAACGCAAGCCCGCGTGAAACGCAACGATTTGGCAAAATATCGCGTCGCTTGTCGCTACATGCGTCGTCGTAACCTACTTACATCGTATATGTATATAGTTTTTACGAACCGGTTCACGATTAATTAGGATCACAGCCATAGCTTTGAATACGAATACCTCTTGTTCGCATTTTTAAGACCGATACGATTATAGTTAATAATTTGTTTGCTGATAGTCGTAAGATTAAGTTGCAGGCTTTTCTACCATTACATCTCTCTAAAGCGACTACACATTGATTACGAGTGGTGTAGATTGCCGATAGTTGTACGAGTTACGGAACTAGGAGAAGCAGAGGTTGAGGATGAGAATGAAGTTGAAGGCAAAGATGAAGATGAAGACGAAGGTGTAAGAGGTAGAGCGTTTAGACTAGACAAATCGGATGAGAAGCTTTGAACGAAACCGGACTAGAGGCGAGAAGCCGATTACATTTAGCTATGTACTATATGTACTACTTTATGTATCTGCTGTCCTACGATGTCTGCCGCGGATCGACCGCATCTACTTACAGTACTCCTGTAGCGTACTAAAGACTATGCTTGCGTGGCAAAGCTCGACTACCGTGTTTCAAGCGGAATTCGAGGGTATTTCGTCACCGCGACGATCAGTCGTTCGCGATCCGATCCGATCTGATCCGAGTCGATTCGGTCCGTTTCATTCGGCGAATCGACTACCGTCGACATCGTGCTGCGGGTTTACCAGATTCTGTCGATCGTTCGTCTCTGTCGTCTAGAATCTAGAAAAAATAAAGTTTACCTACCATTCGGACGTGATCGCAAGATCGACGAAGACCAGAACAGTGGACTCGCCATGGAGACTGCCGAGGTGGAACACGCCAAAGAAAACGGACCAATAGGAATTGTAGAATGGGATTTGATCGGATGATGACGGTTCTAATGGCTATTACGATGACGATTATGACGATGATGACGGTGACGATGATGATGACGATGACATTGACAACGATAACGATCACATCAACTTTTCTACGACTACTACATGATATACGTCTACTTTGTTAACTCTCTCTACTTTAGGAGCATAAACACATCTAGCCCCTTGCTTTGTTCCGTTTCAATCGTTCGATAATTTCTGTTTTAGGATCTTCAATTTGATTAAGATCAGGATCCACGATGGAAAAATAACTCGAATCTTACGATGCGCCATCGTTCGACGATAAGAATCATATCGTTTGTTCGAAAGAAGTGTCTACACGCAGCGAATAACGTGACGTGTAAACCGATCGAACGATTTCAAACGGAACCTTGACAGTGGGGAAGATCAAAAGAGACTGACTAGAGACCCGTTGTGCACCCGACGAGGATGGACCGCCGTTTTCGTTTCGATTAGACGAAAGCATGCAACGGTGGGTCGAAGCTACTGCTAAGTAGTTAGGAGGGACCGTGATATCGGACGTATACGTTCACTTAAATCGTTATCTACCGATCTAAATATCCGCTAGTCGAAAAAAAGAAGCGAACACAGAATCAAGACTGTGTCGATAAGCGAGAATAATGTTTACTGTTTTACGAGCGTGCAGATGTCTATCTAGAATTTAGAGATTCGAGAGTCGCCTTCGCCTCCAATCAACGATATCTTATCATGATAAATCTCGCGGAAAAAATATATACGAATAATAGTAATAGCAATAGATGGAGTAATCTTCGAAGAGCTTATTCACTTAGATAGATAAAAATTTAATTTAGTACTGGATTTTGTTTCTTTCCATCAATGTGGCGTGCTTATTCGAAGATTACTTCTCTGTTTTATCTGTTTATCGGGCGACGAAAGCGACAGAAAGGAAAAGTCATGCGCGAGCCTAAATATCTGACGACTATTCGATCGATTCTTCTCTAGCCTCTTTCAAAGGTTGAACAAATCTACGACTGAATCGCCTTTACTTATCAGCGATTCGGACTACATCTAACAACTAGAATATCTGCTAGACGAAGCGTTACGTTTCTACGTCTAAACTAATTGTCTACGACCTACGGACATCGATCGAGTTTTCTCGAAATTTTAACTTAGCTTTTAAACGAATATTTGTACGCTGTTTTCGTAGCGATTTTCTATTCGGTGAATCGCGAATCGGCGAGAAACGATATCAGTGAATTTTCCACAGTCGTAAGTTGTCGTTTTGCAAGAAACGTTAACGAAGGAACTTTCCTTGGATAGGAAGGATAAAAATAAAAGACAGACAAGCATGATTTGAAATTTAGTGGAAAGGTAAGCGATCAATCGGTAAACAGCTCGCTCATCCCCGCCGAATCGCGAAAAACCATTTGAAACCCTGTAACGCGTAATAGCACACGACTAAATGGCACGTAGAATCATACTGGGTTCATTCGCGGTAGTCTACGTTTGGATAAATAGAAAGAGGAACGGACGCGAAGAGATTGTTTACATTCAAGTACGGAGGAAAGAACGAACAACAGGAACAAGAAGGTGGAAGGGCGTAACTGAGAGAGAAAATAGAGATAGAGGAAGAGAGAAAGAGAGAGAAAGATAGAGAGAGCAAAAGGTAGAAAAGGAGGGAGCATTGTTCGGTTATTCAAAAAAGATGGTGTCGCCGTAAAATCTTGACTATAGAGACACGAGTATCCATCGAGGTATGTTTAAAGCGAAACTTATCTGGACACGGGCGTTCTATTGGTCGATAAACGCTAATTTACGATCGATTGTAACTTACGTCTATGCCGTTCGCATTTGGTATCAGCTAGATATCGTTGAGCAAAGCCGAAGGTACAAAAATCACCGGGCTCGCGATCATTGAACGCGATCATTCGAAGTTGATTCGGATCGAGGAAGACGTCGCGTCGTGTTACGGCCGCGCGTCTCTCTATTCTTTAACAAAAATAAGTATCGCTTCGAAGTTAGGCCGCTACACGACAACGATCCCCGACCCTGGCCAAGAGGATTATACATATGTGTGTGTTGGGTGGAAGCGCGCGCGACTAACGGGGTAAAGTTTCCCGCGAGCTCCGTTCTTCGGAACGGCACGAGGAGGGAGGAGCTCGAGGAACGGGAAGCGTAGGAAGCTCGATCGCGCGTCAGTAATAACGATGACGATAATCGATCGGTGGACGAGGAGCAGCGCGTGTCCACGAAAGAAGGACGCATAGGAAAACTTATCGCCTGCGAGATTTACA
Source organism: Bombus pyrosoma (assembly GCF_014825855.1). Lineage (NCBI taxonomy): Eukaryota > Metazoa > Arthropoda > Insecta > Hymenoptera > Apidae > Bombus > Bombus pyrosoma. Next base: position 15,823,678 of record NC_057772.1, on the reverse strand, counting down.
ACTTACGTGCTAATACTTTGGAAAATGCTTTTCTCGATCTTCGATCACATTACTTTTGTATACTCCACTTCCATATCGTTCGCCACTAGTTAAAAACTACTTAATTCGACCTAAGTTTAAACGCTACCTTTGGACGTGTTGGCTTTTGCTCGTTTGTCGGGTGTCCGATCGCCCGGTTCGTTTTTCTCGATTTCTCGTATCGCGTATCGGGTATCCTGTGTCGCGTGTCCCGTATCAGGTATCGCGTAACGCAACCGATCGGTCGCGAATTCGATTGCAGCCTTGATCGCTAATTTCGTATATTTTTTTCGTGAATTTCAAGAGGATCGAGATCGGATAGCAGAATCGAGGACCGCGTTGTTGACGTGATCAATAAGCAACCCACTTGAAAACCACGATGTAATCCGCGTAACGATCTGCTGGATCTTCGATGCGGAAAGTGATCTTTCTTTCCAAGAGAACGTTTGTTCCGGATCGAGAATAAATCAGAAGGGAAGCCGCGCGCGTGATTTGGTTAACACCCATTTCCTTTTACGCGTAGTGTTCGCAATCCCCACACTCGGACAGCGTGGGTGTGGACGGGCACTAGGTGGGATTCGAGTCTTCGTAGGCCTTTTCGTAGTCTCGTCGACGAATCACCGCAAAGTGAGTCATTTGGAAGGTGTTGGTCTTCTTACAGCCACGCTCCAACGTGCCAGTCATACTATAACCCATGTTGAAGTCGCTCGACGACACGTTCGACGTCAGGTACAACTGACGACAAAAAGAAATAGGCAACGTTCACATTTGCTAACATCTGCGTATATGCGTATATATCTAAACTCGTGGTACAGATGAAGTGAAGGCAGCTCTTCGCTTGTATCACGAATTACGGCCTACGGCGTGTAATATCGCGTTTGATAATTCGCTTGCCCCGACTAAAACTTTCGATCATTTCTAGCAAGGAAACACGTGGAACTTAAAGTTCCGACTCGCGCGATTCGGTAACGAAGAGATTGGAACGGTATGTACCTTAAAATCGGGATCAGTGGTCATTCTCTTGAAAGAGCCGATAATATAAAGCGTGCCCGTTCCTGTGTCTACCATTTTTGCCTGAGTGCTGTACCTGAAACAACGTTAATTCGATGAGTAACGCGTTGACCGAACGATACGCATGAAACGACGATGCGACAAAGTGGAAAATGCATTTTAGACCGTTATGAACTTGTCCGCTATATTAACCACGGCTGCCATTTTTCTCAATTTATACGACGCATAGCATTCGATTAAAGTTTTCGATGGAGACTAGCAAAGCATGCAGAAGCGTTTATCCACAGTAAGCAATTGCCTCTCCAAAATCGTAATATGTCGAATGGTACGTGTGTACAGTGCACAAGTATAGAAGGCGAAAAGGATACGGCGAGATCATAAAATCGGACAATAATTAAAATTGAGTTCAAAAGTTAATTTATGTCTGTGTACGCCCGGAATATGTATCATATAGCCTTAACTCTGGCTGGATCAGTTGATGATCTTACTTGATACTTTATGATCTCACTGTGTTGCTTTCACAAGTATCCGTCGCATCAAACAACGGGAGTGGCGATGACCGGCCATGATAAATTAAAGCCTTGGCTAGTTAAATTAAAAGGACAAACATATAGAGCTGGTTGTAGTACATCAACATTTTCCAGCTGTTGCCAATTCTGACGGGCAGCTTTGTTGTAAAAAAAGCATGCAACCGCTCGATTCTCTGTGTAAGCGCTTTACCGTTTCGTGAATCAGTAATACGATTACCGTCGCGTTTCTCTGCCACGCTTTGATACGATCGTTACAACGTTTTGCTCTCGAAGCGATAAACGCACAACAGATTGAACGAGGAAGTTTACTTTGTTCGGCCAGGTCTAAGGTCCGAAAATCGATTATCGAGACCGGTAAGTGAGAAACATCGAGGATCAAAATGTCGTTGCGATAACGTTATGCTGACCAACGATGAAAGAAGACAACGTCGGATTAAAGAAATAATTTTTCAATTGGCAAGTTAGAAATTATTTGTAAAATTTCATTTGCTTCACGAGCAAACTCTGGTTATTAATACTAATAACTTGTAACTTGTGACTTGTAAAATATCACTTATAATATTATAGTTGGATTAGGGAGCAAACTATCGAGAGGTCTTGTGTATATGTAGTTGAGCGAAATATGTGTAGGGATGATCCAAAGAACGATCGGGGTAGATTGCGAATAGGAGGAGAGAAATCGCGAAACGAAGCGTGCCGCTACTTGGGCGTGGAGTCGTACGCGCGAAACGAGCCAAGAATAATTAATAAGGAAAGAAAGGTTGGAAAAAAGAGGGAGAGGGAAATTCGAAAGGGAAAGAGTGGCGAAGGAAGGGATTGAACCGTTTTCGGAAGCAGGGGCGAGGGGTGTGAAGGGAACGAAGGATAAGCGAGGAATAGAGCGAGAAGCGCGAAAAAGGAATAAAGAGAAAAAGGGAGAGGGCAACCCTCCCTGGTGACTCGAGGGGCTTATTCCGGCAAGCGCTTCAGCCGGCGACGATCATTAAAAGTTTAAACGCTCTCCATTGAAGTGCGGCGGATCCAACACTCGGTTTAAAATCCACCGTGGCTGGTGCTTTGACTTTTCCTCCGGTTCTCGATTCGCTTCACAAAGGAAAGTTCCGAGCCGGAGCACCCTTTCGATGCTCGAGCTGTCCGCCAAGCTCTACGTACCTACCTACGTACCTACTCGCATCGATTGCCTACACACGCTTCTCCTTGTTTCGCGACTAAAATTTCTTTCGCTCGGGCTTCGATCGCTGGGCACCGTGTTGCACGTCGAGCTGTTCAATAAAACATGAATCGAACGAATTCCAATTGGCGCCGTTTGTCGACCTGTCCTAAACGCGATCGAAACGTCGCGTCGCGTCCGTTGTTCGTTGTTGGTTTCGCGCGCGGAACTTTTGCTCAAGAACGGGAGAAAGGTTTGTCGATCGCTGCCGATTACATTTTTTTACACGTACGTGTACTATTGTACGTGTATTATCGAAACGAGATATAAAGTGGATGTGTGTGCGGTTCGGTCAGGCAATGAAACAACGCGCCAGCTATATACTGTCAGCGAGGATGCAGGATTTTCGGGGCGTAATCGCGAGCTTTGACCGGTGTCGCGTGTGAACGTGGTCCGAACTTGCAAATAGCGCCGTGTTTGCTTCCCCGTACGAAAGTTGGAAGCGGTTCGAATCGAGGATTCACCGACCGCGGACCCGTTTGTTTGTCTTGACTTAGCGCGGTCTGGCCGCCATGCCGTGGGCGACTCACAAAATTACTAGGTGGAATATTTCGGAAAATTCGCCTCGCGAGTGCTGCCGAGCGTAAGTGTCGCAGAACGATCCGAATACGACACACGACTCTGCTCCGTATGACTTTGTAATTAATTGCACCGTTTTCCAAGGCGAACGCGTGCTAAGTAATTTTCAATGAGATACGTTCCAAACGATAAGCTGTAATCAGAGTTGACCCTGCATCGCTCGATCGGTATGTTCAAACGGTAAGTGGAAAGTTTGCACGCAAGTCGACACTCTTGGCAAGTCAGTTTCTCGATTAATTGGCTCTTTCGACAAGTTTTGGAAGTAATTGGCTGTTCTTCGACGGACGATCGAGGATCGAGGGCGACATCGAGTCAAGCGCTCATTCCACAACTATTTCTCAACTACGTTGACCCTGTCGCGCATCTCGATCCTTCGATATGAAAGGATAAAAAAGGACAAGAATAATGAAAAGGACGAACTGTTGGATAATGACATTATAGGAGAGCCGTAATTAGCGAGACATTGAAATAAGTGGAAATAGGACACATACGTCGCGATGCGTTGAAATGCGTGGAAAATGAGTCGGGACCACAAAGGAGTAGTTCGTGAAAAGGAAATAAGTGGGTAGTGAAATTTCGGATGCATCGTCCCTGTAATCTTCAGCTGGTAAAGTGGCAAGCAGGGTATAGGCATTCCAACCACGTAACCTAAAAGCACGAATTTCCGTTTGCCGGCAGGAATACGGTTATGGCAAAACGTCGTAACGATGTACGTGTGCATCGCTCGCGTCCTCTTAGAACGAGTCCGTTAACGTCGTAACAATGGTATTATCGTCGACAACGTGTAAACGCTTCGACATCTCCAGCCATTCTGATACCACGCAAAACTCACCTCCTGGTTCCAGCAACTTCGACTACCTTGCATCGACTACGACTCCACCAAAACGGTGTCAAAGTCCAGTAGGAACTGCTCGCGCTTCTCGCCCAGCCTTCCTCCGGAAATAGAAGCACCTGCGGCATACAGAACATATTCGATGCTTTTGCGCGACAAGAGATACGACAGCGGAATGTTGAAATTTCACGATCCAACGGACATTAAAGGCTGAACATGAAAATCGGACGAAGTGGCGAAGAAATGGATCGAAGGGAACAAGGGACAAGCACAAGAGAGTTAGCTAAAAGGGGAAAGAAAGAGAGTGAAAGAGAGAGAGAGAGAGAGAGGAAGCAGAGTTCGTAAAAGGTAGTAAGTTTTCTCCAACGCGCGACAAAGGAACGCTTCGGGCGAGCCACGATCCTCCTTCCGGGGTTAAGCTCTCCTTTGCGTTCTCTTTAAACTTGTCTCTCGTGTGATGCCTTACGCGACCGATTTTTTCGTACATTATAGCCGCGATTCTTTTCGCGCCTCCTTCCCATCGGTACATTGTATCAATTAGGATAGATGGAATGCAAACCGACACCGTGATTTCTTATGCGTTACGATATTTTAAGACAATCTCGTCGATATGGAAATACTATCGATAGCGTACGAATACTTGGTTTTTTCGTAAAACGAATTTGTAATGAAAAATGGTGAAATTGCAACAAATCGTGGGAAGATAGAGAACGCGAGAGAAAAATTGATAGGGAAGTTTCTCGCCTGTTCGGTGAACTGATGAAACTGATGCGTTCGCATTGGCCAGCGTAGTTTGCTCATCGAGGCGAATCATCGAAGAAATCAGTTCTGTCGTCTGGCTTATTTAAGTTCGAATAACGAACTACCATCTTCGTAATTTCTCAGGCAACACGACTCGCGAACAAAACGGAAAATACTTTTACGGGCGTTTCCTCCGTCGCGAGCGCCCTCCTTTGAATATATCCCTTCGTTCTTCTCGCTCGTTTTTCCGTAGCTGAACTCGGAGCATCGACCTCGTGTTCTGAGCAAAGGTGGCGTTTATTCGTTCTCCAACTCGTATACCTACATAACTTGTAGCTCGTAATTAGGTATCGTAAGTTAATTTCGCGAGATCTCATTGGGGATATACGACACGGGATATACCGTCCGATACACCATCCGATCCGCGGAATCAGTAAGGGTAACCAGCTTGCTCGAGTACCTTGCCCACTACCTTGCCCGTTCTACGCACACCGGATATACCTACCGGTTAATCCGATAATCCGCTACTTCGGTCCATTGCCTCGTCGATCGCTCTATTCTCGTCTCTGGCTCCACGCGCGTGCCTCGTCTCGTCTCGTCGTTCTCCCTTTCTTTACATCGTTCCCAACCCTCCCGTTTATCTTTCTAATACTACCTGTTTGTCACCCTTATTTGTCAGCTGATTCTCCTTTTCCTTTTTGCGTGCTTGTTCATATCTGTTCGCTATCTTGCGTTACACACACACACACACCAGAACACAGTCGAGATGTTCACCCCCTCGATTCCAGATAAAAAGTACGACAATTATTGCGTACTTCGATCAAATGCACTCATCAAATGGACTCATCTCGCGAATTCGCAAAGTTTCACTCGATTTAGTTTCTGAACGCAATTGGATGCACAACGCCATCGTGGAATATCAATGGTGTTGTAAGAATAAGAATCGGGAAACTCTTGACTCGCCAAATCGCGCAAAGAAAAACGGTAACACGATGTTGGACCGAGCTATGAGTTACGAGCTATGAGCCACAGCCACGATAATGAATTCGACCGATCAACGTGACGCGTCGAACATGAAACTTAGCGGGTCCAACAAAATCTGTCGAGTCTCGCGTTTTGAGAAATTGCGAGTTCCCGTTTCTCCCGGGGCTTCGCCGAGAAAAGTTTAGCCAGAGAATTGGCGAGACGATGCGAGCGGAATTTTAACTAGAATTCGAAATGGCGAGGAATTTTCTCAAGGAATTTCTCGTTTACCAATTTCTCTCTCCTTTCCGTTCGCAGCTAGCGAAGGCTCGAGCGATCGAGTTCCCGAGGACAAAGCACTGGGTATTTTCTGGGTTAGTTGCTCGAGAAAACGGTAGCCCGGTAACGCGATGCCGTTCCGGACGATAAATATACATATACCTGCATGTACATCTATACACACGTACGTTATATAAGTATATACATCTACAAACGTGTAGGTTATATAGATAAATTATGTATATATATATATATATAGTACATGTACATATTAGGTTGTACACGGGTACAACCTAGATTAAATCCGGTTCTCTACGAAATCCCAGAAATCGCGGTACCCACCGATCCGTGCGACGCGACGCTACGGTCAGCAATACTTTACACCTGCCACGCTACAAACCTAATTAGATACGACGGGCTTAATCTTGCACGCGTAATGGGGTCGTTGAACGAAACGGGTAACGACCTCTTCTCGTTTCTCCTTTCCTCTTCTCTTCTCTTCTCTTTCGCTAGTCGCGAGCAAGCCGTGGAAGATTTTCCTGCGAACATTCGACTCCATCTCGTTTTATCGATCATCGGACCAACTAATCGTAATTCGAATTTCTATCTGCATTTCCTCTATATCCGATTTGATAAACCGGACTCTACCAGTTACGTTCCATCAGCTATTCTGCTTCCATTCACGTACTATCCTTAAGAAAGAATCAATCTTCGAAACGACTCGTCGAACAAATACCGCGAAGTGTGCCTCGACTCGATTCCGATCGATCCCTTTCGCATTTACCTTCCCCTAAATTGGGGAGCGCTTCTTTTCATCCAGCTTCCTCTGTAGTCTTCCATCCGCGATTCAATTTTCATTCGGCAGCACTAGGTCGCCTCCGTATCTCGAATCGGCAACCGTTGGACGATCGCGTCGCGTTTACGCGTTAACAACCGTTCACAACCGTCCTCGTTAATCGTTAAGAAGTTCGTACACAGAAGTAATTAAGCGGCGCATCGTCGACTCGTTAGCGTCGAAATTATGTTTTAGGCAGCCACTCGAGCAAACTTAACGACTCGGCTTTGATGGTCGGTGTCGAGGAAGAAAGAAAAAGGAAGACACGCTGGCGGCAACGCGACAACGGAACGACCGATCGACAAATTTGTCTACGATCAGCCGCGTAAAGGAACGTTCATGGTGGTATCACCCGTCCTTGGTCTTTGGTTTCTCCGATTTTATGCAAGGCTGGAAAGAAGTGGAAGAAAAATGAAGTTACGATAACGTTTTGTCGCGATTCGATCGCTTGACCATCAGAGGGCCAAGCGAAGAACGGTGTGAAAAGAGACGCAGGAACGTGAAGTAGATAACGGATAACGGGTGATGGGTGATGGGTGACGGGTAACGGGTGACAGGAAACGGGTTGCGGGATAGAGTAGACGGGTGACAGAGACGGAGGTTGGGGATATCGTGGGGTTGAAGCGCAGTATAGGGACTTAAACAAAGGAGAGCCGTTAGAAACAAGTGGCGCCGATTAAAAACGCCGACGCCACTCGCTGCGATGCATCGACAATCACGTCGTGTTTTACTCCAACTTCGTTTTCCTTTCTTCTCGTTCTGTTTCCGTTATCGCATTTTTTACACGCGGTCAATCGACGTCCCGATGGAATATCCGCGCTAACATTTCCACGATTCTTCCCTTCCCTCGATCACCGTTATCATGTTCTTCAGGCAGTCGATCGTCATCGTGAAAAATCGTTTTCTTGTATTCGGTGGAAAACAGGGAAAGCAACGAGAACGTGTTGATAGAGGCACGAGAGAAACTGTACGAGAAGTACGGTGAGCAGTACGAAAGCGTAGATAGGTATTCTAGAAAAGCGAAAAAAGAGGGGAAAGAAGCTGAGGTAAGAGGTAGAAGTAACGGGCGAGAGGAGTAAAAGTGGGGGGGGGGAGAGAAAGGAGAAATGCAGCGTAAAAAGTAATTGCGAATCGTGACCAGTGGTGAGGATGTCGATGAAAAAACTAGCCTTCCGTTGGTAACGCGGTAACGTCCTGCGACCTACATCAACGAAAGCGAGGATACATTATTACTATCATCGGAAAGCAAAGCTCCGATGGTGCGACGGCCGCAGGGTGTTTCAGGGTCGGTTGCCATGGCAATGCGCTGGGACAGCCACGGGGTGCAGCCTGGAATATCCACCCTCTTGCCTCTTTTCCGCGATTCACCCTGCTCCCCCAACTCACCCTCCCTCTTTCGCCTCTCTCCGTTTCTCTCAATCCCCATACCGTCCTACCACCTCTCCTGTTCCACGTTTCCTCGCTCCACATCCTTTCCGTCTATCCTCCATTTCCATCTCCGTTCCTCCCGCAGTCCTAACCTCTGGATCCAGCTCCTCTCTGCCTTCCTGCAACCCCAAGCCCCTTGGCTCTCCGCCCCCAACCCCATTCCCATTCCTATCCCCATCCTTCCGTCACCACGGCGCCTCGCCGCGCCGCGCCGCGTCATAGTCATTCGGTTGCCGTTCCTGCTCCTGCCACACTGCTTCCAATCCTCCTCCCTACCCTTGTTCGGCGTTCTTCCATCATGCGTCTCTCTCCGTATCGTTACCTTTCCGATTGACTCTCTCTTCCGCTAGCTACGCTACTTCGTCTAATCGTACTACCAGTGCGCGCTTTATTTCGTCACAGCGGATATCATCCGGTCGCATGCTTTGTCTCGTTGTCGAGGCCGTCACGATCGATCACGCGCGAGACCAACGTATAGCAAGGAAGGTACAAGTATAAATATAGTTTTTGGCAAATTCGTACTATGAAAGAAACTTTGTACTTTTTGACGTAGCAACCTTGTTTTCCCTTATATAAGTACGATATTACCTGGGATAAAAGAATAATCGATTCGCGTGCTCATCGAACGAAAGAAGAAGAAAGGAATAGTATCGTAAAAGAACCCTACGTTCCCGAACTCTGCTCGGTTTCTAGCCTAACCCACGCTATCCTACGAGAAAGAATCGAGACGTTCCTTTACCGCCGTTGGTTTTTCACCCAGCCGAAAGTTCCTCCGTTAGTTCGGCCGTTATCGGAGCTATGCAACGTTCCTTGGCTCGAGAACAAACCAGTCTTTTCGAGTCTAGCGGTTCCATCGATCTCGATACCGCATTCGAATCCGGCTTTTTCTTCCTTTTTCCACACACGCATACACATACATGTTCGAAATATCGTCCCTCCAATGTTGCACTTTCCCATTTCGAAACAATAAAAAACTGATCGTATTTTTAGCAATTTTAAATACCCAACATCGTTTTCAAACGATTATTTATCGTATTTGGAGATGGATGTTTTGTAACGCTCGTTTTAGCGTATCCTATGACACAGGATAAGTCGATACGAAGAACGAGGATCCAAAACATTTCATTTTCTCGCTGTTTCGAACGAAATAAACTCCACCGGACGAGACTACAAGTCCTGAAGCTTGTCTGCCGTTTATCATCCAGGCGATCGTTTGTGGCAAAGCGGAACGGAACTGTGGCCATTTTCAAAGCAAAGCACGGCATACCAGGACGATAAAAACTACGGGGAAAAACGATAGAGAACCGATAAATGATTTTCCCTTTTTGGATGTATTCGAGGATCGATCGATTCTGTCAAAATTAAATGCGAGGAAGGCAAAGAGGCTGTAAGAAGATAGAACAAGAGTCGATGAATTCATAAATAGAAGCAATAGCTTTTGCGACGAGGCCATGTTTTTTCCAACCTTTTCCTCCTTCTGAAAGATTCCGTGACCTTTTCCTTTCGTTGGTCCGGCGCAGTCTCGCATAAAAAGGGAAAGCTACGGCGGACGAAACGAAACCCTTTCATCCGGGATATCTTTAATCGTGCCGACATAAAGAACGTCTGCGACATTGAAAGTCAGAGAGGTCACCGCCTAGGCCATTCATCGTGCTAGACAATGTTGCCTTTTATCGAAGTTCAACCGCGCGGAGACCTGTGCGTCTGTACACGCGAATACGCATTCCTTTTTCTTCCCTTTTATCCGTATTTGTCGCTCTCCTTGGACGATCCATGCCTCTCCAAGCGAAAGTATGTAGCTCAAAATAGAACTTTAACGACCGAGCACAGAAATCATTTGGAGGTTGACGCGAATTTTCGTGACTACGCGACGCGTCGTCGTCGTCGTTGTCGTCGTCGTTGTCGTCGTCGTAGCTCGGGAGATCTAAAGACGAAAGGCGGCTGTTTGGTCGCGTCAGATTACTCAAAAAAAGAGATCGTCTCTCGTTAAAAGAAAAGTCAGAGGGCACTTCTGCTTGAGGAAGTCTTTAATATGCAGATAACGAAATTAGCCAAGGAAATCATACTCATCCATATTCAAAACATTCGCTAGGAAAAATTACCATCCAGCTGGATTACGGATTGCAAACATGAGATTGGATTAATCAGTCGTCTTGCGATTTCCCCACCGTGCGTGTTCATTGTCGCGTATAAACGTATAAACGAACGTCCCGGTGCGGGGTTTTATCGCGATATACAGCGATATGTCATGATGTATAAGACGAGAAGAAAAGTTTTGCTGCGAACAATTTTCGGTCGGCCAAGGCTAAACAGCTGACGCGATAAGATCGAAAATATAATCTTTCGTCGGATGATTCGATGTGATATTCTACGAGCGATCGTCGTTCGGAGTAACCCCTCGTAAAAATACGCCGGATGTTCTTTTCTGGTTCGAACGCGATCTCTCGTTTCCCTCGCAGAGAGGAAAATTCGATTCGCCATGAATCGAAAGAATGCTGGCCGTTTGTATGCGCGAGACAAGATTCGAAAGGTGGAAAAGGGGGAATAGGACAGAAGGAAGGTAATAAATGAACGCGATGAATAATAACTTGGTTATTGAAAGAAAATTCCGGCCGATACGAGTTTTGAAACTCCGAAACATTAGCCCAGTTCCACGAGCAACACGGCTAAGGGACCGACTTTCCTTTTCTCCCTGGCTTTCTCTTCTTCTCTCTCTTTCGCGTTTCGTCTTCTCCGAGGCCGAGTTCTCCGAGTGTACGCTTCGGCTGGCGTTACCGATGAGCCAACCTACCAACCTCCCGGCCTCCGTACTTGCCTCCAAGCCACGTCCGCATAATGGCTATTCAGATAGCGAATCGATTTATTTCCCCAGGGACTTTCGGATACTTGGAACCTTTCTCGGCCTGAACTTGGAACGGATCTTTCACCATTCTCTGTTCTCCGAACTCCGAAAACTCTTACCGGGCACCATAAAAACAGCATTTTACAAGAACTGAATTTTCTCTTTGCTTCGAACCAAATGAAATCGCGAAGGAGATATTCGTTCTTATCTTCCGAGTGATCGTAACAACGCTTAAGACGTAGAAATGACTATAAAAAAGACATCCGCTTACCTTGTTTGGATATCCGTTGTATCGGAGAAGCTTCTTGCAGCATTTGCCGCGATTTTCGTAATAAAACATCTGGACCATTTCTGCGCGATCGGTGGCCGCGCTGACGGTGAACGGCGCACCGTCGGTTCCGAAGCTCCTCGAAGAGGAGGCCGACTGCTGCTGGGCCGGTGATTCCCGGCGGCCGATCGGCACGCACGGGCACCACCCCGAGACCATCACACCGATCGACCCGGATCCAGCCCGATCCACGTCTTTATCCTTCGCCTACCGCGATCCTTCCTTCTCGCGCGGAACGTTGTTTTTCATCATTCCCCCTCTTTTCTCTGCTTTTCCTTCTTCTTCTCTTTTTATCCGTTTCGCACTTTACTTCCCTCCTTCCCCTTTCAGTTTCACCCTTCTTTCCCCTCCTTCTTTCAATTCTTCTGTTCTCCTCCGTTAACCTCTTAGTTTCGCGGTTTATCGCCTTACAGCTAATTTTTCGCAGTTCTTTGGCACTTCTTCCTTGGATAAATACTTTAGAACAAACTTCGTTGGCATTGACGTTATTTGCTCGTCTGTGCACTCATTGTCGCCGCCTTCGAGATTGCTTCTGCCGTTACTGGTGCTGTTAGTCAACGTAGCCGTCGCTACCGGCGTCGTAACGATGAAATTTTGTTACTTTCCTTGGTATTATTGATCCCTGCCACCTTTCGTTACACACAACCTGAAAAGATCAATACGTTTTTAGAATAGCTACGGAAATTTAGAAATTAAGCATTCGTTTCCATTAGATAGGAATTTTGACGAATAATTGGCAAGTGTTCAGGATATCGTCCGATACGAATATATATTTTCGACGAATCTCTGTTCGAGAGAAGAACCTTAGGGGAAAAGAAGCTACGTCCGGAAACGACATCGAGACGATACCTTACGTGAGTCCATTGATCCTTCCTTTTATTATAGAAGGGCGTACGAAGGGATTTGATTACGTTGATAATCTGTAAACCTGCCATCTGGTAAAATTTTTTTGCTGGCGGAAGTCGAGGAAACTGAGGAAAATCGATCGTTCGATTATATAATATACTACATGAAACTAATATCGAAATCGATGGAATTCGAGAGGTGTTGTGAGTTGTAAGAAAAGTACGAAGAGAATAAAAAATGATCCTGTAATAATGCTAGGCTCATAAATCGGTTTAATAAGTTCGTTATATCGAATACGTTGTTTTCTAAAAAAAATTGAAGTTCGACCACGCGGCAATAGCGGCAGCGCAAGCATGAAAAAAACTGCACGCGCGAATTTGCAATTCATGAAAGGAGCCGACGGTATTTGTCGTCGGCGAAGCAGCGATATTTGCAGGACACGCTAGGCGACCCAGTTCAAGGATGGAGCCTAGCGCCTAGTGCGTGGTACCTTGCGACTTTTATTTCCTTTCCTCCCTCTCTCTCTCTCCCCCCCCCCTCTCCCTCCACTCCCTCGCGACCGACTTGGTGACGTACTCGTACTACTTATACAATTCACACGTACCTTTGGAACCTTTCTTGCACGAACTTTCGTGACAGGCAGGAACCGCTTAAATTTAAAAACGGCAGACTTAAAGGAGCAACAAGGAGCGAACACAAGTTTGCAAAACTACGTTTGTGAATTTATTTCGATAAAGGAAACGATAATTTACTTCCAGTTGCATTCGAAATAAAAACATGTCGTACCGTTTAGACGTTTCTAAATATGAAACCGATTTATGTTTTTTTGAAGAATTTTTTCACATTTACTTCCTTGTCTTTTCTTGTCTTGTCTTTCTTCCATTTTACTTATTACATCCTACTTATCTTCCTTTCGATGGGAATTCGTGAAAAATTTATACATGGCGGGACGATGAAGCGGACGTTCATCGACCGCAAAAAACTATCCAAGTGTTTTATACGGAGCTTTCGATAGAGAATGACCGATTGGCCGACGCAGCGATGCATCGAAGGGACAGAGCGGGGCGGATGCAGCGAAATGGAAACCGCAGGTTCGGCGAACTCCCGGAAAATCGGAGGGAAACTCGCGCACCTGACCGGTTTGTACGCGTCCAGTTTTACCAGAAATCGTGAATCGGTATCGGTATCGATATCGAACGATGCGGTTTTATTCCCGCTGGAACCGGGAAGCGAACCGAATCTCCGGCAGAAAACTCGACCTATCTTTTTAAATTTTCAAACTTGGCTCGCCTACGCAAACGCGACATTGCCATGGAAAAATGTTCATTGCACGCGACAGCAGTAAGCATCGAATTCCCCTGGCAAACGTCATTCCCTTTACGCGTGTTATGTATGATCGTCATTTTAATTTTTTTTTCCGTGATTATGAGTTCGTTCTTCGATTTCGTTTCTACATGGTTCTTAGGAAGACAAGATACAGATAGGAAAAAGAGAGAAGAGTTGGTTCCGTTTTTATTGAAAATTATTACAATTTGTGTCGTTCAAGTTTTTCCTGGATTTCTTGGCGCCGAGCTAGTACCATAAACGAGTACGCAAACATCTATGCGATCACCGGATTACAAGGCGTAAATTTATCTTCAAATTAGTAAGGTAAACTGTCTGTTGTTGAGTTCAAAACGATCAAATTAGTATTACAATACTATAAGAAATTGCACAAATTTTCGATGTAAATAATCCTTTTCTCGATAATCGCGGAAGCACGGTATATTTTTACATTTTAAAATTGTTTCTGCGTCTTAATTAGATTCGTATTAAAAATTTAAAGACATTTGATCGAGGCAAGTTTACACTTATATATGCATATAGACGCGTAACAAATTATTAGAACAAAAGTCTGTCCCTCAAAAGTGTTTTCTTTATGACACAATTTTTGCGCGAGCAAAATCCTAACGTACAGAAGTCGAATAGAATAAAAATCACGGCGGCATTTTTCTCGAAGCAAACGATTTCGCGTAATTACAACCATTCTAAAAACGCACTTTAAAGTCGCGCTGTAGACGTCAATGAACGATTCTCGTTAAAAATTGCACGCCAAGCTTTAAGCGATTCTGTCGACCGTTACAAACGCAACTAACGATTTAATCGTGGGAAAACAGATGAAAATCATTGTGAAACGAATGCCAAGCGCGTGCAAAAAAAGCGAAAGTTTCACGAAAAATTACAAATCAATGTTCCATTGTTAGTATGATTTAAAGTAAACGATCCGATCGTCGCCAGGTTTGCTCGTATGGATTTGTTTAACAATCAACCAGCGGCACGAGAACAACGGAATAACGCAACGGTCAATGGCCAATGGTCAAGGATCAACTGTCGATTCTTGACGTCCATAACACGTACCGACTCTCTCATCATCCATCAAAAAACACGAACTACATTTTCTAACAGAGTGAACGCGCATAACAACGAGAAAACGAAATCGTAGCGATGGACCTACCTTGACACGAAGGTGGTCGATGCACGGCTCTCGATCAAGTCCGTAGCAAAAAATCCAACATTGCCGCGTTCATGGTTTTTGGAAGAAATTCAGCCTTGAACATTCGCTTCTATCGCGTCGTGTGAAATGGCACGAGTCATGGGAAACAAGCAAGAAAATATGAGACAATGCGTGAGAAACGGGGATGCGAATAGAAAGAAGGTGGTTCGTGGTAGAGAAAACAGGCTAAGCATGAAAGAGAATGGGAGTGGGAGAAACAAGGAAAGAAATGAAAAAACGAAAAAGACAGTGTGTATGTAAGAGGTAGAGATGGACAGAGAGAAAACGGGGGAGGAAATAGATTATCGGAGGTATGGCGAGATTTTTCGATGGGATAAAGACGGAAAAATCAGGTTTGGTCGCGTGATCAGTATCGATAGGCAACTGGGAGAACCGGAAGAGGAAAAGAGGAAGAGAAAAGCGAGGAGCGCGCGCGTTCGCGCAATCGAAACAAAAGGAGAAAACGCGACTCTCGAGACGGCGAGCGAACGCGAACTAAGAGGGGCACGGGCTCGTCGGCTCGTCGGCTCGTCGCGCTCGACGTCGCGCTCGACGACGAGCGGCGCTTCCTTCGTTTCGACGGCGCAGGACAGACTGAGAACTCGCCACCCGTTGACCGGCCGCCACCACCGAACTCACTAAACCCCACACCCCCACCTAACTCTCTTATCCGTCCCTTCCTGGCTTACCGTTCCGTTCCGTTCCGTTCTGTTCTCGTTCTCTTCCTGTTCTGTTCTGTTCCATTCCGTTCCGTTCCGTCTCGTTCTATTCCCTTCCCTCTCTTCCCTTCCACTCCCTTCACTCCGAGCCAACACGCGTGCCTTCCTTCCTTCCGCTCTTCCCTTCCGTGCTCTCTCTTCCGCCGTTCAGCTCTTCCTTTCGACGCTCCAATTCCTCGCTCAACACCGACCATTCGATTTTCTTTCCTTTCCTCTCCTTTCTTTTCTTCGTTCTATTTCTTAACGCGATTCTTTCCCTTTTTTTTCAGGCTGTCCTTCTGGAATGCGCTTTCGGAAGAAGCAACGACTCGTTAACCGACCGAAACGCGATACGACGTGACATGCCGCGGCTCGACGCGACAGGACACACGTTACAAGACGATTTGCCATGGAAAATAAGGGGATGCTTCTATTCGCGGTCCATGTGTGGATCGGGACGCGCACGCGCTTCCATAAATTTCTCTGTGAAGTCCACGAGCCGCGTTTCGGACGTTCGTCCGTACGTTACGACCGCTACGTGTTCATACCCGTGAATCGTCGCGTTCTCCTTCTGTCGTTTTCCCGCGTGCAACGATCCATCGATCCTACCACCTAACTTCCGTTTTGCGCAGATATTTTCAGGATATTTGCGATATAGAGAATTTATACTGGCTTTTCATAATGTCGGATAAGAAACGCAAGAGAAAAGTAGGATTCTTTGTTTTATCGCGTTTCTTTATCCTTTCGTAATCTCGGCAACGCATGATTTGTCACTCTTATAAACGAAACGTTCGCTGGTTTTGTTCGTTTAGAGCTTAAAAGTGTTGTTGCTGATTTATCTGTTGTCATGTACAGTTAGTTGACAAATCAGGATATGATCCTATTCTCGTTCGGCGGTTTTGAGATTTGCAAAGTCTTCGTGAATGCGAGACGAAGGAATTTCGAGGGTCGCGCCGGCGAGATATTTCGGCCTCGAGAGCATCGAGCGAATACAGGGGAAGCACCCGCTTAAAAACGTCTCCCTAACGAACCTATTTACATTCGATAATTAAACGAACGCCCACGCAACGAAGCGTGCACGGCCAGACTTGAAAACAAAACTGCACCCCATACTCGACTCGTTGCTCTGTCGTCTATCCCGATTAATAATGCAACTTTAAAACCCTCGCCCCGTGTCGTTGTCTTAGGAACCTGAATGGTCGGTGTGAGTCAGCAAGATCCATTGGTAGAGCGTCGAGAACGTACGAAATACGAGCTGCATTGTCCTAACATCCCGCTTGTCGCTCTCAAGCACGGGAAGAGCAAAGCGAGTTAAAAAATCGCACGCGGGTCTACTCGAACGACGGCCGTATATTCGCTTCTTTTCTATACGCGAACGGAGTTTTCGTTTCCCCACGAACACGGAATGGTCTTCGCGAACGATAAGAATACGAAGATAGTGCGGTATACATGTGTACATATACGAACGTTTCAGATGGGACGAAAGAAAGAAAGTCGTTTTCGTCGGTTCAGGCGGTTCTCGAGATTCGCACGCGCTTAACTACGAGACTTGCCGGAGGATCGATGAGCTTTGAGAAAATCGTCCAAGGAAAGGGACAGGAAAAGGAAACCCGCGGCCGAACGAGCAAATGAGAGCAAGAGAGAAAAAAAGAGAAAGTTGTTTCAGATCCGCGCGTAACTCGTTGCATTGGCAAACGAATAAACGCGAAAATAGGTAGGAAGAAAGGGAAGGAATATAAACTCAGGCAGAGCGATGTAACGCGATGGAACAGCATTGGCCGTGTTCCAGATTTTCCTAAAATCCCCGCGGGAAAGCTATTTGCCGAAGTTATATGGCAGGAGGGTGGGTGTAGGGTCGATACTCGGTTTCGCCGAGGATATAAGCGGATTTTTTTACACGCGCGATAATTGAAGCACGCTCATTGTTTCTCGGTCGAGACCCTTTCGAGACCCCTTTATCTGCCGCGCCTTTCATCGGTCGGCTTTTTCGTAAACAGCGGGGCAGCGTTAATAGAGAAAACGGACGACATAATGCTGTCTGCGATTTCGAGCATTGTTTCAAATTCTATGTATATAGATACGTATGTATATGTATACGTTTCGCGAGCTCCGACGACAGCAATTTGGCTGTTCGATAGACCGGACGTAACTCATACGATGCCCCCGTTGACTAATAAAATACGTACCGCGCTTGTTTCCTCTCGTCTCGCGGTAGCTCGACACACAGCGTACCACGTACGACACGTTTGCTTCTACGACCGCTCTGAGTCTGTTGCAGCCGCAACCGCATAAGAGAAACTCGCGCCTTATCCTCGAAAAGCGACCGGTCATTGTTTGGTTATTAGATTTCTCCTGCCTCTAGGGCCGTGTTCGCGGCCACGGTCGTGGTCGCGTTCAGCTCTATTCGTGTAATTGAATTTCAACCGTTCGGTTCGTTCGGGATCGGCCGAGACAGTTGCGTGCTGTTGGTCTAGGAACGATCCTTCCCTTTGCATTATCCATGTAAATTGCATAAAGGATGGTTGCGCTCCTCCACCATCTCCACCCTTTTTCCTACCATCTTCCTAGGAAGTTTGCATATCGCCGACATGCATTCGCCTCTAACCTGTTCGCCCCAGTAGTTGATATAGACTCTCGAGCGATAGCCAATCTATAGTCGGCCCATGGAATCAAAAAGTGATTTCGCAACGTCGTTTCCTTATTTTGATATATTCGATCGCGTTCGATTCGACGTGATCCAAGACGAAGAAGTATTCGAGTTTCCCATCGTGCAGGTAACGCACGCTATTCCCTAGATAACTATTCGTGGAACGTGGACGTTCGCTCGCGAGCTTCGAATTGACCTCGCTTCCATTTCCATTTCAACTTCCATTTCGAAACGAAAGGAGCAACTCGACGTTACACGTTTGTTCCCAAACTTTCGACTATCGACGGACAAGCGGAAAAAGTGACCGTAAAAAAGAGAAAGCGAACTCTGGCCGTCAAGTTTCGCGATGTGAGAATGGAAAGCCCTCTTGACGGTAGCATTCGGGATTACGAGTCGTCGGGGAAACAGTTTGCTAGAATCGAATCGGACAAAGTCGAGAGCAGAGACGGTTGGCTTCGAAAGAGAACCGAGGTATTAACGCTAGTCGTAGCTTCGCGTTAACTAGGTCTATTCTCTTCACCGTCGAGGATACAAGCGACTGTTGGAATTTCGAGATTCTCGGACGTTGCACGGCTGACGTTTACGAGCAAACTCGCGGGACCGCTGCGCCCGATTTACCTTTCATCCTCCTCTTTCTCGTCGTTTTGCCCGTAGACCATCCCCCGCTCACCACTCCGTGTGACGCGACGATCCATTCGAAGCTTCGCTGGAAACGTCATCGACTTATCCATGTGTGCTGTTCACTGGCTGCAAGTAGATTTCGAGCTTTGGATAATCGATGCGTTTCGCCATAAAAGCTCGAGGTATAAAAGCGTGTGAGTAAGTTTGCGTAGTCGCGTGTCGCATCGTGTCGCGTCGCCACGAGGCGGATCGAGCACCGCGATAACAAAACTTTCATAACCGAAATCGGGAGACGTGTTGTTCCTAAATTCCCAGCGAAGCTACTTCGCAAGCTCCCTTTATTCTCTACTTCGCGTCTCCGTCGAACCGTTCTATTCCACGTGCGATTTATTGATCCACGCACAATTCTACCTCAACCACCAACTCAAACTCGCTTCGACCAGTGGCGCTCAGTTACGCGTCGCTACTTTCTCTTGTTCTTTCCTTTCTCTCCTTTCCCGGATATTCCGGAAAACGCGAAATTGTTTATCTTCACTCGCGGCTCGTATCACTACCCGATACAACGTAGAGAAACCGATCTGAGGAAACCGGAGCAAAAGTTAAAGGATGTTGGCGGGCGGTAGAGATCGGACGAGGAAAACGGCGAGAATTCGACCGCTTTAACAGTCGAGCTTCGCGTTCCGTAATTGCAGCCAGGCGTTTCCATTACGAATTTAAATATTGATTCCCGCCGCCGCGCCGCTGCCAGCCGTAATGGAATCTCGAAAGCTTGGAAACTGGGCTTTGGAGAGTATCGGTTGGACGAAGCTGCCTCGAACTCTGACCGAACTGTTCGTATGTCGGAACCCTCCACTTTCCGCCTCTTCCGACGCATTCGGAATGGTAGATCAAAGTTGCCAGTAACTAAGCAAAGTCGAGAGCTATGCCGGTTAATCCGCACTCTATCCCATCGGTGCGATTCGTTATTAACTTCGACTGGATACGTTCTTCCGCGATTTCCTTCTCTCTTTCGTTTTCTCTACTTTCTTCGGTTTCGTTCCAGACGTTACGAGAAAAGAAGAAACCAACGAAAAAGAGGCGAAGGGACACAGCAAGTGAAGATCGATCGACGCGAATATCTCGATTTCATGTTTGCGAAAATCGCCGGTTGCGTATATTCTCTCTTATTGACATTCGATATTTGGGTTAAACGAGAGCGTACGTTAGAGAGAGAGAGAGAGAGAGAGAGAGGGAGAGAGAGAGAGAGAGAGAGGGAAAGAAGCGCAATCATAGTGAAAGATGGATAAGCAGTCTTCGTTGCGTTGATCACGTTTCATGTAGACGAGATGTCATCGGCATTGGTGATATACTCCTGCAATAAAAGGGGGTAATATAGAAAGGAAAATCTAATATGAAATGGTATTTTAATATGTACGTATCTACGATCGGTAGGGTAAGTTAAATTCCACTACATCTATAAAAAAATTGACGAGAGTATGATCGCGGTATCGTATTGAAGCGTTTCCAGTTTTCAAAATATTCGATTTGTTTCGGGAAGCTAGTTGGAACAATTACGTTCACGATACGCACGTACATGTTCGATGATCCAGAATATTGTGACGTTCTACCTGGTCGTTCCATTACGTTTTCCAATTTAGAGTTTAGAAGGATTTGCTACCATCAGAGTGACTTATTCCCGCAGCGCGGCGATCGGATCGCACTGGCGCATCAATATTTACTTGTTCGTATTCGACGAACGACTACGATCGCGGACCCATCGGTGCCTTGAATGCAACCTTACCTTACCTCGAAACTACAACCATCCGTGAAGTCATCTTGATCGTAATTTTTTCTCTCAGTTATATTGGAATCGAAACCGCGCAAACACTGCAACACACTTCGAACGAAGTACCTTCGATATTCAGACACGGATAATTCTTTCAGAGATCCCCTGAATATTTCAAATGTCCCGATCAAGCGATGAGAATCATGGTTGTCGGTCCACGTATATTTCATACGAATCAGAAGTTTCGCTAACTATTTAGAGAAGATGTGTTTTATCTTTTAAAAAATTTAGGGTATCTACTAATATATATAATATATAATATCTATATATCTATAATAATATATAATAACTAAGCTTCAATTAACAATGATATCTTAACGATAACTGTTCCGACGCGACGCTAAAAAATCAAACCCTTACGTGGAAATATCTTTGAAAACTTGAGGAAGAATAGAAAAATAAACGCAGGAGCGTCCTCGTAATCGACGTTTTACATAGTAAACAGACATTTTCATGCCAACCGCATTTCCTGTAGGATCATTCGCGTGCAACGAGATCGGAAAAATTGCAAGCTAGCGTGGAACAAATTGAATCAGCTCTGCGCCTTGTAATTCATCGATCGTGATCGATCAACTTGTTCTCGCGAATATGGATAGGATCATTTGATTATGCGGGTTACCAACGTTTCCCTCGCTCCTTCGTTTTCGTCATATTATTATATCAATCTTGAAATGGCACATGCTTTTCGGACTATCACACGTCATATTGGAATCTTCGAAGTTTGACGTAATTCTCACACATTTATGATTTCTGAAATGGAAAGAAGAAACCATTAATGTTAAAGAAGTATCTTACTAAATGAGGGGAGAGATGAGAAGCAACTAAACGGAAACTCCAACAAACTCGTTATTTTCTTTGTTGTTATCGGACCAAGTGTTGTACTAAAATACCTAGGTACAAAAGAACAAATACGTAAAGGTAACGATAAAAATGGCGCAGGATACTACAGGAAGCAAGGAAGCTGGAGAAACGCAGTCGTTTGGCGATCTGCCTGATACATTGTGACCAATGCAACGTAGCAAGGGTTTGGTAGGAATTCGTTGAGCGTGTAGGTCGATGCAATTTCCGAGCGTGGGAGAGCGAAGCGTGTCCGAACCGATTTTGCGGTCCTCCGAGACATTATTGTTCGCATCCGTTACTATTCCGGACGTAACGCGTAGCGAGATTAACGATTCGTCAATTAGCACGGCTAATGTATTTATGAGCCAACCTTGTAATCTCTTCGAATCTGTCCCCTCATTCGTTTTGCTCCTTCCCACATTCGTTAGAATGGGTCCATACTGTTATTCGCGAACAGTTCGCTATCTGTCGGACAAATATATGCATAAAAAAGATCGGTAAAAAGAACGAAAAATATTAAAAATCTTAAGCGATCCAACTAACTATGGGCTGTACTTGTGAGCGATAGTGTTCAGGCAATTTATTACGAAGAAAATTTCGTTTCTGACGTGAATTGGTGTATCGTGTAACGCACATACAGCACGTCAAATTCTTTTAGACAAACGAGAACAGAAAAAAGGACAAGTGCTCGTGCGCAAGTTTGTTTTGATCATAAACAATCTATATTCGAATTGATATTGATATTGCGAATCAAGGCATGGAACGTATTTCGTATCGCACCTCTCACTCAGTCGGATACTCGACTACGGATTTCGCTTCGAATAATAATATAATTGGACAATTCATAGAGGGTAAGTGCTCGTACTTGCGCCTATGAAACGCACGCTCTATTATTACGAACTACCGGCTTTGTAATGCAAAATCAATTTCCTTCTCCCATCTCATACTCATACGTCGCACTATGCAGTGTCGCGTTATCTAAGGATCGACGATCTACTGCTCTCTCTCCTTGCGTTAATCATTCTCTGATACTTTTTGTTCCTCGTCATCTTTTATCGCGATTATAGAGTCATGAAAGGCTAAAGAATTATTCGAATGGAAAACAATTGAACGCGAATCCAGCATATCTGTGTATATACATATGTATAATATATAACGGTAGTTTGCGCGAAATACGGAACTCGACACCCTCCTAAAGAACAGGAACAAAGTTTGGTAGGATCGAGGTGAAATCCTTTGGGGAATTTGATTTGCGTTCCGCGATGGAAAGCTTGGAAAATGCGATCCGTCGTTTGCGTAAAATCGCTTGGCTTAATATCAAGAGCTAAAGAGTTTCTACGAAGCTTCTTAAAAGAAACGACGACGAGAAGAAAAGGAAAAAAAACAAGGATAATAAGGATAGTGAGTGCAAAGAAGTAACGAGAAGAAAGTTACAAAACTACGTAGAAAGGAAAAAAAAATGAGGGAAGAAATTTGTGAGCTTACTACCACCCTATATCCAACCAAGATCGTTTCTAGTTTCGTAAATCTTTGAAAATATCCAAAGATAGCCAAAGGCTTTTAAAAGTGTCCATTCTTCTTCTTGCCTAACCAGTACAATTTATAGTCTCACGGTCGATTTTACGGCACGTATACCCAATACACATAGGACCATGTCAGCCATAACGAACGATTCACCAACAGTGTTTACCAATCTTGGCCACTAAATTAGCCGATAATCATCGGCTTCTTTGATCCGAAATTTAGAAATTCTCTTACGAATTATCTTTGTCTACTTTTCGAATTCTACCCGCAAGTTTTCTTTTATTATAATCAGGTATCCTTGTTGGCTAACATTGTCCTATACATATAGACTTCAAAATGTTAAATGAACGTGACGTCAAAATGTCAATAAACGATCAAAGCTCAAATCGATTAACAAAGTACCGTTAGAAAGAGAGAGAGAGAGAGAGAGAGAGAGAGGGAGAGAGTAAAGATGAAGAAAATCGATAAAAAGGCTGAGAAGGCGTTTTCGCGAGATTCCGGTGAAGCGTGATCAAGAGCAGATAGTCGAAGAAATAGCGAAACGAAGAGAAAGTACGTGATCCGGAAGCTAGTACCGCCTATTGGAAAATCTAGCTATTATACGATGCGTCGTCCTCTAGGAATTGAGTCGACTGACCCCTTGGCGGCTAAGACCGTGCTTTACTTTGCCTTCTCGGAGAACCCATCCGAGGAAGAACGGTATTTTTATTCAAATTTCATTCGATCCGTTCTCGAACTTTTCCTCTACCCATCTCAGCCGGGATCGTATTATGCGGCTTCCCTCCAGTAAAATCGTCTCGCTCTAATGCCGAGACTTTGCAAATTTATTCTATTTGCCAAAAGCCGATCGTCGCTGTTATAAATTCGAATCTTCGTCCTTGACTCTGTTCGATGTTTGTCATTGCATTGCTACGTTATGTGTGGTGTCTTGTTCACCATGATCGTATCTGAACGATTCATCCGACGAATTAACGTCATGGCAAGCACATATTCCACGTATCTACAGTTTCTCAGATTAATATTCAAGCCACTACACTATGACTTTGACTTTATTGCTTTGCACACGAATGGGTCGTTGAAATATCATTTTTAATCATATTACATTTAAAATTAAATTTTGAACAAATTACAAAAACAAATGAATGATTCTCAAAAGAAATAGACATGCGTCAATAAAAAAAGAATAAAGATAAGAACAAGAGCAGCGTGGTCTTTAGTTCGTGAAGAGATAACACCTTCAGCGGTCATGTACACGATAAGAGTTGCAAGTGCGGTAGCAATGTCAGCGCTGAGTTATCGTCTGGTTATTTGCTGGGAAATCGACCCACGCTTTGCCAAAGGCGTTCGGTAGCCAAAGTGAGGTGGTGATGGGGCTTAAACGAGAACGGAACGACAGCCAAAACAACAAATATGAACGCCATGGTTTGAATAGGAAAGGAATGAAGCGAAACACAATCTATCGTTACCATCGCCTCTATGTGTAGACGTGTATATACATATTTGGAGCTGACAATGAGGTGTGTATTGTAGCAAATAGTATCGTTTCAGAAAAATTGATTTAAAGAAAATATAAATGTTACAATTGTAGAACAGAAATACGTTGCGTGAAGTATAAAAAGATTAGGATCGCAAAATATTTTGAAATAGGACAAGAAAACGAAAGAAGACGATAAAAGAGAGCGGAATAGAACAAGCCGCGAGCATTTGTTGCGACGGTAGTTGCAGTACGAGAAGAGTTGCTAATGATTCGCTAACGAGATACGTGCTCGGTCTGTTTCGTACCGAAACGAAAGAAAAACCGACTACCTCAGAAATAAGAGAGAAGATCTCTTCCTCTCGAGACTTCCTCTCTATACCACCACTGACGAGCTTTGTCTTTATTTCGTTGTCTCTTCCTATGATTTCTTTTCTCTGGTTCTCTCCTTATTTCGTGGTATATACTAGCAGTTGCTGCATACCTGTCCTGTCTATCGCATTCTGCGAATATGGTACTTAAATAATGTTATTAACACATTATTTAAATGATTGTTCGTAGCAAGATCGTAACAATTATTATAGCTAACGATATATAAAAGTCTGATAAAAGTCAAATACCGATTAAGCATTACCATTAAATTTGATAATTTCGTGTCAACGTAAGATGATATTAGGATTGCTCGAAACGAACGATTATTCACCAAAATATTTATGCGTTGTAAACCTAAATCAACTCGCGATCAAATTCCAAAATCCCTGCTGAGAATACATCAACGAGAAGCGATAGTCTTCGTATATGTCAGCTTCCTCGATGGAACGATTTTTCCTCTTCTCTCGATTTTCTTTCCTCTTCTTCGCATTACTACCCCTCAGTCCTCGATCTAGGCTAGTTTTATTTCCAACCGCTTTACCTTCGAACTTTTATTTACGTGTCACCGGAAAAGCGTTCTCGTGTCTCAACATAGACGGGACCAGTCTCTGACGCTGCATCTGCACGGATATTCCGATGCCTATAGTTTTCAAAGGCCGCGTTTCCATTAAAGTCTTGCCAACCAAGGATCTTTGCAAATCTATCGAGTAGATCTTTGTCTGCGAATATGCATTTACATCTTGATCGATGAATTTTTTCCATGTTACACGCTACGATATTCTTTCGTATACGCCAATTCCGTATTCGTGATTTTGGAAAACATTTATCTTTATCGCGACATATCGTTTTCATCGATAATAATCGTTAGAACATTATCTATATTTCGAAACAAAAAGAAAACTGTAACGCGTAAAATGTTTCGGGTATGTCTGATGTCTCTTAAATTTTCGTTCTTCCATGATTAAATGACGAATATTTCGATGTACGATCGGGAATCATTCATGTTTTCCTCAATATCATTCAATGGAATTCGTATTCATTTGTTAAGACGTGTGCACTGAATAAAAGTGATTTTCTGTCGGTATCATGACTGAATCCCATTGCCACTCGATGTCGCCATCTTCAATGTTTTAATGCTTTAATGCTTATAAAGCGAGTTATTACTGGATAGTTAGCAAAATAAATTCTTTTCATTTTTTTTTGTTTGTTTTTTTGTTTATGTTGATACATATTGAAACTGTTTTATAACATACTGAAACTGAATCATAAATGATTCTCTCTCTCAAATTTTCGCTGACAAATTTTGAATATACGTATGTCTCTTAGAATTTTTAGGTCTCGTTTCTTCCCATTTCTTTTAAAACATTAGGACTAGATCTGAATTAAGATGAAACTTTCAAGCCACTGTTTACGTTTCCGATCATCTATTTGATTCCTTATAGTCAGTGTTTATACACAAATATTCCTTAACTCTGTTTTAAAGTATGTAGTATATCTTCCATAAAAAATCGAGATTTTATAGCGCGTGCCTTTCTAAAAATATATAATTAGTTAAAATTTAGCGCCTTAATAGTTAAACATACATATGTATATATATTACATATACATGTGTATGTTTATTTATTTTACAATGTTCAGGTTTTTGCCTATATCGTTAGAAACAAAAATTCCAATTTTTCTTTCTCTCTTTCTCTTTCTCTTAACAACAGCACATTTCGGGCTAACCATGCCTAACGTAGCCTGACTTCGGTGATTTTATGGGTACTTAGTACCCGGTAGTTCCTATGTGTCTAAGATTATGATTATACGGAAAACCAATAAGCGGCAAGCGTTGAGCGGCAGAGCGGCAAAACAAGTGACGGTTGAGCGACAGAAAATAAATCAAACCTATAGATTTATACGGAATAAGCTACACAGCTGAGCGATGAATTGTCACTCACCGTTTATCGGTATGATTTACTCTATAAAAATCTGTAGGTTAGGTTAATTTTCTGTTGCTCTATCGCTTACCACTTATCGCCCTCTTTTATAGTATCACGGACTAAAGCACGAAGGCCGTTGGCGAAGTGTATATATGGATGTATAACAAAAGCGGAATTTGATTTTATCGACTTCGGCTGTTGAATTGAATATAATTCGTATACTTACCGCTCTAAATCGTAGATGGCATCATTGGCATAATAGAATGACAACATGCTGCAATAAATTACCTCGTCGGTGCCAAAACAAAACCTATACTTTTTTACACGATCGGTATTTCAGAACATATGACACGGAGTCCCACAAAATGTTAGATCTATCTGTCTGTATTTAGTCAATGCTTATACTAACCAACGCCCAATATAAGTAACTATTCTTTCAAAAATATCTCAAAATGATTGTAAAAAATGTGATCGCGAGTGTTAATTTGTTACTTTTATTCTCAGTGGTAGGTAAGTGTACATGTTTTCGAGTAAAAATTACTTTGGCATATTTTATTTTACATAAAGATTTGGTTCGTTCATTTTAAGGTTATGAATAAACTGCGGAGTTTTATGCAAGTTTATATTTTTGAAAATATAGTTAAGAAAGTATAACCTCAGTACAAAGTTGTTATGCCAAGTATTATAAAAAAAAAACTATACTTTGAACATTTTATATATTTTTTCATAGTATGCACATTCTTTGCAACTTTTCACTTTCAAAATCTCTATTACTGCAGAAAATTTCGCAGTCTAGTTATGAAACATTACTAAGTTTTGATCGATTTTTTACTTCGTTTAAATAAATTTTAGGCACTCAAGCGATTCGTTGTTATCAATGTAGTAGTGATACTGACCCAAAAGGCGAAGATTTGTGTGGAGCGTATGAAAAATTTGATAAAGACAAAAATATCGCTGTAGATTGTAACAGCGAAGAGTCATATATGCCTGGCACCTTTTGTGTTAAAATAACGCGTCAGAGTCCTCGTGGTTTTATTTGTAAGTTTACTTTTTTTAAATTTTGTATTACTACATATTTAGATCTTTTCAACAAGTTAAAACACGTGGTGCGCTTACTACTACACCCATTTGATAATTTCATTGCTAATCTAATTCCCATTTGTTTATTATTTTGATCAATTTTCGAAGGGG
The DNA here is from genome assembly GCF_014825855.1 of Bombus pyrosoma. Lineage (NCBI taxonomy): Eukaryota > Metazoa > Arthropoda > Insecta > Hymenoptera > Apidae > Bombus > Bombus pyrosoma. The sequence goes on along the minus strand of NC_057772.1, from coordinate 15,795,589 downwards.
ACGGTAGATGGCGACAAGTGATCCGTCGATGTTCTTCCGTTGCCAGTACCGGAGTCACGGGTGTTTGTAACTGGGGAGTGTATGAAAATGGTGTATATTGGGAAGAATGTTCCTGTTCTGAAAATTCTTGCAATACGGCATCAACTTTATCGTCATTTCCAATAATCATTTTATTGAATCTTGCTATTTCGATTATTATATTCTCTTTAAGATGACAATATAGAATACTAAGATAACATCACCAAGAATAAGGGAGATTCGAATGGTTGGTTACGAACGTAACAGTATCATATAAAAAGTAGCCTTATTTTAATAAATGAAAGGAATCCGTCCAGAATTATATCAGAATCCGTCCATTTTCAATTATTACATAAATTTATATGATTAATATGTATTTCATGATTTTATAAGTAAATAAGTCAATTTTTATCATACATTTTTGTATTAAATTCAGCCTATAATTTTGTATTTAATTAAGTGTAAATAATCTACAGTAATATTCAAAACTGCTGTATAATTACATGCAATAAACTACATTGTTGGTATAAATCAACTTCGTTAGTAATATAATTTCTTCTGAATCTGTATTTTTCTTTCAATCTTTTTCTTTACATAAATTGCTCTTAGACCTTTTTGCCAGTGATAATATTGACAGCTAACAAAAATTTATGTAGAAGAGTGAACTGTTTACATGGGAAACATGTTTGGATAATTGAGGTTCTGTTGTACAAAATATTTCATAGGTAAGTAAAATTATTAAAGTATTATAATTTAAGATATTATCTTATAAAACTTTGTTAGATGTTAGTACTTAACCCTTCGTGAGCAAGCATATTTTTTGTATCTTCTATGGGCAATCTGAGTCATCTATAATTAACTTTTTTACTATTCTTCTAACTTCCAAAAAATCTCAAAAGATTCTAAAATACTTATTTTTATTTTTTATTACTTAAATACATATTTTGTTATTTATCTAAGGAGTTGTTAACAAAAATAAAAATTCGAAGGAAAGTTTAAGAAAGGTAGTAATTTGTTTAAAAACAAATATTTTTGTAATATATAAATATAAAAGAAAATTATTACATAGTTTTGAATTTCTTGTTATAATCTTTTAGAAAATTACATGCACATTCGCAACGGCTGCGAGAAGTATAATTATTTTAAAGTCTGAATTTTGAGGAATTTTGAGGAATTTTGAAACAATAATGCAGGAAAAATCAGTGTATGTATTACAAAAAGTTACGGAAAATGTATAGAAGAAAACCTCATCGATTTCGATGATTTTTTAATATGTGATGGTGGGCATGATTAAGAACAATCTTTTTTTATACATATTACTGGCAGTCAACCTTAATTTCCGAGATATTTGCAAAAAACAGTCGCTACTAATACAGTGAATTTTGGATATAATTGTGCATTTGTGGCAGCGCATGCGTCAATATTGGTTGCCGGCTGTCTTACACTATATTAATACTCACACTCCGCTATTAGGATTTCATTTTCATTACAGCGATCAAGGTGAATCTCGAAAATTTTACCAGATATTAGGAGAATAATGAAAAAATAAAAATTTACTTACTTCTGAAAATAGTAACGAGCAACCTTGGTCGTTCACAGTACAAGGACAATTTTTATTACTTGCTGCTCTAGAATAAACCGACTTGCACCAAATTCCCATTAGTTCTAAGGACCCAGCTAGTTTTTGTCTGAAACTTTTGATTGCCCGCAATGTAATACATATGAATGATTCTTTGCTTCATAATTTCTTCTTATTTTTACATTTGAAGCAATTGTTATTTTTTTACCAAGTAACTATAACATGAAAATGATTTTGCTGGTGCTGGTATATAAAATTTCAAATCTGATATGACCTTATCAAATGTTATATGTTGATTATTAATCCTTATTAATAAATACGATAAATTCAACAACGATCCATAGTAATATATTATAAAAATAGACAGTCTAATAGATGAAACCTCATGCACATGTCTAACAAATATTTCATTAATTTTAAGAATTGTTGAAATAATTGACTCTGATTTAAAATAATAAGATTATAAAACTAAATTATGTATATTAATTTGTATAATGAAATTAAAATAGATGTTTATATTATGATTAATATAATGTTTTTTTTTATACGTGGGAAAATCCTCATGGATACCCCGCCCCCCCTCGCTTTTCTGGGAAGCGGCGGGGTAGACTTTACCGACTAAAACCCCACTGTCGACCGCCTGACGCTCGGCTGGGATGCCCCAGGACCTCTTTCGAATTACTGCCGGGGCACTCCTGCGTCTTCTCCTGTCTGAGGGAGTCCTTCCTTGGTTAGTTCGGGCATTGGGAGGGGCCACCCCTCTCAACGCTATCCCCTGGGCCGTCGTGCAAGTCTGAGGAGATCCAGATCCTCCTCGGCGTGTCGGCCCCTTAATATAATGTTGTCTGCGGAAAGGCTATTTGCAATTGTAACTGTTTGAAACTGTGAAATAATATCTGCTTCTTTATTAAAATCAAACATCAAAATGATTTTTCTTGCAGAATTGTAAAAACTAAAATAAGAAATATATCATAATTAATATTATAATATGAGTTAAAATATTTCCATTTCTATTATTTCCACAAGTACAATCAGAATATACTTAAAATGGAATAAAATGAACATTTAATATGAAGATCTGTAAATTCTTCTACATGTTCTGTATTCGAATGATTTTTTATAACAGCAGAACCCATAAACATTATTGCAACTTTATCTTTTGATGTTAAGAAACTCTACAAAATAACAAGTATTAATCATTCGAAGTAAATAATATTAAATCTAATTTTTATACTAACATTTTCCCAATTAAATTTATATTTCAATTTTTATATTTCTGATAGTTTGACAAAACAGTAAATTAAAATTGTTAATTTTTAGCAATGTCAGAAGCACTTATAACATTGATTGCAATGCAAACTCAAATGTTATATTTTAGATATGAAAGTTGATAACTATACTGCGAATTTTCATGCAAATTCATATTTTTTAAAATATAATTAAAAAAGTAAAACGTCGATAAGTATTGAAAGGAATTCCCGAAATTCAATATTGCTATCTTATTTCGAATTAAGCAGATTTTGTAAAATTTTTTCATATAACAGAGAATGAAATTAAAAAAGAGTCGATAATTAAACTCCAGGAAAAACATAAAACAAATAATAGTATTTCGCCGGTTTAACTAAAATTTACTAGTTATGTGAAAAAAAAACTGAATTGGATATTATATTTCAAGTAGGCAACCTTAGCTAGAAACCAGTGTGTTAGAAATTATAGTCAGAGAGGAAATCTTTCCTGTTTGGTTGCACGCTAGCATATACAAGAAACTAACTATTTAATTTCAATGTTAGGGATCTGCCCTGATTGGTTCTACACTAGGGTAAACAAGAGCCTATTTAGTTCCACGTTAGAAGAACCTATTTAATTGCACGGTTTTACGGAAAGGTTCATATCTACTTCTCTATCTGAGATGGATAAGTATGAGAATAACAAAATCGTGTAATGATTAAATTTAGTTGTCTGAGAATGAGAAATTAATCATTTATAATATTTTTTTTAGAGGACAAAAGCAAATCCTTCCTTTCAAACGACAATGGATCAGTGCAATTGTGCAATAATTTTAATAAAATTCTTTATACACAGTAGATTTAAAAATTTTTAGATTTGAAATTAAATTTATTTTCCTTGCGATAATATTGTTATTATAAGAAAACCTAAATTTCATTTTATTAGTAATTTTAGTAGTTGATAGTTTGCGAGTAATATTTCTGGCGCGATGTACCTGTTTTTCGTATTCGTTTATAAAAATGATAAAAACAGAAGTATAAACTAACTGTAGATAAGATTTGACGTCATCACACATTTTTTTCTATGATTTTTATCCATCTTACTTTCATTACTGAGTAAAGCTTATTAATTCTCTGAATGTTAATCTATAGATTTAATCTATGGAAGATTATAATACATATTGAGATTGACAACTTAACGCAGATGCGCTTAATAGATTGCTTACTTGAAATTGTATCCAAAGACCGCCTTTTGTTTAAATGCTTAACATTATAAATAACAATATGTAATGACACGAGAAAAAGAGAAAGAACAATGGGCTAGTATGCTATGATATATCATGTTCGTGTCTATTTTTATTACCTATTAAACAAATGCAAGCTTTAAGCTAAAGATCCATTGGCAATCAAAAATGAAACAATTTGCTTCAATGTATTTATATGGAACTGTTCCTATAGACAAACTAAACTGGAAAATTACTTGAGAAATTGGTTTTATACAAATATATGAAACCGTTTCCACTGAAGCTATGTTCGAGTGCCTTGAAGGCCGATTTAGCACGGACTAGCATGGAAATGTCTCGTGAGCAATTTTTCGGCGATGTCACAAAGGCCTACCAAGCCCCCCAATCGGTTGATCACTACGCTATTGTTTCTGCTTGTCAGTTTGTAAACTTGTTACGATTAGCAACCAAAATTTATTCGAATGACGAATAACAAAAGAAGAATAAACAATAAATACACAATTAACATTAAGCACTTAGTATCATAATGATGAAAAGTACACATATTTGGTTGTTAATATTTGACAGAAAACTAAAATTTAATGATTTTATTTATGTTTTTTAACATATCTAAAACATTTTCTTATTTTTTACTATTATTTAACCATCTGAAAAATAGTTTGTAATTATTTAATCATCAAACATTCCAATTTACAAACAAATAAATTTAATGAATATACAAATATATAACAGATAGCAAATTTCAATCATAAATAGTAAATAATTTATATCATTATGATACATGACTCACCCATTGAAAAGGTCCAGATCTATTTGCTGTTTCTACTAACATAGGTCATATGCGGCAGATCAGATGACTCTGGAGGGACGTGTACATCATAGAGTCCCTCAAAGAGCTTTCTTGCAATCTTGTGAAGGCCCTTTCTTCAACGACATAACAGTTTTCGCCTGTTCTTAAACGAAAGAACAGCGCTTCTGCTCAGCTCTATATTGTAAAACCGGCGAAGTGCCTTAAAAGATATTCATGCCAATATAATTGACATACAGAGTGCCAAGAGTTAATGTTAAATCGGAATGGTGTATAGAAAACATATTAAAATTATTGAATTATTCTACTGATCCATTATCGATTAAAAGGGAATATTCTCTTGTTTCCTCTAACAAAAATATTGTAATGTAGATCAGAGACGTGTTCAATATAATGATGAAGTCAGCTTCTAACATTTAATTTTTACTGAAAATGGTTACATCTATACGCAATGGAGGCTCCTACTCTATCTGACTATTTTTTCTCCGCAGAAACTTCGCGTATTTTCAGCAGCACGTTTGGTGGGAGTATTATTACCAAGGGATGTTGGTAACGAAACGGGTTTGTGACATCAGCAATTTGCTATTGAGGCCGTACTGAAAAACTCTAAAGAATCATGCCTTATGGAATGTTCTTTCTTGGAAATCATGACTTTCTCAAAAATAGTTTTTCAGGCGTAAGCCGTGCTAGCTGTTTACACGACAATTTCTTCTTTGTTAGCGTAGTTAGCCGCTACAATATAGTAAACAATTAATTTCTCTTTCTTAGGCAACTTACAATTAATTTAATTATTGCGCGATTTTTATGATTCTCATACTTGTCTATCTCGAATAGAAAAGTAGATATAAACTTTTCCATCTAACCGTACAATTAATAAGTTCTTGTAGCGTAGAATTAAACAAGATAGATCTCTAACTTATAGGTACTTGCATATGCTAACGTGGATCACCTTTCAGTATCGTCCGCATGATGCAGCACTAGCCCGGGAACCAAGCGTGAGCACTTTCATTTCCACTCTGCTATAGTTTGTCCAATGAGACGAAAGAGTAGACATAAACAAAATCTGATTGCTGTGACTGCAGCTATTGACTCCCAAGTAATAACCCTCTATATTGGTAATTCTGATTATTGTGAATTGTGGGGAATTTTATATTAAAATTGTTGGATTTTTTCATAATTTGCGCATGTCTTGCGCTTCTCTCTCGCTTTGTTGTATACAATCACTCTTTTCTTTGCAAATGTTCAAGTTCGAAGTTTGATCAGTGTTTAAAGTGGCATGTGATATTGGTGAAGAAAGGTTAGAAGTTATTACACGGACAAAGGAATTTGCTGTTAAAATTGAAATAGACTATCATATACAATGAATATTGCGGATGGAGTTGGATACACGCGATCGGAAGTATTTGTACTTGTGGCAAGAATATCGTTTATTGCGGCTTTTGGGTTTTTCAGTATGAAATGGATTATGAATCAACTTGATCCTACAAACAATGCAAAGAAAAAAGCCAGAAAAAAGGTTATACATTAATCATTTAATATTTTCAAAAATTAAGTCTTACATAACCTTTGTTCTCTATATATCAGAAAGGCAACCTTAATTTTTTATATATTTTCTATGAAAAAGTGTGATTTAAATGTTCTATAGGCACAAGAACAGTTACGAAAATTGGCCAAAACTGATAACCTACTGTGGACAGTAGATATGGATCAGTTGACAGATTATGAAATGATGATAGCTAATCATATAGTGGATCCTAAAGATATCCGTGTTTCATGGGAAAATATTGCAGGCCTTGAACATGTTATACAAGAACTCAAGGAAACTGTAATATTGCCTATACAAAGAAAGGAATTATTTGAAGACTCTCAATTAACACAAGCACCAAAGGTATATGATTCTATATCGTTAAATGATTTATATATTATAATCTGTATTTTAATTTTAGGGTGTGTTGTTGCATGGGCCACCAGGTTGTGGTAAAACAATGATTGCCAAAGCAACTGCTAAAGAGACTAAAACATGTTTTATTAATTTAGATGTAAGCATTCTAACTGATAAATGGTATGGTGAAAGTCAAAAATTAACTGCAGCTGTATTTTCATTAGCTGTGAAACTTCAACCATGTATAATCTTTATTGATGAGATAGGTTGGTGAGAAAAAGAATGTATCATAATGTATTTTGTGCTATCATCAATGTTGTAAAATATTCTGTGGATTTTTTCATAGATTCATTTTTAAGAGCACGTAATTCACAAGATCATGAAGCAACGGCAATGATGAAGGCTCAATTTATGTCTCTTTGGGATGGATTAATTACAGATCCTTCTTGCACTGTTATAATAATGGGTGCTACTAATAGACCACAAGATTTAGACAGAGCTATTCTTAGACGTATGCCAGCTACTTTCCACATTGGTTTGCCAGTAAATAAAATTTATACAAATTGATAAAAAATCGTGTATTCTTGCATATATGTCACATATTCATGTATGAAATACTGCATATTTACTGCATATATAACATACAGTTCTTATATATATAATGATATATATTTCAGAATGAGCAGCAACGAATGCAACTTCTGAAACTGATCTTAGATCATGAACCAGTAGCTGAAAATGTGGATATAGCAAAACTAGCGAAAATAACAGAAGGCTTTTCTGGATCAGATCTGCAAGAACTTTGCAGAAATGCGTCTATTTATCGTGTTCGAGATTATTTGCGAACTCATACACAGTTAATATTTATGTTTAATCATTACTTTAAGAATATATGTAAAAGTTGATATTAAAACGCATAATTAATTTTTTTTTTGTATTGCAGAAACGCAAGTACTACCAGTACTGACGATGAGGAATATCATGATGCAGTACGACCTATAACAATGGAAGATCTTCTCACATCGTACAAAAAGATAAAAACATCTAAAATACATACGGGTACTCTTAGTGCTCTTAAATCTGATATAGATTAAACAAGATATTATAATATATCAATCTACTTTAAAATTCTTTTATTTAAGAAAAAAAAGTTAGGAAAACAATTTTATAGTAATATTTCTCCTTTTCAAATATCCAAATGTGTGTAAAAAAAATTTCTGCCTTACTGCAAAATTTCATAATTGGTAAATAATTACTCACACTAAAAGGAATGGAGCGCGTGAAAGAAGAATGTATATATGCATAACCATGTATATAATATAAAATTACGTTTGATAAAATTACTAACCTACATATTTCAAGAAGAAAAAATTTGAGTATAATTTAAATTATTACTGTGTACAACACATTGGTTTAATAAGGTTTATGATACGAAGATAATGTAAAACAGCCTATACTTTCTTCACACGCAATTTGATTAAAAGTCACTGAATCTTTCAACATTTATATTTTGACATTTTAATTTAATTCGATTTTAATTTCTTTTTTATTAGTTAGTGAATTATAATCAATCATACTGGTAATATATCTCTAAATATGTCCGCAATTTTTTTTCAGAAGCAACCTCTATATGTGTGTAAGAACAAGTGCATTTAAGTGTATATACGTGATTTCGATTAATATAAGAAAGTAATCGATATGGATATATCTTGATTATTGTTATGTAAATTAATTTGTTAATTGATTGTTACTTAAATGTATAAACTTCTGTATTTATCAGTGTACAGATAAGAATTCATAATTCTCGTTCATAAATAAGCAGATATTTCGAATATTATTATTAATCGCGTCTTCGCAATTGATAAAAACAAAATTAGCAGCGATAAAGAAATTATTATATCTAATGCACAAATAATTTAAACTTAAGATCGAGACTATAACCAAACTTGACAGTACGTGTATAGAAAAATTAATACTGTTTGAAAATAATTTTGTGTGAAAGACAACGCAAATTCATGAAATACCAAAAAGAAAAAAATTATAGTTTCATATATTAAATAGTTTGTTTCTATGTATACGTATATGACATTTGGTTAAAGACTACAATAACTTTTAATCAACATTTGTAGTACAAAGAAAAAAAAAATTAATAATATTAATAAAATACGATTTTAAGTGTAAGGAATCGGTATTCATAAAATGTTTAGAGAAATAATTTTTGCAGTTTAATAGAAACATTTGATAAAAAGAAAGCATAAATATAAAAAAAAGAAGGAATAGAAAAAACGCATGCGCAAAAAAAAGGATACCGACGGAGTATTTCAGAGAAGAGCAGCAAAAGTTTCCGGGATGAAACTTCTAGGATGACAAAGCCTCTGTGAGCCTTTACCCTGTTCCTTTCTTCTTCTTTCGGTAAGATACGGCAGTAATACCGGTGAAACGCCGAGAATAGACAAGAAAGGAGAACATTTTCTTAAAAGAAAAGGTACATAAATGCTGTTATCAAGCATTGCAGCGAGAAGCGCAAGTAAACGCGATATGAACGCGTCGTTGTGAATGGCGCTTCTAGTGACAAAGGTGGCTGAAGGAGATTTTACATTTCACATAAGATGTAAACTGTGTTTAAAATGGATGTTACAAAGAAAACTTCTGTTTGTTAATTAAGTTGAACTTTTTCTTCATTTTTCCGCCTGACCTTCGTTAACGATTTAACGAAAAGATGGAGATAAAGAGAAAAGAAAAAACGACGATTTCAATCGGATCCCGGTACGATCGTCTGTAAAATCCTGCGTAACATCACGACGGTTCGTTCGCAGAGTGGACAACCATTCCGCAACAACCGCGATGCATGATCTTATGCGTTAGTGGTGAGTGTCTGTATCGCGTGTGCGTGTCTATCCATGTTGGCAAATTGAGGATGCAACATAGACATTGTGTTGTTCCTCACGGTCGTATTCATGAATATGTGCGTTTATTACATCTGTATAAATTCTTTGTCCAAAAACCACTTTATTTTCGTGATAGAATGTGGTTTGAGTTCATATTACTACTTTGACACGATGACACGATTACGCCACCAAAACGTGATTCTTCTGTGAACGAAAACTTCTGAACCAGTTTATACATTTATTGGTGTGATTAGACAAAACTTGTCGATTATAAAGCAATTAGATCAACGGATTCCATGAAGCACTCGGGAGATTTTTATCGATGCTAACTTTATTCTTTAGAAATTCACCGTAACTGGGAGTGCCGCTAGATCGTAGTTGAACATGCTCCGAAAGGACTGGAGTGAATTTTACGTTACATGCGAGAAAAGATTGTTTTTTTACTTTTCAAAAGTAATATGGTATCTCGAACGATTTCTTTAAAATCTGATGCAAGTCTCCTATAAACGATATGTGAACATTAAATTAAAGAGAAGATGGACAATGTATCGGTGAAACTGGCGTGAAAATGTACCGCGGTGTTAAGTGGCCTCTGTGATGTATAATAAACGGTGCTTAACCTAACTTTTCATCGACGCTTCTACACGGCGTTTTCTTGCGAGTAATGTTCTTTTGATAACGAACTTGTAACCAAATGACCATAAATCGCGAATGTTTATCGTTTATCATTTCTTTTCTTTCTTTTTCGCCATGTTCCAAGTGTCAGTTTTTCTTACCGCATTCATGTACGATTTTAATTTATCATAAAAAACATGAGACTATAATCGTTACTTTGTAAAACTCTAAAAATGCTTTTTATTGACTGTACTTCTGATTTTGTCAACGATTGTATGAAGATTAAGTTCACAGTATTTATGCGAGTATGTTATTAATGGTTCTATATCTACCATTTACGTTCAAATTGAAATATAGGTTTATCTTTTATCCTTTTTTTGTATTCCGTCATCTTGATTTTTGTATTACTTGTCAGTGTTTGTATAATGCACTTCTTAATCTTGTTCTAAAGATACGAACCAAATGTATGGATGTATATACATATGTTACATCTGTTATAATTATAATTAACAGTCTAGTACCAAAATTTTGTCATTTTTCTCTAGCAATGGTCATGGGCAATCTTGTCATTTTGTTATCAAGAAGAAGTGGAGACTGAAATTATTGGAACTGAGGGAGGAGATTTAAAATTCAGTCAGCTAAATATGTCCAACACTATCAGTAATATGAAGATGACCAACCGTATCAAGGGAATGGTGAGCAAACGTCGTAGGCGTTTCACAGAAGATGGCTTTGACCTTGATCTCACATGTATCCTTTTTTCACAATTATCAGCATAATTTCTTGATATGTATTGATATTTTTGTCTCTATATTCCTTAACCATGGTGTGTTAACAACAGATATAAGAGATAACTTAATAGCAATGGGTTTTCCAGCTGAAAAGTTAGAAGGAGTATATAGGAATCACATAGATGATGTTGTTAAACTGTTGGAATCTAGGCATAAAGATCATTATAAGATTTACAATCTGTAAGCATTTCAAACACTCTTTTATGCTTATTTTTGTTTCTTTTATCAAAGGATCAAGAAATAAATTTTAAAACAATTATATCTTTCAGATGTTCAGAGAGATCTTATGATTTTAAGAAATTTAAACAAAGGGTAGCTACATATGCGTTTGATGATCATAATCCACCAATGTTGGATCAAATCAGACCATTTTGTGAAGACGTGCACGAATGGCTTAGTCGTCATCAAGAAAATGTAGCTGTCGTACACTGTAAGGCTGGTAAAGGTCGGACGGGTGTAATGGTGTGTTGTTACCTTCTTCATACTAAACAATTTCCCACTGCCACAGAAGCCCTTAATTACTATGGAAATAAAAGAACACACGATAGGTGATTATATTATCTTTTGTTCTTGTTATGTATGAACAATTGTTTTATTAATATTGTTTATTATTCAGGAAGGGGGTAACAATACCTTCACAGAGGAGGTATGTGGATTATTATGCTACTCTTGTACAAGAAGGACTAGATTATCAACCGGATACATTGTTGTTACGAAAAATACAATTGGATCCAGCTCCTATTTTTCATGGAGGTCAAGGATGTAAGAATAATGAGCTATTGAGGATTTATTGGAAAAATTAGATTTAAAATATGATTACATACAGTTTTTGTATTTTAGATTTGCATTGCATAATATCTGAATCTAAGAAAAAAATATTTAGTTCCGATATAGTAGAAGTACGAAAAGGAATGCACACAGTCAGCATCCCTTTAAAACACAGCATAGCATTGACGGGAGATATACGAGTGGATTTCTTTAACAGACCAAAAATGAAGCGAAAGGTACATATTCAGATAAGATTAACGAGATTCATAATTTTTCATAACATACTTAATCAATTCGTTCGCTCCGTACCTAGGAAAAATTGTTTCATTTTTGGTTCAATACATTCTTCGTACGAGACTACTTATCGCCGGAATACGATAATGGAGAGTTACCAGTTGAGCGTTCAACTAGGGCATTGAGTTGCGATGGTGCAACTATGGAATTACCAGTGGTTATGTCGCACATGAAACCCAGAGCCGGATCCTTAGCTAGTCTCGGACCTATGCCACCTACTCTTGTTTTAAGTATAGATAAATGGGGTCTGGACGACGCACACAAGGATAAACATCACAAAGTGTATAGCGCTGATTTTAAAGTAAGTACATATAATTGATCACATTTGATGAGTAAATTAATCATACACATTTGTCGCGTTTTATATGTATTTATTATATTTATCCGAATTTTATTCTACGAACAATCATTCTATTCTAACTGATTGAACGTTGTTGTAGGTTAGCTTATTTATGCATCGGATGGGTGGTAATATATCGCAAACTGTATCAGCGACAACAAATAGAACAGGAGAGGGTATACAAATAGGAATGGGAGGACAAGATACCCCGAGCGAATCAAGCGAAGCGGATAGCAGTGAATGCGACACAACTGGTGATACGACGGGAGATGAAGATGGGGAATCTGGTGAGTCTTCTGCATCTCTGGTGGTGAATCACCATCCTCTTACACACAGCAGTAGCCGTACACACGTTAGTATCCACCAAAGAGCTAGTCTCAGAGAAACTGCAAAAGGTTTACTCTCGCATGGGGATAAAAGTAGAAGTAGTCATCGGCAAAGCACTGGCAATGTGAAACGTTCTTCAGCTCTCATACGTTCGGCCACGTTAGACACATAAAAAGAAATATATATTTGTATATGTACATACACGTACATATGTATATATACATATATTTATCGTATCTTGTACTTAAACGCTGAGTTCTCTGAACTGGCATTCGAGCTTTACAATAATTTTATGTGAAACCAGATCGTGCTATTAGTTTCTTTTTGTTATGCTAGCATGAAAAATTAGCATTCGATAAGTTCTTAAATGCATCGATTTTATCTAATGTCCTCTGATAATGAACAATAATATGTGTCTATAGAAAGGTTTAGGCTGATCAGTTTCGAAAGATAAGAAGACTTAAAAAAATACTTTGGTAGAGAATTTTTATGAAATCAGTAGTATATCAGAATATTTCGATACTATTCCTTCGGTAAGATAACATTTATCAAATGAATGTTTAATGTTTTGTTGTAGTTATAAAGTTATAATTAATCAAAGTTATTGATTCTACATTTGTGTAACAAAAGCTTTTGATATTGATAATATATCTGAGATAGTCGATACTAAGTAGATTCCATCGAATGTCCCGAAATAAAAGAACTGCAAATTAAGATATTGTATATTTTTGCATAGCAGATATTGTTTGCAAAATATTAAGATGTTTCAGTATTCAAGATTCAAGATTACGATCTTTTTTTCTGAATAGAAATTATTGGATATTTATTATTAAAAATTATTGAAAAAGAATTAATCTCTATTATGACTACCATGTACGTTCCATCTATTTTTCAGTAGATTTCCTGAAGTATTTTGTTTCGATGACTGTTTATTTTAACTGTCCGATGTAGTAAAATTTGATGTTGTGTGTGAATATACATATGTACATACGCACACGCGCGCACGCGTGCCCACGCACATACACACAAACAAACAAATAAGAGAATTCTTAGTGTTGAAGAGAAAGTGCCGTCTTTTGCGTTTATGCAATTATGTAATCACGTACTATGTACGAAACTAGTATTTGTTTTGTAATTGTATGACAAAGCCAACTTATAGAAAATAATTGACTAATGCAATAAGTACGGGAGTAAGAAGCGCGACAATTTGTAATCGTAACATTTTACCGTTTGTACTTGTATTCGACGTGGCATTATGAAACAGATAAATAACTTAAATGTATCCTGATTGCCTTATACAATGTGATGATCGTTAACGTTTTGGAAATAGCAAAACTAATTCGCATAGATTTGAGTAGAAGATTGTAGCCAAAATTTGTAAGATAACAAATGTACAGAAAATTTAATTCTTTCAATTTTGTAATAGAAATATGTTATAGATTAACAGGCTGTGCAATTTTTTAAAGTTGTAATTCTTGATATCTTGCGAACACGATTTTCATATCGATGACAAGATACATCTAATTTCAATTAAGTTATCGTGTTCTATCGAGTAAATTATCGTGTGTGAATCTTTGTTACTGCGGTACTAAGATTATATCGTGTGCAAATATTCAAAAATTACCTAATCGAATAACGTTACCTTAAGGATATTAACTTCTTTCTTTTACATAATTACATGTAATTTGAGAGAAGTGTTTTATTATTTTTTCTTTCTATTCGTTTGCTGTTTTTTAAATTATTTTTTTTATGGGTACAAAGTAACACGAAAAATTCGCGACAAATGTACACAGAAATATTTAGCGAAACCTTGTAAAATTCAGTTTTAAAGAAGCGGTCTTAAAACTGATATTTTACGTTTGTTGAATTATAGTGCAACCATTGAAATGTTGTCCGTATCGAATATCGATTCGGAAATTGTGTATTGAGTTACAGATTTGTGGTACGAATAATAATAGTTACATACAAATTAAATATATATATGTCGTAATAAATTTACGAGAATAAGACTTGCGAAATGGCATGCAAAGAATTGCATACATTGCAAAATGAATTTGAAAACGATCTAATACTGATTTTACTAATTAATTATTTTTCTATTAGATATACATATACATACATATATATATATATGTATATATATATACACATATATATAAATATAGGTTTTACAGATTTTCGTACAAGCTACGCAGTCATAATTCAAGCGTATATGGATATGATTACGAAGCGGATACGTATACTGTTAGGTAGCAATAAATTGTCGATAAATAAATTAGTATTGAAAGTTGTTACTTGATACGTACACAAAGTTTCCTTATGAGACTCTATTCGCTCCGTTTTCATTTCCTACTTACCTATTACCTCTAAATTTACTCACGTCAAAATCGCAACGATCTTTCTCTATGTTCAATCACACACATTCGCGTGTTTCGCTTAATTGTTATCATTAATCTCCAATTTTTCATCTGTTCGCTCATTATCAAGCGTGAGAAGAGTTTTCCTCACATTTCTTTTTTTTCTTTTTCTTCCTGTTTTCTTTTTCTCCCGTTTCTCTTTTTTAAGTTGTAAAAAAAATTGAACATGATCAGAAATTATGAAATTTATTATTATTTAGAAAATGATCCATTTTTCTTTCGATTACTTACGCGTTTGAACGTGTGATGAATTAAAATCTCTACGTACGATACGACTATGTAAAAATTCATAAGGTCGTATTAAAGTAAAACAGAAAACTTACGAATACTTCGATGAAACTTATATGTGATTGTTGTTAATAATATAATTAGATTATCGAGAAAAGCATAATAGAGGCACACAAAGTTTCAAACAACATGGAATTCTGATTATGAATAGTTAATACGTATAAATAGAAAGATATCTTTGAAGCTGTTAATATACGGTGATTTTAGACTTTTATATATGTTAGTTTTGTAAATACGTAGTTAATATTATTATAATTGAACAATTCTCTAACCACACAGGGATTAGATATTCGGATGATTGTCATTCTTTGAAAATTTCATCGTTTGTCAATATGTAGTTCCTCTCTGAATTGTTCTTATAGATTGTAGTACTTGTACATGTTTAATAATTTTCATGATTAACATTATATTTATCGTGTCATGCATGAGTATGCAAAAGATAGATGAAGCCTGGCAATTTTTAATATTTAGAATGCAAATATTCAAAATTTTATCTTGTTTTTTGGTGTATGTTTAGGAATATTATATCAAAACCTTGATACATTGTAATTTTACACTGGTTTTTGCATCGCTGCATGTTTGTAGTTAATAATAACCATAGTTATCGGATGTCTGTAATATTTTAAATTACATATTCTGTAATGATTATTTTGTGATACTATTATACTTATGATTATTAATTATATCGTTGCTATATCTTTGTATGTACTCTTATTATTAATTATTACTATTATTATCATTAGTTAATATTGTTATTATTATTATCGTTGTTGTTGTTGTTATTATTATTATTCTACTACTACTACTACTACTACTACTACTACTACTACTACTACTACTACCACTACTACTACTACTACTACTACTACTACTACCACCACTACTACTACTACTACTACTACTACTACTACTATTATTATTACTTTCACTTCTACTTCTATTACTTTGATTCATTATCATCATCATCATCATCATCATCATCATCATCATCATCATCATCATCATCATCATCATCATTATTATTATTATTATTATTATTATTATTATCATTATCTTTATCTTTAATACTGCAACTGCTGCTGCTGTTTTATCATTATGCTAATACCACCATCAGAGACATCATTATTATTATCATTATTTTATTACTATTACTACTACTACTATTACTACTACTATTATTATTACTGCTACTGTTACTACTACTACTGTTACTACTACTACTGTTATTACT
Organism: Bombus pyrosoma; assembly: GCF_014825855.1. Lineage (NCBI taxonomy): Eukaryota > Metazoa > Arthropoda > Insecta > Hymenoptera > Apidae > Bombus > Bombus pyrosoma. The sequence goes on along the minus strand of NC_057772.1, from coordinate 15,778,873 downwards.
ACTACCGCTACCACCACCACCACCACCTCTACTACTACTGCTACTACTGCTAGGACTACTGTTACTACTACTACTACTACTACTACTACTACTACTACTACTACTACTACTACTACTACTACTACTACTACTATTATTATTATTATTATTATTGTTATTATTGTTAATATTTCAAACAAAATATTAGCGATTTTTAAGCGTATAAACGTATATTTATATCTCAAATGTATTCCTGTAACAAATATTTTATGAATGATGTTACACATGCATTGCAGTTTTAAATAGCACACTTTTAGAACTTTCTATATACTTACGTCTTCCGATTCTCTGTAATATGCAAACTTTACTTCAAAACTCTTACTACAAAAAATTTTGTTCATTACATATCTGCTTATGGTTCCCCACCCTTTTATATTTATCTATGTACTACTTCTCCTTTCTATTTATAAAAAATAAAATATGTACATCGTTTGTAACGCTTTCTCCTTGTAGTTCCTTATTTACGGGAGGATTATGAAGCGCTTGGCTCATTGATTGGACTCAAACATTGTACGTATCCGAAGCACATTCTAAACTAATAATTTGGCAGAAGAGTGTAACATACTTGATCTTCATGAGACCGTATTTGAATATGGATATACCAATTCTTTTGCCTTTTAATGTATGCCGCTGTAACGACGAATAGTATTTTATATAACAATTATACATCATTTTTCTTTGCATAGCGTCAAATATTTGTTGCACAAGACAGAAATGTAGCATTTTGGCATTGGCAGCGTGTCATGCGAATGTATCAGAATGTGCTTCTGCCAAATACAAAATTTGAGCTTTATAGATCACGTTATGCCTGTACAGCATTCAAAATTGTATCAAATGTCGATCATGAAAATTTCTCCATTTGGTTTGTTCCGTAGAAGTTATCTTGTTATCTTGCATGTCATTTTTTCTTCCGTTTACATGATCTTTAACAGCGTTTTGGTCTTTGGTGAATGCTATATAGTATTTTAATGTGATTTAATGGATACAGCTTTGTAATTTCCCTTTTTCTTTCGCATGTCCGAATATAATGCTACGTGCTGTTGTCTCGTTATCGAGCGTTAAATCTTTTTTTATAAATTTAATACGGTGTGGGTACGTGTGTTGGGTGATCTGTTCAATCGTTAATCACTAACACGTTTACTCTATCACGCGCGTTTATTGTCGATAAAAGATGATGAGAAACGTGAATCTTTGGAAGAATGTGCGCGCGAGCAAAAAGAATAAAAAGGAAGAAAGGAAGAAAGAGAGAGTGGGAGTGAGAGAGAAATTTACTTGAAGAGGAATGTGGATAAGAGAAGAAGAAGAGAAATATATAGATATTTGGTAGTGAGCTCACTTTGTCCTCCACCGCACCGCACCGTATTTAGATATAGATTCGATCTAAGAATTGAAATACACAATATTGACCAACTGCCTCTCTATATGTCTGTTCACCCTTAGTGGACATGGACCAGCGTGTTGGACGATACCGCCTTCTATCAGACGGAGGAATGATAGATGTTTTGTGAGTTCATCGCCAGTCATCCCTCTACACTCTTCGACATTGCTGTCTCTCGCATATTCACATGCGGACATTAGAAATTCGACTATCATCTTTATTATCGAAGATGTACGCTCGATTGGAATGTTACGCTCGAACAAACGATCCGTGTCCTTTTAACGACATGTAAAGTGTTGTTAGACGACGCATATTAGTTCCAACAAGCCAAAGAAAACGTTTATATCAGTAACGAAATTTTGTTTCGTATCTCGAAGATTCGTGTCTCAAAAATATGTCGCTTTCTTTCTTTCTTAACTTCTTTCACGAATGCGCATCAGTTTGGCTCGTGTTACACACATATTCTTTCCTTTCGTCCAATATGTTTGATCGAAGAATTCCATTGGAATTTATTTATAAACACCAAGCATAATTATAAATGAATGTTCTTTAAAACCATGTATTTTATATTTATTATCAACGAGCTGGAAGTTCTCTGAGCAAAATCTGAAAGGTAGAGGTAGAAGGGAGAAGAAAATGAAAAAGAAGAGTGAAAAGGCTAAACGTTATAGAAAGAAAGAATCAATGTAAATGGTAAAGAGAAATTCCATGCTCAGCATATTAAAGATACATAATGCGGCTTGTGTAACGCTTATCTCGTTTTGTCGGTGAAACTGCGCATTCTCGCGAATACGAGACAATGGCTGGTGTTTGAAGAAATAGCCGCGTCGGTCTTATAGGCTGAGAAAGAAAGTGTGTTTATATAGATTATGAATCCAGATGGAAGAATAATGCTGTAAAAAAAAAAGCAAGATTATTTTCGTAACGTTAATAAATTGTAAGTCAATAAATACAGCAACAAGAATGGTAAGGACAAGAAGAACATCAGCATCACTAATATTCACGAGAACTCTAACATCGGTAACCACAGCGTCAAGGATGTCGTTTGCTCTTCGTTCGATAACGACGACGTTTATCGTACTTGTGTATTAACTTTGTTTTCCTCTGTAAAGACGATCGAATCGATACACGTTGTATCACCACATTAACTAAACACGTAACTCTATGTTTTTCTATTGCAATCGGTATAATTTACCAAAATTTGTTTCACTATGACAAATCTACCGAAAGGAATATGTATATCGAATGATCTTATCTGACGAATTTTGCGATCACAGATACTTATGTATATGCGCAAAAAAAGAATAAAAATGAGGGAAAGAGCGTAACAAAAGGAAAATAGACGAGCGATGTAGAATGTATCGTGCGTGAGTCGTCTAAGTATTACATAGTCATGAAGAATCTGGCCGCGCAATGTTTCACTTCGACTCGTGATCACGGCGCGCATAAACATTTTTGCTTTTACCTAAGCTAAGGGTATTTATGAAAAATTTGCGAATTGCGCCGTGAAAAGTAGAATTGTATAAACGAACCTATTCGGTGTAGGGTTCGCAGTTTTTATTCTTTTCGAAGGTAGAAGGCGATACGACGTTAATCGATAAATCGTTACGACGATATCGTCGAATAGATTCTACACCGACTCATCGGATGTTCTACGAATGTTTCTGATCGCTGTTCGTTTACATGGTCTCAAGAAAAAGCAAAATTGAGAAAAAAGAAAGATAGAAAAGCCATAGATGTCGGACTCGGAAGCTATGCGGTTCTGCTCTGTGTTACGGCTAAAAAGAAAGATCACATTGTAACGTTACGATGTTCGCGATGCGTTTAAACAGTTGGTACACGCCTGCGACCGTAGTAACGTTCGATGTAGATCGAAATTTTTCGCGAAATTTTGTTCGAATAAAAGATATCGTTGTTTCCTTAGCACTCGCACAATACGCGAATTCTTTAAGCTTTTGGATGAGAAACGTCCATTTGATCGAATATGCAAAGGATACAAATGAATTTAGAGAACGCAACAAGAATCGTTTCTGACGCCGTCCTTTCCTAACTCATAGCTTGTACGTTGCGATACGATAGTTCGTAACTCGATGCAATTAAAAACGATGATGACAAATAGAGTCGCGTCATGCATCGTTCTAACTGGCATTTCTTCTAATTTCGCTGTTATTGTATCTTCGTTTTGTTCGTTTGTACATGCAGCCATGAACGAACATTTCGATTATGTGTACGCTCAGACCGATACGCAGACCGGACAAGTCGCACGCGCGCTACGGAAGAAAATTCAAAATCGACCGAGTCCGTATATGCAACAAGAGATGATATTGCAAAAACTTATTCCTTTTAACGAAACGTATTAGTATGTTGAAATTTCGCGTGTTTACATCAACGCTTTCTCTCTTTTGCTAACTTGCCGAGTTGATCGTTCGCATAGATTTTAGCCACGAGCCTTAGACAAGATTACGAATACGAATAGTAATACGCGCGCACGGTTAAGTAAAAAAAATGCGGTCGTTCGTTATCGTTCGTTGGTGCATCTTTCCGTTCGTTGATATAAGTACCGTAAACTTATGAAATTTGCATAAAATTAGTTATGGCACGATAAATACGTTGATACGCGATTCACGTATGTCGAAGAGAATGCATCGAGAAAAAAAGCTCATTCTCGTTTTTCGAATAAATTCTGATCCCGCGTCTCAGAATCTATCTTTATTTCTATGTTTGCTTTTCTTTTTGTCATCGAAATTAAATTTGATGGTTGATAAAATGGAAGAGAGGAAGGGAGGGAGAAGAAAAAGGAAGGAAGAAGGGAGAGAGAGAGAGAGAGAGAGAGAGAGAGAGAATGTGTGCGTGTGTGCGTGCAATGATCGAAAACAGTGCAAGAGCGAATGAAATACTTATTCGTGTTATCAGGTAGCGAGTTTTGGATTACCTCGAACGAATTAGTAAATTTACCTCGCTCGAACTATTTTAATCGCATCTGTAGTTCACTGAACTAACGTCGACTCGCTAGCAATCGTTGCGATACCTCAGTTTTTTACCCTCTAAAAGTAACGAAGAAGGTAAACTTACTAAATACGTTTTTACGTACCAATAATTATGGCATACGTATGTACCATATTGTTACTTCTTGTAACGTACACGCTTCTCGGACATATTTTTTCTCATACGAAGCTCATAAATATCGTTTTATAAGTGATATCTCTTAAAACTAACTTTTATATGATTCATGCGGAATGTTCAAAATATAAATAAGATGCATTATTTTTTTCTGTGATATTATATACGAATACAACTCTCCACATATCGTCCCCTCCAACATTTTCGATCATTAAAAAAGAAAAAAAAAAAAGGTTATCGAGCATCGAAGGACGCAATTAAACAATAACACGTTGTTCCTCTCTATTTTGTTCGTTTCATTTTTCCGCATCTCTTTTACTTTTCTTTGTTCTTCCTTTTCGAACTTTTCTAAACGTAGTGCGAGTTTACTGTTTTAACGATGATTTTTGTTTGTTCTTATGAAATACGCTAGGAAACACCCTGCATAAAGTAGGAAACGGAGAAAACCGAGATCCTTGCCACTCGCATTCGCAGAAATTTAAATTCTTCTATACAGGTACGCATTTGCTCGACGCGATTTTGCGTTTCGTTAACTATGTACATATATGCTAACAAGTCAACTTTCCACGTAATTCACATTGACTCTGCTTACAGGGGAGTCGACCTATTTGTGACTTTGAAACTGTAGACCGATCCGATGGAGACCGATCAGAACTAAACTCTACTCTCAAAAACGGTCCACTTCACTGCGACTCATCGTTTGCTCACGAACGAATCGATCAGTCGATACCAACGAGTTCTGCCTGTGCCTGCCAGTTCATCGCTATACATATATATTCGTATTCTTCTTAATAGCTGGTAGAATTTCAAAAAAATTGCGTTTCTTTCTTTTTCTCGTTCTCTCTCTCTCTCTCTTTTTCTGTCTAATCATTTTTACCATGTGTAAGATAGTTCTCTTCGCCTACACGGCATTTTTGGGAAAAAAGACGCGTTTCTTAACTCGAACGATTAACACCTTCTAATTTATACTTTCGACGACCGATCGTACCGTTGATCGATTTTAATTTGTAGATACTCGTTTCTCGTATATTTTATATCGACGACAATATGTAATTAGCTAGAAAGAAATATATTTTATACTCGCGTTGACCGCAAGGTTCGTCGTTCGATATTTTTACGCATATTGACGATCATTGTTTTAAGGCAATGAATTTGTCATCTTCTTTTCGTGATTTTATTCAAACGATAATTTTGGTTTTGCAAGCTTTTCTTTCTCTCAAACGTTCAATGAACCGAATCGGTAAGCACATCCAGTGCTCTATATTTTTTATTATCGAGATAATTCCATTTTTTAATTCATTGTACTCGCCGAGCATAGTAATCGTACGTAGATTTAGAAGTTAATACGAATTATTATGAAACGAACGTTTCGCAAACTTTTGGCGATGCGTCAGCGATGAAAATCAAAGGATGTTATTCCATGAAATCTATAATCTAAAAGCGTCGTAAATCGATTGTCGTCAAGCATGATTCGTTCCTCTTCGATACGTTTAAAGTTCATGGGAAGTTTCAGATGCGAGAAAATGCGAACCATTTATCGAATACGTATTCTACACTACCGGAAGCTTTACTGGGGCCAAGAAGTATGTTCGTAAGTTTCCGTGGATCGTATAAAAGTTGTAAATGTAGTTAACTATGTAGTAAGTTGTATTTATAGAAATTTCAATATTCTCAAGACACAAAGTACAAAGTAATATGACCGGATCTCAAACGTTTCGAAATAATCGCGTTTGCTTTTTAAGAATGCGTATACTTAAGATGCTAAGATTTGTATAATCGTTCTTAAGAATCGTTCTTAGACGAAAATTTAAAAAGCTCTCGGCTAATTGTGCCGGTGAATGATTGATATATTGTTAAGCGACCCACACGCGTAAATAGGCATAAAGCATTGATATTCTCCGTGACCATCGATTCGATATTGGACTTTATTTCGAACATGTTGTATATTGGTTTGCGTTACAAAATATTCCAAATAGGACGCGAATGGATAAAAGTATTTACACGTAATGCGGTGTATATTGTTAGAAACATCGTGATATTCGATTCTAAATCATAAGTCAGGGTGTGAGAAAAATGCCCGATAGTTTCGATACCATTCGCGCGTTAACTGATTCGTTGCGTGATTATATATACATGTAATTGAAGAGAATTGGTATATTCGGTAGCGCGGTATATTCGAAATACGCTATAACACAATATGTAAAACAAATTATCGTACAATACAAAGGTACAAGCTTTCTTCACGTGATACCGAATCTTTTAACGGAAGAGATGTGGTGATCTGGTTGCCAACGTTTTGGCAACGTGTGGTGTATTTGGTCATTACAATACGTAAAGAAAGGATTTAAAACGATCATCGCCAGCGGACCGTTTTACCTTCCTCTACCACGTCCTCGAGTGAAACCGCCTCTACCTCGACCGGCGACTTTCCCCTTTGGCGGTGGAGACTTTGGTCTGAGAGCTTCGATACGTTCTGTACAACCAGTGGTGATTTGACCATTGGCAAAGTAACTAGTATAGAGGTCTGCGTTGAAATTCGTGTTGGTTAGCTCAGGGCCTACAGTAAGCCATCCTGGTCGAATAGTACTGTCTCGACCGAACAAATGCAATCTATGTAAAGTGCGAAAATATTGTTGATTAGCTGAGTGAGTTGAACGCTCTGATACGTATGTACACGCTTTTCTCGCTTACCGTCGTCTGCCGAGACAGAAGTGTTCGATTATGTGAAAAATCTCGACAGGCTTTTCTATAGAACCATATTCAGGCTCCTCCGAAATGATCAAATCAATATCGACGTTTGCATGAATGAAATCTCCATCCGTGGATCGTCTGACGGTCCCCTTGATACCCATCAGGCAGTGCTCTTTGGTTCTCTGAAGTACGGCCTTGCTATCTAGGTTTTTACTGTGCCCTGGGTTATTAATGTTGGTGCGAATCCAGCATATGTCTTCGCATCGTCTAAAACCCCATTTCCGAAGACAGAAACGTCCCATATCTAGTCCATCGCTACTGCCGCACCACAGAAACACGAAGCTCCGATTGGCCGCCACTTCGCCGATATCCAATTCCATTATCTACGAATATAGATTGTTTTTAATAAAGGCGTTACGAGTAGAGAAGAGGTACGTTGTATAATCTTTACTCACCTGATCCCAATTCCAAAGTTGCACGTTTGTAGCACCACAGGTGCGTTGGTACTCTTCCAAAGGAGGTTCGATCAAAATTACGTCGAACTTGCAATTCAGTTCCTTCAAATTGTACGTAAACAGGTCGGTTTTTAGATACATGGGCGGTGTTGCGGTTTCGGCGATTAAATCATCTTTCAACTTGATCAGCTCTCGCAGTTTCGGGTATTCCTCGAATCTGTCCGCCAGACCCACGTCCCTAATGAAATTTTGAGGTCGCTGACCCGTGTCGATGAAATGTTGACAGTAGTCATTATGCGGATTCGACGATTGCGTTCCCTTAAAAAATAAATCCGTAGTCGAAAGTGGAAACAGATAGTTGCTTGGTTATGAATACAAACTCGCTTACCTTTAAAAACGTCGACGAGTCTTTGTAAACGATTTCGTCGGTCGGTGCTGTTTCACCTTTTAAATCTTTCACTCCGTTCTCCGATTTCTCTGATACCGATTTCAATTTTTTCTTCTGCGTATCGTCGACATCCGTTCCAAGAATTTGCCGCAACTCGTCTACACTCGAAACACCTAACTACATGGAAGAAACGAATTCGTACCATTCACAAACTCTTATTTGCGAACATAACCTCAATGTCATGAAATCACGTTTGAGTAGTTCTCACCGTCTGAGCGAGCAATTTCTTGCGTTTTTGCGAACGTTCGCGTAGCGTCTGAAGCATCTTCTGCTAAATCCTTTGGAACTGGTCGCAAAATAATATCTATCGTACATTTCCGTTTATAACTATTCTGTTCATTTCCACGGTTCGAAAGGGAGAACAAGCAGAACAACTACAACTGTATTTGTTACTTTCCTTTTATCTTATAATTCAGTGATCGAATTTAAGAGAAAGTTCGCGAAATTTAACGTATGTACAGTCAACGATAATCCGCTGCTGCCTAACCTAACACTCCAAAAGATCTGAAAACAAAATGTACACGCACGCCATCTTGTAGCCAAATGAATTTTCATTTTCCTTCATGTATCGCGCTAAGACGGCGCGTAAACGATGAACGACCTCTCGTGGAAAACCGTGCAACAAACGACAAGACTGCTTTGCGTCCGAGCAGCGTTCGAAGTTGCTATCACGCACGAAGAAAATGACGTTTTTACTTTTTCAAAAAAAAATATGGTTGCAAATATATAACGCCAAGCGAATCGAAAAGGCTTTCTCTGGGCTCGTTCTTGCGTTGTACTTTTCTCGATGCGAAAGCGATCGCTATCGATTTTAGTATAATCTCTAAACATATTAATAGTATAAATCGTTGCGACGAGCAATGTAGTCTTAAAGAAAACAAAAAGATCTCGCTCTAAGTAATAGGTGCATTTTATATGTTTCTCGATGGATTATTAGAAGAATCACCTAGGAAGGGAAGGAGGATTAGAAGGTGGAGTGATCGAAAGCGAAAGTTAAGCGAGGATAGTGAAAGAAGAGTGTGTCACGAAAGCGCAGCTCAGGGAAATAAAATAACCAAGATAAGAGTGGCGGTGGACGCGGTGACGGGAATGGCCACGAGTACGAAGGAACGATTGCAGAACGTTTTATGATCGACACAGTCTCCCTTAGTCTGGTTTGAAATCGACACGCGATCGGAGTCCTCAGGAGGAGCACCAGCGTAAAGCGGTGACAATCGGTCACGAACAGAATCGCAGTACGGTCGTTTCATTGTAAAATGTAAGATTTTCAACAGGTGACGAAAATAGACGTTTCAAAGCATGACCAGGATTGGTAGACCAAGGCTAGTTGAGATTCGATTTTCCTTGGAGAACGCGGAGGACAACTAGTGGACCGCGCAACTAGCCATAGCTCACCCTTGATGAATAATCGAGACGAAGACCATATGAAATCCTATACAATTTGGTTTATGGTAAGCGTTTGTTTAATTTGACGTATTTGATGGGGCGGGACGGGGCAGATCCTTTGTTCAGAAACTTTTATGATTACGGATTAAAAATGAATAAAAACAAATAAATTTCTCATTCTAAACACTCATTTTGATTGATTTAGTACTACTAGCTCTAACTCATATTGGCCAAGTAAGAGGTTAGGCAAAGGAAGAAGATCGATCACGCAACTTTGAGATACGCAACCGACAAAACGTTGTTATGCGCGAGGATGAAAGTAATTTACGTAAAACGGGAAAAAAGAACAGAATCTATACATAACCTAACTGCGCTGTTCATTGGGCTGGCTCAATTAATCGGATAGATAGAAATCCTGGAAAATTTGGGCGACGTTCTAGTTCTAGAGTAAATTCGAACAATAGGCGATGAATCGGCACTGGTCGGTAGCGATCGGTATTAACCGGTGAGAGACGAAACTCTCGTTGACACAGTCCATCACGACGGTGTCAAGGTAACGGTCGTAGGAAGCACGTAGCGAGAGACTGTGCCGTCGTCGCGTCGCTTCCTCGTTGTTCACCTCGTCGTTGCTGTCGTCTTTCCGTCGTCTTCGTGTTCACTATCGTCAAACGTTCCATATTGTCTCGACTGACCAGGGTTCGCTTGAATTTTCATCGTGATACGACGCAAAAATTGCGCCGGGTAATCAAGGTTCGTATGTTGGAACAGTTGATCCATTTGGATAACGAGTAAACGAGTCTTTATTTGTTTAAATGGCTAGGTTCGGTAAATGTTCGAATTACGATCTGTGATCGGCCCTATCATTGTATTCTTCTTTCGAGTTTCTTTCGAGTTTGATCGATTATAACGATTTTAATTATTACATGGACTTACATTCCGCTCATCTCGTGACCGTGTAAAATTAGTAGAATTGCGTTGAGGTTACGCGAAGGACAGGAGGTGAAACTCAAAGGAAGCAAATATCTATCGAGGTTGAAGCAAAATGTCAAATGGAGGAAGGACGAGAAAGAATTTGGAACGCGATAGGGGGTGAATGGATGGATGGCGGCAAATTTGATCGAGGGCGTCCCGATCGGAAATTCGACGGTATCAGCAGGTATAGTTTCAGTGTCGGGTGGATTAAGTTTAGGGTATCGTCCGGCGATCGAATGCATTGTTTTCGTCAGGGTAATCGACGAGGCATGAGTCACGTAGGTACACGCGACATGTCGCGCGTTGGCGAAAACAATTTTTTGCAGACATTCGTTGGCACAGGTGTGTTGGAGCGAGAAGAGAACACCGACGAGAGAAAGGTAGATGACAGAGGTAGTCTCGCGAACCGCGTCGGCGGAGGGGGGAGAGGGATAAGAAAAACCACGCGTCGAGTGAATCGTCAGCCGGGCAATTACCGGTTCCGATTGGTTGGTTTGTCGAGCCTCTTCCACGAAATTCAGCTCGAATTCCAAGAAATCGGCCGGTGGCGCTACGCTCACCGGAATCCCTTAAGCTATTTACGCGAACGGTGTGGGCAACAAGCGTCCTATAGTCGTTGGTCCTGGACGGTGGCGGTAGCGTACAACCCACGCATACGGAACGAAATACGGAACACGGAAGAAAGAAAAGGAAGACGACGCGCCGATTCGAACGGGGTTAGAGATATAGAAACAAACGATCAAGGAGAAAGTGAAATGGCGGGAAAATATAGAAAGAGAAAATAAGGGGACTGGCATGGCGTATAGCGCGGTCGAGATCATTGCGCTCCTCAATTTCGTGCGCGTCATTGACGCGACACGCTCGTCGAATTCACGATCGATATCATCGCGTTTCCTCGGCGAAATGGGCCGACACCGCATCGCCATTATTCTCAGATTTCCCGAAATTTCGCGTTTTCGCTGCCCTCGTTTCGGATGCCTTTATCCTTGACTCGTGCGTTGTGCCGTCCGCAGTCGAGTGAATATGTAAATCGTTCCGTTTTGTATTTGTTTCTACAGGAAGGATTGATCGAGTTGGAACGGTGAAGAGTGGTTATCGAAGAATCTGGACAAGATGAGACCCGACGAGGTGATACAAAACGAGAGAAAAGCGACGGAGACGATGTCCGAGACGTCGGAGGGCACAATGACGACCAGCGTCTCTGGTAAATCGGGCTTCGAGAGTCGCCAAGAGTTGTTCGACATTGCGGCTGTACTTGGCATTGGCAATCCAGACGACCTGCTGCAAGAAAGATTTCGCGTTGATCGCCGAAAGTTGGAACAGATGCTTCTAGGTGAGTGGTCAGAGTCATTCGATTTCTCATCTTTTTTCTTTTTCTCTCTCTTTTTCCTTCTTATTCGATATGCGAGTTTACGATTCTCGAAAGCTACATATCGCGCGATTTAAATAGATTATCTGTTTGTAAACGGAATTAGAGAGACTGTCAAATGGTAATTGGTCACGATTAGAAGTACCAGGATCGTAACGTTTATTTTGATTGAGACGCTCTACATACATATATAGATATTTACGCCTGTGCTGAAATCGAGCGAATCACGTAAATATCAGCGATAAGTTTATCCGTTTGGCTGACGAACCGAATCAAATCGGTGTCAAAGTCGGAATTGACGTCCAAGCTGTGCCCGCTGATTTCGCCCTTAATTAATATCTCCAAGCATTTCAGTGTCTTTTTACGTACGATCCATCCTCGAAGATGGAATGTATCGAAAAAGAAAAAGAACAAACGGACGAGAGTTCGTTGTACCCTGACCGTACATTTTTCTTTGTTTACAGGTGATAATGACGCACCCAAGCTAGCGGACACGTTTTTTCATAACGTAAGTTGCGTTACGTCCTTCATGTCGATATCTCGATCGGTCGATCCGGTAATCAAACTCGTTTTCCGCGCGCTATATTATCTTACCCTAATTTTTTCTGGAACTTACGCAGTGTACTTTTTGTTTTCTTTGAGTACTGTTCGTCAACGAATTGAACAGAACACTGTGCCGATCACCGATCAACGATCACCGATAAAAGATTTTTCGTTCATGCGACATCAGCAACCTATGACCTATGTCATACGAAGAATGTGTAAAAATATATACATGCAACGCGTAACACGTATCGTATTTCTGACAATGTAATCGTATAAGACATTGTCCATTTTAATTTAAAATACATAATACAATTCGCGTGGACGGAAGGTCAGCCTTAAATTTGTTGTCATCGTCATTGTTGCGGACTCGGACTACGTCTTCGGTGCGTCTCGCTGTGACTCGTTGCTCGAAATGTTCGATGGCATCGACAACTAGTCGCCCCGTCGCTGCTCCCATTTTTGACATTAACTCTGTGTTAACTTGAGATTAAACCTATCGTGCAACGTTTGAATCACCGCATTGTTTTCGTTCGCGATCTTACTCGATTTTTGAGGATTTTTATATCGGAACGCGTATTTATTCGAGTCTTTTCTCGAGAAAAACGAATGTAGGGTACGCAAGACGGGTAAGAGCCGTGGAAAGAACGATGGCGCAAAACGTCACGGATTTCGCGAGCAGCGCTCGTAGCGCAGAGTGCTGCGACCTTGCGATTATACGAAACCGAACGGAGCTATTTCTGTACAGTTTTCTTTGATGCTGTTGCTGGAGCGGCAAATAATTGTTGTTCTATCGAGTCATCGCTCGGTGTTTTGGCTTCGAGTCGAAAGTTTTCTCTTTTCTACTCGCCGATCTTTCGAATTCACCTTTCGCGGGTCATTAACGTTTGCGTCCCACTTGGAGTCAAGCTTGCATCTGGAAGGCGTATCCGAGAACGAAAGACATATGACATGTTCCTCTCTCCTCGGTAAAAGCGATGGTCGTGAGATAATAGATGATACGTTTGTCGCGTAGAGCGTAGTGCACCTGCGAATAGTTGGAACAACGATAAACGCGTGTTGTGTAGGACGCATAGACGAGTGCAGGGAACGCAAAACGTTTGCCATCGTGTTCGAAGGCAACGCTCGCGCTTATCCTTATCGTTGACACGTTGCGTAAAAGGGGCCCTGGAAATACACCGCCCGATTATTTATAGACCGGCATTACTCGACTCGCCGCTACACACTCAATCTCGCTCCTCCGAAGCTTTACGTCAAAACATTTTTTCGTGTTGGTGCTGTCGGGTTTGCTGAATTATCTGTTCTCGTCTCTTTTCGTTTTCAAATCTCCCTATGAATCTAAAACGGTTTTACCTCTGTCGATCGGGTTGCCATTCAAACTTTTACGACGGTGCCTGCTCGCAAAATGTATCCGATGCGCTTCCAGGTAACCCTGCTCGGAGGAGATTCACGCGTTCCATCGAACGACCGACCGTGAAACTTTCCGGCCGTGTTACTTCCACGTATGTATTTCTCACGTCGAGTCTCGCTTAGTTTCGTTTCACTCACACTAGCTCACACTGGTTCATTCGAATCTGATTGCGTGTTCACGTTTGCATTCGCTTTTGCGCATCGTTAGATTTTGTCGATTGTTGTCGGCAGAGATGCGCGTCTGTCATCTATTAATAGGATTTCGCGTGTAACGTAATCAATGAACCGAACATCAAAGAAGTGGAGAACAGATCTGCAGGTAGTAGCCGCCCGAAAACGGAGTCAAAGTTTCGTAGGTGAATCGTACGGATGAATCGTGCAGAAAACTACCTGTTCTTGTATTCGGCTCTTTAAATCGTCGCGGGAGAGAGAGAAGAAAGGAGAGGGCAATGGAAACAGGCGGAAACGGGTGAGATGTTCTGGTGCATGGTTGGAGTATAGTCGCGATCGGGTCGCGTTACTTCGTTTCTGTTCTGTCGTTTCTCCGCCGAGGCAATAGTGGAGGGAGTACGGAACTCCGGAGGAACGGAGACGGCTAGAGTCGCGACGACGACGAGTGGGAGGTGGTTCACCGAGCCGTCCCGTTACATTATATGCTGTTAGTCAGTCAGTCGTGCCAGTGATCCGGACGCGGTAGAAGCGAGAGACGACGTGGCCGTTCCGAACATCGTTCTTCCAACCAGACAGCCGGTCACGTTGAAAAGCGCAGCGAGTTTCGTCGGCATCGTTTTTGTCATTTTCCTGGTTGCAGTTTCGTTCGCAAGCTGCCTCAACTAAAATTCCAAGTTCGATTCGTGCACAAACGTAGCTACCGCGTTACCGATAACGCGTTCGGATCGGGTGTACGAATCGCATGTGAAAAGTGTATGTGAACGTTGGCTCGATTAACCGGCAGCCGATCCAGAGAACGAGCCGAGCCCCCGATCGAATCTGCATCGAATTTCAAGATCGGCGACGATTCTGACGAAAAAAGAAACTCGTGGGAGGATTTTGGAGAAATTTTAGGAGGAAAAGATCGAAATAAAAATCATCGATGGTCGATGGTCGTTGATGTGTCGGCTCATCAATCGCGCGTATCGGGTAGCCGCGATGAAGTGAACGGATAACGCGGCGCGGCGCGGCGTGGCGCGGCGGGACGTTTCGCGGCTCTCGACAGTCGTGGCAGTGAAAGTACGTCACCCGGAGCTGTCTCCGCTCATTCGAGATTCTTTCTACTCCGCTCTCGATCCGAACGGGTTTTCTCGTCGCCGAAGAGATCGCACAACGATCATGCCCCTGGTGTAACATTTCGAACAACCATACGAACAGTGACTGTGATATAAGTGCCGGAACCGTAGCTCTTCGTTCCTCCGAGTTCGTTCCGTCTCTTTCTTTTTCTCTGCTGCTGATTCATCGACGACGATTCATCGACTTGCCAAATCGAACTACGAAGTAATCAGGATCGATACCGATCGAGATACCATCACCACCCGACAACGATGACCGTGGTAATTTTCGATACCGGATAGTATTTGCAATTTTCTTCGACGACTTCGCGATTCTCTGATAGTATGTGTGCGTGCGTGGCGGCAAGCGCGAACGCTCGAAACAGTTGATTGCGATTAAATGCAATTTTTTGATGTATTACAGATTATGGAGGAAACAAACACCTTCGTTACGTGGCCGTCTCGTCTAAAGATCGGAGCAAAGTCGAAGAAAGGTAAGTGCGCGCCTGCGCGACTTTGCACGTACTTTGAAGCACGTCCGCCGATCGCAGTTGCATTCAGACGATCGAAAACTTAGATCGAAATTTTCGACACGTGTCGCAAATGGCAAATATTTTGTTAAAAACGAGCCGATAGAAAATATGGGAGTGTGGTGCGAGAGCCAAACACCCGGAAACGATACGTGAGCTAACGACGCTATGCGGTGCGACGTGACACGACCTAAGTAAGTAGGTTCGACGACACTGCCGACCTTGAAGGGTCGGCGGATCCACCGATCGTTTCCTGATTTGCTTCGGCTTCTCCTTCTCTTCGGTTCGATCGTGTCTACTGTTTATCGTTTACCGACCGAACCTTATTACATATACACGGCATGCGATTACGCGAGTAGTTGCGTTGCCTTGGCTCGACAGCTGACGCTGGCTGTTATCGTGTATTTTCTTACGTCTATTTGCAGCTCGTGTATGCGAACTCTCGCGTTGCACGTTCTTCCACAGCGCCGCATGTTCGCCGTACTTTCGCGTTCTGATCAAACGAGAGCTCGTAGTCTACGACTTGCGAGCACTGACGATCTTGTTCCGCCTAGCGGACAGTCGTGCTTCTATTTACAACCTAGAAGCTAGAAACTAAGAATTTGTGGAGCTCGTTGCCGGCTCCAACGGTGACGGCTTCGATTCGTCGCGATTACGCGACTCGTTCCTGAACGTAGCCTCGATAATTAGAGCGCACCCATTAATCGAAAGTGATTACGAAACGACTCGTGTGCTTGCTCTGGCGCAGCAGTGCATGTCGGCGAAGTAAAACGCGTTTCCCAGTGCGTGTCGAACGCATCGAAATAGCTAGACGAAATTCGTCCGATGAACGGAAACGTTTTACGTTTCGATCGTCCGCTCGTTCGCACGTACCTCTCCCTCACGTACCTCTCGCCATGGAAACTTTTCGGTGATTCATCCCTTCCTCGTGACCTGAACAGCTGTTTACTGTCCCTTCTCCTCCGAAACTGCTTTGCCACCGAAGGAACCTATTGTGCATGATAAATCGCGTAATCCGGTATAAATAGTCTTACCTCCTACCGATTTTCTACCTCCACTACGATGAACTTTGCCGCCCCTGGACAACGTTTCTTTCATTGCCAGAACGTAACGACCGTCACTTTTTCAGAGCTTCGAACGTTGCTGTGTAAAACGACGTCATTCTTTTCCAAAGAACTGGGAAATCAGTTTTTCTAATTCAGTCGGGTATCGTACGCGTGTACGTACATCGGTTTACAACGCGGAGGTAGTGACACTCGATGATGGAGCTACACATTCTACTTTCGAGTCTTTAAAAGGTCGAGTGCGAGGTCAATCGTATCCGTATTCGTATTCGTATCCATGCTTGTATCCGTATCCGCATCCGCATCCGCATTCGCATTCGCATTCGTATTTCCTACAGCCAAATGTGAAATAATGTAAGGATTTCTTCGCCGCGAATTTTTCCATTGATAAGCATACTTACGTATACATGTCGCGGTTGTTCTTGAGAGAAGTTTATCGTGAAGTCTCGTCCAGATTAAACAACTTGTCCTTTCAACTTTCTATCCTTTTTGTTATAAGTAGAATGTGAATGTTTATGCATTTTTGCATGCATCTTTATTCATTTAAAGATGTAAAAACGTAAATAATACATAAAAAAATATATATATATATAAAATATCCAAGGTTGTGAACGTTCGTAACAATGTTTAGTGTGCGATTCTTTAATTGAATTCGTCATATTTAAAATTTAAAAACGTTTGCACAAACATCCACGATCCACCTATTAGAAAAATCATCATGTCGCTTGAATTCGAGTGACTCGATTGATATGAATAACCAATCGAGAAATCAATGACGGCAACGTGGAACGTCGACGAATATTTTTCTACGAAACAAAAGTCTTTTATTCTTTCTTGAGCTTCGATCCATTTTCAGCGATAATCGCACGTGTCGTTGATCGATAATATCGTGAATAACAAGTGGTTGTGTATCTGAGCCGCGAGAATTAGCAAATTTGCGTTTGAGTCTCACTGTGACGTAGCGAATGAAGTCTAATTTAATTTCGGTCAGCCTGTTAACTGGAAAAGGTTAAAGTCGGAGGAAGAGTTGACAAAATAGAAAGGTTGCGAAAGTCGGCTCGCGATACGCGTGACGAGATTTATCGTCGATTGCATAGAAACGATACGTTGGTCGTTGAGATAACTCGATTACCACGAAATGTTTGGTCGTTCACCTAACGTGCCGAACGACTTTAAATCCCGATCCTTTTCCTTTTTCTTTCGAAAGAGCGTTCTCCTTGAGCGAAACAGGTAGAGTAGAAGTAGAAGTTTACGCACAAACAAAAACTAGCGCGCGATTTATCGGTGTTAGGTTACGTAACGCACGAAGGACTATATCGGCGAAAATGGTCACTGTTGCTTGTATCTCGATAATCGATCGCTTGTTCGGTTGCTTCTCGCGAAACGAGCGAATCGACGACCGCGATCTAGCGTCCAGCGTTATCTTTGCCTTTGCTGTGCAGCTAGGAGACCACGCGCGACGGAGATTCGCGAAGGTCGCCCGCGCGGTCGTTCGCGATCTATTTCTGGGTCACCGTTTCGATTCGGCCCGAGTTTTCTCCTCTTAGCAACCGGCTTGGTCCTCGCCATCTTCTCTGTATCCTCGCTATTTTTATGCGAATTCACCGGCGAGTATCGATTTTTTCGGAAAACTCTGTTTGCACGGAATCCAGCCTCTGCAATCGGACGAAGTGCAACAAGGAAACGAACGAATTACGCCACGAGAAACGATCCCTTCCATGAGACCAATTACGAAATACTCCTTACGCCTCGGTCGCGTTTGCTCTTTGCGCTTCGCTCTCTTTACTCGTGCATTCGTCTCTGTCTGTATTTAGAGAGAAAAAGAGAGGAATTCGATCGAACTAAACTGTCGGTTCGATTCGATCATCGGTGAACGATTGTTGCGTACAAAGTACGTATTTCTGAACGTCGTGTCTGTGTCATAGTCTTCGAATTCGATGTGTTCCATACCCAGGAAGAAAATCATATTCGAAGAAGCGGCGCTCAGAGAATATTAAAAGCCTCTTGGTAATCGATGACTCGGTGCCAGTTCGGTGCCGCTGTAGAGCTCAGCCGGTTCTGGTAGCTCGGTCGATGCATAAGAGCTGCTCACCGATCGCGATCCCTCGTAACCCGCAACTCGAAGGGGGGATTGTGTTATATAGTCGATATTGTCGCATTGTTATATAGTAATTCGTTTCTTTTACAGATCCGCATATAAAGGTCGCGGGTCGACCCGATGACGTACGAGCCGCAAAGGAAAAAATAATGGAAATTCTAGACACGAGGGTAAGCAGCATTTTTCCACTGTTTTCATCGTAGTCGTTTCGTTTCGTTGGTTTCGTGAACTATTCGCGGACGAGTCGGTCGTCGAGGGTATCATCGAGCGAACAACGGAAAAGAGAGATAAAAGCGTGCGATCTTGCGACTGGTGTCACGGGCGATTTGCTGCTGTTTACCGATACATTACGTCATTCGTGAGCTGCGAGATTAGCGGTGACCTCGTCGATCGAAATTCGACTTTCAGCGGCATAGAACCGATCGAATCCGCGTGCCGTACAAACATTTCTTCACTCTTATCACAGATAATCCATCGAATGATAAAAAGCTCGCGCGTTGCGCGCAGCGAGACCTCTATAACGACACGGCGTGATTTAACGTAACTCGATGCAACGGCTCGGTGTATTCGATCATACTGGACGATGGAAACGTTCGACGTTGCTCGCGCGCGAATTGTACATTTCTTACCGGTCCAAACGATCGGGCGCGGCGAATGTGCGCAAGCAACGATCTCCTTCGTTTTCCTTTCAATGCGCTTTCTCAAAAAAGTCGAATTAACGCTGCACCATTCCGTTTGCATGAAACTGTCGTACAGTCGAGGCAGCCAGTTTTATTTTTCCATTTCGCATCGTGAAACTTTCGCCGACTTGTATCAATATCTTTGGCAGTCTGGCTGTTTTTCTCGTTAATCGTTGGTCGCAAGGTACTACGGAATCGTTAGAAAGAAAGGGATGTAACCGCAACGCATAGGAAGAAGGTATTCTATTTATACAGACAGACGGTGCCCCGCGAATTCCTCGTCGAGAAAGCGAGACGTCATGCGAACCAGTCTCGCTCGCGTTAACCGACCGGCCGAATCGGCCGCCTTGTATTTCCTTGCCACGTACCGTTATCTCCAACTCCAACGTAACACAGTCCTCCACCGGCCGTGCAAACTGCTCTTTCCTTCTCGCTCACCGTCTCCCACTCATTTTCTGCCTCCCACTTCGATACACACTCCCTCATCCACTCTCTGCACCACATCTCACCACATGATATCGTAATGTGCCGTATCGTACCGTACCGCATCGACTTTGCTCGATTCCGATCGTTTCGAATAGCTTCCAACGAAACGAAGAGTAGACGGAATTTCTCGGACATCTGCGTATGTACTTACACAAACCTGTTGCTCTGACGATCGAACGCCGTAAATGTCGCACGATTTCATAAGTAACAACCTCGTCGTAGCTGTTCCTCGTTGGAACGTGAGATACGCTGCGAAATCACGCGAATTTAGCACGATCGAAGTAAATAAGAGGCAAGTAGCAATTTTCCAGAATGCGTAGGGAGCGTTCACCTTTACGCTAGTCGTAACCTGAACGAATTCGAATCGCGTAGCCTTTTACATAATATTTGATAGACGATCGGACGATCGGGATCGCGTGCATATTGCGTCGAGTACAAAATTCAACACATCGCGTTACGTGAACAGTTTAGCGGTTTCCTAACGTCGTGGGCGATGCGTAATTTTCCATTAGTCTCTACGTTGCTCGATGCCGCTCTTTATCAAAATTTATCTTTCCCGTCGCGCTATCCGCAGTTTCGGCCGACTTCGTCGTTGAACCGTGCTCGCGCTTCGCTCCGATACACGCCGCGTCGATCGATCTCGCGATCTTCGCACGCAACGTTGGCGTTAAACGCCTGCTACGCCAGTAACGGGAACCTCGAAAACATCGACGACGATCTTTCGTTTCGATTGCAGCAAAGCAACAGAGTAACTATGAAGTTGGACGTTAGTTACACGGACCATTCGCACATCATTGGAAAGGGTGGACTAACGATTAAACGGGTGATGGAGGAAACTGGATGCCACATCCATTTTCCAGACAGTAATCGAAGTAATCATCAGGAGAAGAGCAACCAGGTGTCGATTGCGGGAGAAATGGAGGGAGTCGAACGTGCCCGTGCTCGTGTCAGGGTAAGTCGAGAGAATCATCTCGGTCGTGTCTGACAGATCTCGATATACCTTTTCTTCCGGTTTAATGTGCGTTATACCTATCGATCGGTTTGTCTTTGCAGAATCTTACGCCTCTGATCTTCTCGTTCGAGTTACCAATCATGAGTGCGTCGCAAACAGTGCCCGATTCCACTTCGCCGTACGTAGTTAAAATTCAAGAAAAATACAACGTTCAAGTGATGTTTCGTACCAGACCAAAATTGCATGCTACGTTGGTAGTTGTCAAAGGTTGCGAATGGGAGGTATCTCAAGTGAAAGAAGCGACCGTGCTTCTAATTCACTATATGTGCCAAAACTTAGCTGTAAGTACGATCGTCCCCTCGTTCTGTTATCGCCATTGCAAGATCCGATTTATTCGAATCTCATTCCTCATCCGACTAGAGTCAAATACAAGTACAAATGTCGATGGAGATTTCGCCGCAACATCACAGCATCGTATTGGGAAAGCAGAGCAGTAACTTGAAGATGATCATGCAACGCACAGGCACTCAAATAATGTTCCCAGATGCCGGAGATCCGAACATTCCTAGCTTAAAGAAGAGCAACGTTACGATCACAGGTGGCATCCACAACGTTTACTTGGCTCGACAACAGCTAGTGGTAGGTCATGTTGTTCACGTGATTCGATTTTCTTTTCGCCAATCGGTGAACCGTTTATCTGTTCGGTTATATTTTTTTCCTTATACTGACTTGTCTCTTTTTCTCAACGCACTCCCTGCCTCTCTTCCTCTTCCGTACATGCAAAATACACATATATCATACCGTTAACATCGGTCCGATAACGTCATTTCTGTTTGTGAATTCGGTTTACGATGACGTAAAATGATATCTTGTAAAAGCAGAGGAAATTTTCCTTTAGGGTTCCCTGCCTTTGGTCCTAATGTTCGACTTACCTGAAGACTCGATGTCTTCGGTAGATAGCGAGAACGTTTCCCAACTAATGCAGTCGTTGGACGTGTTCATAAACGTGAGGCACAAGCCGAAGCAGAGTACGCTTTCCGTGATCATCAAAGGAATCGAACGAAACGCCAGCAATATTTACGAAGCGAGGAAACAGCTTTTAGGCCTGGACGAACCCAGAGTGCACGCCGAGATACCGGCTACCTATCACATTCCAAACGCTGGTAATATTTTCCAAGGAAACTCTACTGGCAATGGCTCCAGTGAGTATGATTCGATTGATTTCACTGACTATCGCGTTCAGCGATACGCTTTCTAACGATTCGTCAAGTCGATGAAATGTTAATGATTAATCGATCGTGGAAATATGATTCGTAGGTCCCAGTAGTTTAGTCAGCAGTCTATCGGACAATTTGTCGAGCATATTAACGGTGAACACACAGAATTCTCCATACTGCGTATCGCCTGTTCCTCATTCGCCAAATCCGATGGCCTTGTCACCTCATTGGGGTCATTTACCACCATTACCGTCCATCTTTTCGCCACTGCCGCTTCATCACTCTTATCCATATCCACACCTTAATCACCTGTTGACGACGCAGCACGTAATGCATAACAACGCGATGCCTCCTCATTCACATGGACTGCAAAATCACGGCTTTGCCGGTATCGGACAACTTCATTCGAACGGGCCTGTAGGCTTCCACAGTACTCACGGATTGAACGGTAACTCGTTAGTGGAAAGCAAGGAAGGTAGCGGTGAGTTTTATCATTTTTCTTATTTTCTCACATTCGATATATATTTTTAAGTATGATTGCTTTTACGATCCGCTATGTTCTTTCCATCAAAAATATTTTCTCTTATTTTTGTTTAACCGCAGCTTATTCGTCGTTGAGCAGCGTTTCCAGTTCTCTATCTAGTCCAGCTATCAGTCCGCGTAACATATCTCCGGTCAATCCTATCGAGAGTAGTCATAATATAGGTGAGTGTTCGGCAAACGCCCCCCTTGAAATTGACAGGAGATTATCATTCTGGACTGGATTTTTTCGTTCGACAGATTTATCCAGCATGTTGTCCGATCTTACGGTACCCGATCGTCGTGCGCCAGGCTGTGAGAAGAAATCGCTGGAAATGGCTGTGCAACAGAATCTCGTTCCCTTCGATTACGAACAGAAAAAGATACTAGCGGCGAAAGTGATTCAAGGGAAACCAAGTAACAGCGATTATCGTGTTCCTACTTCCGCTTGGTCCGGCTACGGACTCAGTCAATCCATTCCTCCCATAAATACGGGCGACATAAAGAAGGTAAGCGTATCTCTTTTAACCAAAGTGTCATCATTAGGTGTCGATACAAATCGGTGAGTCGAGAACGATATTGGCAAGTTCCTTTTAGCCGCAGGAATCTACCACCTCCCATCCATCTGATTTATGGAAGGAACCAACGACGCCGGTATTCAGCAGAGAGATTGACTTTGGAATCGGATCCGGTAAAGACCGTGTTGGACAGATCGGCTTAAGTTCCAACTACATGGAGCATACGCCTACTTCGCATTTGAACAAAATCACATCCCACCGGTACGACGACTTAACCAGCATGTTGGTTAGCGTTGGATTGGAAAAGTATATTCGTAAGTAAAATTATTATTTGTTGAATTTTTGGGTCCTGTAACTTTTGGCTTTTGCTCGTTAATCGTTACTCGGCCTCGACGCTAGACATACGCACGGAAACGTGAGATTTCCTGTAAGCGTTAAATGCATAGATCTGACGTGATTGTGGCGGCTAAAAATCGCTTACAATAATAATACAACGTCGCGTTTTAACGCTAACGTTCAATGCTTATGGTAAATCCCATCTTCGTCTTGCTTGCTCACCTGCTCGCTCACATCGTCCTATACGTTGCTTATTTTCTGTTTGCTAGGCCTGTTCACATCTCACGAAGTGGACATGGCTACATTTCCATCTCTGACGGAAAAAGATCTATGCGAAATCGGGATAACCGCTTGGGGTGCAAGGCGTAAAATAATGTTATTAATCGCTGGTACGTAAACGGCTATCTCATTGGTAGCGATTTCGTACGTCAATCAATTTTAATACTCACCCGAACATCTGTACGTTTTCAGAAATGAACAAACGTACTAGTCCATTCTGTGGTAGCGCTGCTCCTGGTGCGGAACGTAAAACGACCACGTCGTCGACCTCGTCGTCGATGGAGAAATGCAATCTGGATACCAAATGGTAGTAGGGACGAAACATGTCACGAGTCTCGCAAAATTCGTGAGAACGAATACAAAGAATTTAGACAGGACCGCGTCGTACTTAAAATTAGCCTCGCGTTCGCACGCAGACTCGATTACGTTTCAAGATGCTCGAACGAGAATTGAAATCGAGATCGAAATCAAATCACGCGAGCCCTTTCGCCGACTCGACAGTAGGATCAAGTTATAATTAGTATGTTAATTTGCGATTCTAGGCACCGAAAGAATAGGCGGATGATTCTTTTTGTGGTCAAGGACCGTTTGCTTTTTTTTTTTATTTTTTTCCCTGCAGTCCTCGATTCACGCGGTCGAAAGGTGCCTTAGGTTAAGAAACTCGTTACTACTTTCGTTTCGTTAGCTTTTTTTTTATGTTGCTAATGGTCTTTCTATCGTGGTCGCGCGATATTCGACGAATCGATATGGTTTTCATATTATTTTGTACGGAGCGCGAAGCACGATGCTCCGGGAGTCGTAGTGTCGTTCGACACGTTGTATCATATATGTTTTTGTGTAACGGTGAAGAGTTCGTAATAGGACTGAACGATAGGCGTATACAGTATCTATAAATTAACGATAACGGTTCAATTAGTATAGCAAAGTGCGGAAAAACGAGGCTTAGAAGCTCGATATGCGCGATGGGCGTAGGATATCCCGTACGTTCGGCGACCTGTCGCTTTAGGGAAGTTAAAATATTTAATCTCGACTAAGCTCGAAACTCGGCAGAAACGTAGAACCTAAGCTGGCAACCGAGACGAAAATGCGAACTCACGTAAAGATAAAGCGAAAAGAAAGGCACACGGTCATGTTTCTCTCGGTTTTCGCGAGTTTCGGATTTTCTCGCAGCAGCCGCGTTTTCGGGTTTTACAATGTAATAAAGTATTTATTATTCACTCGCGAAAGACGTCGAACGTACAAATGCGAATGATTTTTCCACGAAGCGAATCGAAGGGGGTGATTGAACGTTCAAGGGTATTTCGAGTTATGTCTCTTTCACCGTATTACGATCGATCGTTTTACAGGAGAAACGACTTTCTCCAACTACCCTTGAAGCTATAATTTGAGTCTATACTCAGCTAACGTGCAATACCTGCCGAACGATTCTGCAGCTAAATTATTTCCAATAATCGGTCGTCGTACGAGTGCATCGTGATTCCTCTTCTTTTCTTCATTTTCTTTTCTGTCTCAACATCCGTGTACGTGATAAACATACGGGGAACGAGAATATTTTTGTTAAAACAAGCTGCACGTTGTGGTCCGTTTACACAGTAGTCGTTTTACGAAAGTAAGATACTCGTGTTCTACGTAAATTATTAATATTTTAAATCTTTTTTTTTTCTTTTTTTCTGAGTATACTCGTATATGGATGAAATGAAAGCGTTCGGCAACGAGCTCATGCTCTGCTCGCTACGATCGACAATATTTAAAAGATGTAAACACCTTCAAATATCAATTTATCGCGATTTAAGTGATCGATCGATTTGTCGCTGCGACTAGCGATATAAATTATTGTTTATCGCGTGTCAAGAAAAATATTCGGAATATCGCCTCGATGAAACTTATCGAGAATACCTAACGAGTCGAACGATTTTATCGTTAATAGTTCTTGACTAAGTCTTTTGTGAAATCTTTTTAAGCATAAATTATTGTTGTTTGGTGCGGCAAAATCGCATGCTTGAAAATGATCGAAATGTTAGAGAAGGAATACATGCTATGTGTACTTTATGCGTACGAATGTATGCGCGCGCGTATGTGTGTGATGTAACAAGACTGTACCCGATCGTCCCTGTTACTCGTGTTTGTGTCGAACATTAACCGTTTTCTTTGATAAAATTCGATTCGAATTTGATTTTCTTCGTCCGATCATTACACCGGTCGGATAACAAAAATCGTGTACCTATCCCATGCTTTCGTATCGGAGAATTATCGTTCTTGTTTTCGCGGTAGAGATGGGACGTCGCAGAACGATTTTGTCGTAACGACCATTGTTGTTTCCGAGGAAAAGCTTGATCGATGACCGCAAGATTCCTTTTACCGCGAATCCACTCGTGTCCTTTCTATTATATGTATTTTCACGCTGCTCGAGATACTTACACGATCGATTGATGCTCGACGATTCTTTTTTTTTTAGAGAGATGCGTTACGCTGTTCTTCGATGTTCCTATCTAGAAAATATAGGTATATGTATATATGTATATACACATGAACACACATACGTACGTACGTATGTGCATGTAGCTATGTGCATCAGCTGATATTGCGGGATTTAGCAGATCAATTAGTTGCTAAAACGATTAGAATTAAAAGGAAGAAAAGAAGAAGGAAGGTAAAAAAGAAACGATGATAGGTAAGGAAGCGACAACGAAGCATTCGATACCTAGCCTTCGAACATCACGGTACAGGTCGTATCGTTCGTCTTATTTCCTGTCTTCTTCCTGACACGTTGCATACGGCAAATTTCTTGACGCATATTTCTCTTTCTCTTTCTCTCCTCCTCGATCTATCTGATACGCAAAAACTAAAAACCCTTTCTCGCTAACGAATTTTATTTCTTTTCTATTTGCATGCAAAGAAAGAAAGAATAACGAAACGAAACACGGATACAAGATTCGCGAAGGAGAAGAGAAATTGAGAGACGAACATACAGTAACAATCCAGCGAGATCATTCGACTGACCAAACATGCCTTTCTGGAGCATGTTTCCACGCGCAGTGTAATAATAGTATCGATATAATACGATGCGTATTCCGAAAGACGCTTCGTTTGTAAAAACGTGAGTACCTATCATGATGGCAGTTTAATCGTGCGCCGTAAAACGTTTCTGAGAATCGATGAAATACGATCCGGGTGAATCATATTTTCGGAGACTAACGAATAAAATGAAATATACCATGTTCCGCCTTGTTTCGAAACGTTAGGTGTTTTAATCTTGTCTACTTTGCTGATGCGATCTTGCCAAGTTTCTTCCGCCAAGTGAAAAGAGTGACGTGCCCTATCAACATTTTTACTACGATTAACGGATTCAGTACTACAGCGGGATACGGTTGTTAATTACACCTACGTATATATACGTCAGGTGATCGTACAAGGTACAGTCATGGCACGTCTTTTTAAGTCTTCGAGCAATTTTTGTCAACGAATATCAATGGAATCGTTGGAACGGCTGGTGCGATCGCACGCTCGCACAACTTACCTATTACTGTAGAGAATAAGCAAACATTCCAATCAAGATCAGAGCGCAACCGAATCGAGATATCGAAGAAACCGAGTGGACGAAAAGAATTCAAACGTGTTCATCCGAATGTTAGCAGGTAATGAATGGACGTGCCCGCCCATCGTGCAAGTAAAACGACTTAATGAATAAACCAACGACCAATCTATGTAAAGCATATTGCCGCGAATATACGAAACGGAAAGCATTTTACGATAAAGCGGCATGATATTTTTATACGGTAATCCAGTTATTCCGATAAGCAAGGAGTATATCATATACTAGATCCATCATCGTTTCGTTTCGAAGGAAACACCGAATAAATCGTAACGTTGTATGAAAGCAGATAGAGAAAATTTTGTATTGGTATTTTTAATAAAAAAGAAAAAATAAAACACAATGCATGTACAATCGTATGTATAAATATAAATATATGTATATATATATGTATATATATATATATATATCTGTATGTACAAAATGTTTGTTTATTGGTAAAAGACGGAGAACGTTAAAATGCCGTGCTCGACATTTCTCGTTTGCTCGAGGTCGAGGAACTGGCTTCGTACGTTCTCATACTAGTAGCGTAGAGTCGCGTGCTACACTCGGGACACTGAAACTCGACCATCACGGTGAAGTGAGCGTTCAAACAGTAGTAGCAAAAAATATGCTGACAGCCCGCGTGTACCGGTAGAATTGGTGTATTGGTGCAATAGGCGCACTTGGTAGACAAGTTCATGGTCGGAAATATGCGTTGTAAGTCGACGGCCTTTGACCGCGTGAATAGCTTCTTCATCGTGTGCTTTAAGTAATGGAAATTGACCATGGGCAAGCTGGTAGTAAACAATTCCATCAAACCGTGCCATAGCAGTTCTCTGGTCATGTACGAGTAGCCGATGTTTCTCGGTTTGTGAACAGTTGTGGAAGAACTCGCGATTCCGAGTATATATTCGACGATACGAGGCTGTGTCCCACGATGCAAAAAGATCAACAAGTTTATAAACTCGCAGAGCTTCAAGACGTTCGCGACACGATCGAGTAAAATGGTGAAACGACGATTCGCGCCACTATCGACGAGTTTATCTCGTACATACGCCGGGCCGATCGTTGAAAGCATGTAGAGAATGGACTTTGCGCTTGTAATGTTTTCGTAATGCAAATTGAGCAGTTGTTGACCAAATGTCGATTTTCCGTGGCGCAGCGAGAAATTCCATATGAAAAATTTGAGGAGCGCGTCGATCTCGGGCTGCCATCGATCGATCTTCTCTATCTGTTGATACTTGCCGATTTCCCTGGCTTGATTCCTAAGCACTTTGTAGATTTCTTCGTCTAACTGCACCGCATCAATCTGATTGATTCGAGAGACGTAAGGTGATGTCGGCATCTCCAGAGGTGATTGGTCGTAGGTTTCGGCAAGACAGAGGGAACGAGACGAGTCCGAACGCGGCGCGCCGCGCGACGGAATGGCGCAAGGTCGTGGTCGACGGTCGATCGAGGAAGCGATTATTTTGGTCGTGGCGCGATCGCGTAGCCGCGCGCGCGCGCGCGTTCACAGAGCAAAGTGGGCGAACGAGTCGATCAGCACGGGCCAGTCGTGTCGAACGTTTTGTTAGGTCGGCGATCACAGAGATTCCGAGGTTTCTCGAAAAAGATACGATACAAGCACGAGTGAACGCGAACGCTAATGCGAACACAAATGCGAGCTGAAGAATCGTGTTCGAACGATATCAAAAGATACGAGAATTGCGTATCGTAGGACAAACTGGTGCTGTGTGCGCGAAGAAGAAATGAGTCGCCGCATACGATAGAAAGCGAGGTTAGGAAAAGTAGGCGACGGTGGCGTTGTCGAAGCGGCGCAACACGACGGGACGCGAGGAAAAACGACCCGACACGATTGGTGACGACTCACGACGACGCGGCACGACCAACCCATCGGGTCCATCCGGTCGCCTGACAACGTCCTCTGTTGGAAAAGCGAAGGAGGTAGCGCGACGCGCAGCTTCGATTTCGAATCTCTGGTTTCCCGCAGTGAAGGAATCGCGGTTGTGGGGGGCGCGCACGCGACTGCCCTCTGTTAGCGGCCTCTCGGAAATCACGTGGAAAAAGGAGCGGACCGAAGTGAATTCTAGTCGCGGACGGTGGTGTGCTTCGCAGCGCGGAGCCTCGAGAGAAAGCGAGAAAGAGAGGAAAAGAAAAAGAGGAGGGAAAGAGAAGAGAGAAAAGAAAAGAAAGGAGAGGTGTCGGTGCGGTGTCGGTGTCGGTGTCGGTGTCGGTGTCGGTGTCGGTGTCGGTGCACGGGAGAGTCGGTCGTTGTCAGCCGGTGGTGATCGAAGGGTTCGCGTATTCGCGAGTAACGGCCGAGCGGTTTGAGGTTAACTCGAGGGACAGCTCGAAGCGAGCGCGACCTAACTCGAGTCTCTCGAGCCCGCGTCCTATCGCGTTTTGGGCTCCATGTTGCCGCTAGTGGAATGACGTCATCGAGTGTTGGTGCTTCGAGAGTGAGCTCCTTCCTCGCCCGTCCTATGAAAGTTACCCGATCATGTTTTCGTGATAAATTCTAAGGTTTTCTAGTGCGGCAGACGGTGAACTCGGTGAACTCGCAGCGATTAGCGGCGGTCGCCGATTGGCACTAGTGTGCTTGACTGCCACGCATTCACCAGCAGAGGTGAGTATTTCCAATTATTATATAATGTCCGGTTTTTTCGCTTTCACTCGTCGTCACTCTGCAACTCATCACCTTCCCTCGAACCATCGATTCGTCAACTGACAGGTTAACCTCCGATCCGACCCTCCGATCTCTTCGGGCTCGTTCTCCCTTCCGCTCCCTTTCTCCCTCCTCTTTTTCCCTCCTTCTCCCTTTTATTCTCTCTCCCCCTCCTCTCTCTCGTTCGCTCGCTCGCTCTTTCGCTCGCACGCACGCACGCACGCACTCACTCATATACACGCACGCACGCACCCACACACACACACATACACACGCGCGCGCAAAGCACAAGCGCGCGAGCGCGTTCGGTTTTCCTTGCTGTACATCGCGATTCAGCTCTCGCGTTTTCCCTGATTTCTGTCTTCCATGTTCGTTCCTCTCCTCGTTGTCGTTTAGAGGGAAGAAGCCAAATTAATTCGGTAAACCGTAACCTCTTATGGTGTTCCCGTTACGAGCACATTGCCTTAAAGCGCATTAGTAGCACAGTTGCACGCGTTATTTTCGTGTTGGCCACTTGTTTGCAACCACCGATCGCAACATCGAACATAATGCAACGCGACGCGACGTGACGATGTTCGTTCCGCCCCGGATCGTTTCCTCAAACGAACGGAATCGAGCTTTTTACATCGAACTTACTCGATCTCCTGCTTTTGTTCGAAAGTATATTATATTTTGCATCTGAACACGCGAAAAATGTCTTCTCGACGTCGTATCGTGATCTTCTGGTGTCTTTTCGAATTTAATCTGGTTATCATACTTACGAACTTTTTTATCGACGAATAGTACCCGCGTTTTACACGTTTCGACTCCGGAGTCACACGGTACTGAGCAGGTTCTTTCGCCTTCTTTTTACGTGTATTCCTACGTTTATTCTTACGTTTATTCTTACATCCGAGATTTTCATATATCGTAACAAAACTATCGCCGCTGGTGTGCCACAATCACGACCCTTTGATGATAAAGCACGCGTAAACGTAGCTTGTTTACGCGCGATGCAGCGCGCCACGCGTTTTCTGACAATAAATTCGGACCGATCGTATCTTCGCCCTTTTACCCCAAAGAAACGTGATATACCTTTCTCATCGATGTATTCTTACATCGTGTTTACAAACGCGAGTAATAGTCAATTTATCGAAATATCGTGCATCGCGTGAATGGTTTCGGTAGAAGGTGGGCGTGGCGTGTAAAAATTTTGGAGCGGCGTGCGTATTCGGGTTTTCTTGCTTCGATTCGTTCGTTTATTACAAAGAATACTTGGGACTCGATTGTGGGGGGAGGGGGCGATAATGGATTGCATGGCAGCTACCCAAACCTGTGTTTACACGTACATTTTATATATTTTCTTTTTCGATAGAATAAATTGCCTATCGTGCCCTTCGAGGTTTTGCTAAACTTTCTACCATCGGTGGTTAATACCGGAGAAAAATAGTCAGTTTTCAGAGTACGATAGCGAATTGTCGTTGTGGGTTACAGTGTTGATCGGTCACGCGGGTGATTTTCATACGCGACACGCGCTCAGCGTAATCAATGCATTCTTTGGACTCAATTTTGATGTTATAAATCAGATCCTCTTTACGTCACCGGTTTCAGTATTGATGTCGATATTCGTATTTAATATCGTCGAGTCGAATTTAACGATATTTTCGTCCTTCCGTTGCCACGGTCTTGGCTATGACCTTAATTTTGCGAACCGCAGATCGTTGGCGTGAAATATTCGTTCTTGTACAATTTTCACCATTGTTGCGTTTCGCTTGTCGTAGCTATTTATCGATATATCTAAATCCGCTTACTGTTGCTTTGCACGTTGCCGTGATTGGATTTAAACAATAACGATTCATCGACTTGTAGGTACTAGCTTTATTAGTTTATTATACATTTTCTCCAGTACGAGAATTTTCCAACTCTCTCGATATCTTTCTATTTCGTTCGCTGTTCAGTTTAGAAAATCGAATTAGTCGCGAGTTGTGAACTGCTTCGTATTCCAAATCGAATTTCGGTGGCGTAAAATCCTTGTCCAGGGGTAAGTCGTACTTGCTTCTCGCTTTGTCTCTTTTTCGAACCATGTTATCAGTCCGTTGTTCGAAATAATATTATTTCGCGTTAGCATGTTACTTGCGTTGATACATTGCTGTTTTCGTAAAATTTACGATTTTCGCTTAAAGCCTTAGGCGAGGTTTCGAAGAAGATGAATTATCGGCAGACGTATCGTGTTGCCTATTCGTTATAGCAATCGTTCGCAGACGAATCTTGACACGTATTATGCTCGATCGCAAGACAATCGTTGTTCGTTCGCCGATTCTCGAAAATCAAAGCAAGTACGCGTAAGTTTTGTTTAATCTACTTGAATGCATCGATCTCGTGGTTAAAGTTCGCAAGATTACATAAATTAAGCGCAGAACGTAACGAAAATAAAAGCTACCAAGGATAGTAAAAAGTTCTTATTTCACCGTAGCGTGCTGCCATCTCGTGTTTTCGCACACCCCCGTATCGTGACCCCGTGGAACGAGGTCATGTGTACCTAGCCACTTCCTAACCGTTTCGTCACATATGTGATCGTTTGTCCCAATTTCATATTCTCTTGGAACAAACGAGAAAAGTAGCTTCGTTGCGACTAGTTGGTGATTTTCCAAAAAATATGACGATGAAGTATCGGTTAGGGTAGATGGTTGGTTAGAGAACGTGTAAACTGTAAACGATAGACTGTCGGAAGGTGGGTGTTTCGGTAGTTCGTAGCTTGCGTGGGAGGACAGTGGCGAAAGACCGCGCGATCGACCGAAGGGACTAAGCTCTTGTTTGTAGAAGACGCGCGATCAATGTATCCGAATTGCGGAGAACTTTGAAAAACCATAGTGTCACGAGCAGCAAGACATATCCAGGATGGTTTCCATTCTTGACCGAGAGGCGAAATGGTCGGAAAAGTCGAGCTTCGCTCCGACAGAGTAGGTGGTGGCGCGAGGCGTGGCGAAGTATTGATCGTCGTTGCCATTTCCCTTCCTTCCTCACCCCCGACCATCGTCATCCACCGTTCTGAACCCTCTCGCTTTCTCGTTCTCCCGCTCTGGTTGCCGTTCTGCCGGTCTACCGCTCCGTCGTTCTCTCGGTCGACCCACCTTCACCCTCCGATTCGCCGCTCTGCTGTCGCTCTAGCGCTGCTACTTTCACCTCCGCACCTACCTTCGCTCTTGCCAACGGTATTCACCCTCTAGTCCACCGAACGAATCCGCACGCGTCCGCATCTCCGCTCCTTTCTTCTCTTCTCTTCGTTTCTCTTCGCTTTCCTTCTCTTCTTTCCTCTTCGTTTTACTTACTTTACTTACATTCGAAAGAAGTTGATCGAAGTCGAAATTCCATCTGTTTCTTCTCTTTCCTTTTCTGTTATTCCGTATCTCGTTTCTTCCTCATATTTCTTCTCTCTTCTTCCCGTCTCATTGTCTGCGAGAAACAAAGTATTTTCATTGAAATTATCATTTTCTGCTTATTACATAACGAAAACATAATGCTACGCAGGATATTATCATGATATTTTCCGACGATCGATTTGAAAAATTGTTTGCCGTTCGAGCGATGTCGGCTTTCACAGAGGAACTTTAGAATTGCTTGTCCTGGGGCATCTTCTTTACCGATGTCGTAGCGCTAAAGTTATAGCAAGCTGGGTGCCATCTGTGAAGGGGTAGCTCAGTTACGCAAGTTTCAAGGAACTCGCCAATCTCGCTAATGCCATTAGTCCCAATTCGATTGTGTCTCGAAATAGGAGAAGTAAGAAGTTAGTTTTGTTACGAGTTAGGCTTCAATCGCTAAATGCCAACCCTTTTAAATGTCTGACAAAGATTAGAATAACGCTTTTAACCCAGCTATCCTCGTATTCGTAAGATTTATCGCATTCCGATGATGCGAATATAACGTTATTTAAATAATTTTTTGGATAAACGATAGTTAGGGGCCCTTTTCTAGTAATATCTGAATACGAAAATTTCTATGAAACAAGCGTAGTAACTCAATATCTACGTATTGAGGGGATGTCTGAAAATGTAATTTGTAGATTTTCTCTGGCGGGCAGAACTTATTCAGCAACATAACATGTAACCTTTTCCTCTAATATCTGTATGTCTCGTGCAGTGTCTCGAGCGATTCAGATAAATTAATTGAAATCATGTTTTGAAGATGAAAGCGGATGTACCTTTCTCTGAAATTTTTTCTCTAATTCGTCGATGACGAGCTTTCCCTTATACGTTGAATCTAATTAACCAAAGGATGTTTTGTACCTCGAATAAATTCGCGTTTGCCCTCGCTTTTTTCCTATTCTGATCATCCACCGGAAATTAAATGCTTTCTGACGGCCTTGCTGCTTCGCGTATTCTGCTCTGCCAGAGGGAAGCCTAAGTATCGTGCATCTTAAATCTCTGATTAAGCAAAGTGCTCGTTAAGTGATTGCGAACTGTACAGGTTGGCCATGTTTCGCCGACGCACGTTTGAACCTAAACCCATTCACCATTTTCGTGTCTATCTCTCGTGCAATTCGACTTAAATATTTCGTAATGCTCGCTGTAACGAAACTCGTTTATTTTACTTGAGAAGTCTCTTTTTTTCAGTTGCGAGGAAAGTTTCCATATTATTAATCAATTTCTACTTTCTTGAAGAGCTTGAAAGGATTAAGAATCGTATAATTGTAATATCTGTGTCTATTAGCCTTAAAAAGACATTTTTCATCGCGGTTTGATCGTTATTCATACGACAAACCCGTCCAACGAAATTTGTCGATTTACGAAGCAAGTGCGCGGTGCTAGGCGCAAGCTTGTGATCGGAATTGCTAATACGAATTTCGACCTATTAGAAATTCTTGCCGCGTGTCGGTATCGCGTTGAAAACTTTAACGATACGTCGCCGAGGATTCTCCGCGGTTTTTCCCAGAAAAATCCACTACTTTTATTTGTTCGTTTCGAATCGGCGATCGGTGCCGAAGTTCTCATTAAAATTTAATCGGACTCCTTATGCGGAAAGGGGGCTTCTTCGACGTATTTCGAGCCGTTATGGTTGTATTTGATTCGTCAAGGCGAAACCAATCGAACCGCAGCACAGATCTAAACTTTCGAGTAGTTAACTTTGCGAAAGTTGTTGCTCGTTTTTTAAAACGATCGTTCATTTTGCTCCTAGTTTCGCAACAAGCTCGGAAATTCCAATTGCGTCGCAGTTACGTCCTACCAACCAGTAAACTTTGACGGTAATAAATTCATAACGTTGATGATCCTCGTGGTTAATCTACAATTTTAACGTTATGTAAACGAACGAAATGCCTTTTATTCTTATATATCTGTAGTATAGTACAATTGGTTGTTGGTAATTGTCGTGTCTCGAAATACAAATGTGCGCTAGCAACTGATAAGTTGGTAGATCCGTACGCGCACGGGGCACCAGCGGACGATCCCTTGATGTACTCGGCAATCTAAATAATTATAGCGGACTGGAGCAGTCCATTCCTTGTCTCGACGTTGCACAATCAAGCCGTGCCTCTTTAGGTCGGAGTACGATTGACTGATATCTACGTGGCGCTTTTCGTCCAAATTTTGCTGATACCCGCATTAAACACGATATCGGAGCACTTGAATTTTAGTGTAGATGATTTTAAAACGCAAAGCAATTAACTCGTTGACGACTGGAGGAAACCAGCGGCGCTGCTATTTCCTGTAATTATGGCTGCTTATATTAATTTTATCGAAACGTCGCAGTTGGCGATGTTCTAGTTAAAACCGATGCAACTGAATTTTTCGAAACACGCGTACTCTCGATCTCCTTTGTTCCGAAGGGATTTATAGAAGAAAAAATGCTGCTCGTAGAATTAAAAGTGGCACTTATGCAGTTTAGTGATTTTTCCCAGTTTTCTCCATACAGCTCAATAATATTGTAGAAGTTGACTGAGACAAAGTTACAAACAAAGTGTTGCGTTAACGTAACGTTAATCCGTAATGAGTTGAAGGACATATAGCTCGAACATTGAAGTTATAATATATTGTATATATATGTAAATTCTATAGAATTCAAACTACCCGCCAACCGATATATTTTACTTTTGCTTCGTTTTACCGGCCGCCATTTTACTCAATAGGTTAGATCACGAGAGAAGAACGGTAATTTAGGACTTAGAAAATCGATTCTCTATTTTCCAGCTAAAATTTGTAGTAGATTTGACATTAATTGTTATTGTACTCGATTAAACTCGATCTTCAAGAATCGATCGTCTTATTTACCCCAAGGATTTACGTTATTACATATATATTCGAGAAAAGATGCAAGAAGCAAAGAAGATTTGTTGGATCTTGAAGTCCCGGAAGAATTTAGTCCGTGGAGACTCGATGCGTGAACGTAGTATATCGGTTTCAATTAGAGAGGATGCATCGGGATGACACCGGTGGGCAGAGCACGAAGGAGAGAGCGAAATAGGTACGGGAATGACCCTCCCGAACCACTTCTCTCCCTATGGAGTAGTTCGTTGGAATCTTCCCTAACGGAGACCGAAGAAAACTGCGCTCGCGAAAACAACATCCCCCGTTGTTCGCGGGGATGCATCGGAGGGATGTACGCTGAGTAAATCCTGCCAGTCAGAAAACAAACGGGAATCTTCGCTCGATATACCTCTACCGAGGGTGACGAAGCCTTCAAGTACCCTTTTTTTTTTTGTTGGCCGTGCTGTGCAGCGCACCGGAGAAACCGATTCATCGTATCCCCTTCCGTTTTTTTTCGCGCCTTACCCCTGCCACAATTATACGATTTCACCGCTTCTGCTTCTCGAGTATCTCGTTAATTATATTGTTTCGCCTTGACTTTTTTATTACAGAGATCACTTGCGAGGGATATGGAACTTGTCGTAGCTTCCTGAATAGGTGAGTGCTCCTAATCCCCTTTTTGTATCTTGGAAAATCGTTGACGTGTTAAGTTGGACGTAGCTTGTTCTCCGCCCTCTATCATGTCGATATATCGTGAAAGTCAAAGTCTGGCCCATTCAGAATAGCGACATTTTTTTTTATTTGCGCACGCAATGGAGGTGTTGCGACAAGGAAAAAGTTAGTCGCCGAGAGTTAGCTATGGAAAGCGCATCTAAAATGAATTTTCCTCGCACGAAACTGAGAAAAACGTAGCGAAAGGATAGGAATGAATACGACGAGCTTGTAATAACGTAAGAACGGCAAAGGAAACTTCTTCGTGCGTTCCGTTAACGTAAAGTAATGAATTTTACTAATCGTTGGAAAGTGTATCGCACCGACGATGGGTCGTTAGTCGTGTTTTCTTCGATACCGGAGCGAAATCGCGCAAGCGTGATTCTCAGTAAACGTAATGGATATGGATTTTCGGGTTGTGCGACCTTCACATGTCGCATCCTCTCACGCTTTTCGCGCTCCGGACATTGTCCTCACCGCGTAGTATAAGCCGATGTAGTTCAAAATTGAAATATTTGGGCTCACGGTGTATACATATAATCGTTACTTTGAACGGATACAAAATTCTGATTGATCAATCGTCTTCTTGATACTGCAGATTGAATATCGCATTTCGTCAATAGGTGTTCATGTTCATAATACTTACGAAGAGGAGTGCGTCAACTCGTACCGACATGCGATGCGCTGATTATTCTTCTTTTAATTTCGCGACACCTCGCTACAATTTGATGTTGTTTGCTCCCCGACACGATGGAAAACGATTGTCTTCTTTGCTGCATTTCTGTTCTCACAAACATTGAATAAGAAATGTGTAAATATCGTGTGAAACTAACAGGATAGTTCAGCTTTAATACTCGGATTCTATCGCGTGACCGAACGCATTCGTCTAGCAAGAAGTTACGGTTATTTTCATCGGGAAGAGTCACCGACTTTCGAGCTTTGCTTTAGCTCGATCGAACGATGCATTAAATCAGTCATATTCTTCTCCTTTCACGGATTTACCCGCTTCGTTTTTCGCCAAAAATGTTTGGAATGCAATGCATTATCATAGTTATTATGCTCGTCGAAAGATAAGGACGGAAGTGGAAGTTAGAGAAATGGGAAATATCAGCGTTGATAACTTCTCTCCATTTAGTTCGATAACGAAAGCAAGTATTACAATATACTTTTATGGTACATGACGCCTCTTTTCCGAATATACTTGGTCTCGTTAACATACTGCTGCTAATGACGAGGTAAATATGTCTTGGAATGAAAAGTAACGCGAGTCAATGCAAAATCCTTTGAAGCGGACGTTGCTTAAAATTCTACCGATGAAAACAAGGAAATGCCAAAGAAAAATAACCAATGGAGAAATTTAACGCGCAGAATGGCTATGGATGAACTACGAAAAGAGTAGGAAATAGAAGGAATTGAATAGGAAGAAGAAAAAAATAACTAGCGAGTCGATTAGCGAGCTTGTCGAAAAGATGCCGGTAAATATCGTTGAGAATTAAGCACGATTGCACGGCCTTCTTCCTTCTGTCGGATTTTGATTCTTTTTTCTTTTAAGCTGGAAGCTATAGATATTTCGACACAGATCTTTGATCTGAAAGTAACAAGTGGGAAGTTAATGGTGAATCATTATCATCATAAAATCGAGAGGCAATTGTATCAACAACTAGCGGTTCTTGTTTGTATATTTATTCTTTTCCAGGAATGTAAAAACTATTCTAAAACTTCTACATTTGTTTAACGTTTGGTCACCTACCATTACTCATGCAACGTAACGCGAAGGTGTAAGGTCTGATCGCTACTACGACTCGATCACTGGTGCCGGATACGTAGCAACAGTAGCATAGTTAGTGAATGTCGCGCGATCTATCTAATGATGGCGCTACAACTATAACAACGATTTGTGCAATTTTGATTGCACAATCTGTTTGATAAATTAAAAAGTCAGACACCTTAGAACCTTAAATCCTTCGTACGGATTTGAACGAATTCTTACGCTTAAGTGTGGTACCTAAGTATGGTTTCCTGATTGCGTTGAAACTGCTAGCACATACCTACCTGTGACCAGATAGCCTAAGTAGATAGGTAGAAAGGTAGGTAGGTAGGTAGGCAGGTAGGTAGGTAGGTTGATGGGTAGGTAGGTAGGTGGGTAAGTGGGTAGGTTGGTAGGAGTAGTAACAGAGGATAATCTCGTGGTAGCTAGGCTGCGGTACTCTGCAGTACTATATGCCGCCATCTTGCTTTATCGATTTTGACTCCTACCCTCGCCTTGCTTTCTCGAGCTGGCAATTCCCTCGTCTTTCTTCTTTCCCTTGTTTCTTGTTAGCGATTTCTTTTCTTCCACCATTCTTTCCTCTCGAATTAAATTCACGCTTAAACGAAGATGTATACATTCGATGTTAACAAATATATTTGCGTCAGTGTGATTGCATCGCGTATACATCTTTGACAATGTGCCGATTGCAATTAACTGCGAACGAGTACCGAGTATTACGCGGAAAGAATATCGTGCTAAGGATTGTGGTTGGGACGACGCTAAAGATGCGTTTATCAGTTAACAAAGCACACGATAACATAACAAAAAGAATCGCAAGTAACGCGATATGACTCTAGTATAGTTACAAGATAGACATGCAGCTAACGCGAGAACAGAATTCACGTTTCACAGGAAAACGAGGATTTATGGTTTCTTTTATATTTCTGACGTTGCTCCGATCGAACCAATGCGAACAGCTCGTCATCCGTCATCCGGAGACGTTTTCAAAGTCATAGGATAATCGACGTTATTCGTTCATCAACTCTATAGATGAAAATAATGCATCGGTATTCCCTACGGCTGTGTCTCGGAGAATAAGCGCATAAGAACGTTAGGAATCGTTAACCATGGTATACAGTCACAGTAATAAGTAAGATTTGCGTCGAAACGACGATATTTGGAAATACAGTCGCTCTCGGCAACTGGTATTTGTGAATGTATATAGATTATTTCAGGTTTTCCCAATTAAACTTTGTCAGTATATTCTACAGATATAAACAATACGCAATACGGATACAGATAAATCCTGCGTGAATTGAAATTATAATTTATCTATTCCTTCTTTACTAATTTTTTGTATAGACAGAGTGTCGTAAAATTCGTAAGCATCAGTTGCATAATAAATATTACCGCGTACCTGCTAGGAACTGGTTGAAGGTACGTTACGGCAAACATCATTGTCACAGCTGTCGAGGATAATTTCCAACCTGACGGCAGCTGAAACTCCTAATTCGACAGGCGTGTGATCGTTCCGCCAAAAGTGTTGGCCAAAATAATTTTGCCATGCGTTATCATGATCGAAAAATCTTGTTTTCTAGATACGAGTTCTTTGTAGTCAGAGATTTGAAATTAGATAGTAGTTGTTAATGACTCTGATAGTTTTTTAATGGTTATCGAGGTCTTAGGTTGAGCTCTTTTCGCTAGCATCCTAATATTTATGAATACGGATCGAAATAGAATTACGATTTTCTTTGTCGTGACCAATCGATCTCTTATCGTAAGCGAAAGATCGT
Organism: Bombus pyrosoma; assembly: GCF_014825855.1. Classification (NCBI taxonomy): domain Eukaryota; kingdom Metazoa; phylum Arthropoda; class Insecta; order Hymenoptera; family Apidae; genus Bombus; species Bombus pyrosoma. The sequence goes on along the minus strand of NC_057772.1, from coordinate 15,738,407 downwards.
TTCATTAAGAGAACCAAAAATAGACGGAGCCTCGGTTAAGTAAGAGCGAACCGGTAACAACAGGGAAGTGAGTTTCCTCTCCGTGAAAAGAAATCTCATTTGATTCGGTACTCTTGTGAACTAATAGCGGTCGTTCGACGTCTTTCCTGCAAGAGCAAGTTTTTAACCTATTTTAGCCGATTCCCGTGGAAAGTGAGCCGGAAATGTACAACAAAAATGATTCTGTAATCGGAGAATATTTTCTCCGATTCCAGCATTTCTACTGTTCGAAATATTCGTCGTAACGCTTAGGTACTTTTATAGTTAAGAGTGATCGTGGCGAATATTTGGTTACCATCTCAGCGCCATATCCGACAGCGAGTGACGTACTTTGGCCCCTTTCACGCAAGAGGGTGAAACTTATTTCAAAAGGGTTATTTTAGGAACAGAAAGGTGGCTGACCGACCACGCATCGACACGAACATTTAGAGACACATTCTCGTCCTCTCCTTTTTTGATTTCTCCCTTTCATTACGATACCTTTTGCTCACCGATATTTTCTATTGCCGTAAGTCGAGAATCAACCACTTTCCTTCTTCATTCATTTTCGGTCGTACAAATTAAGAAGTTCGTAACAAAAGCGACCTTCTATCTTCTATCACTTCGAGATCGAATTGCGGAATTTGCGACAGGAGAAGGATGAAACGGATGAATGGTCACTGATGCAGTTTATCCCGCGATGTTTCTCGCGAGGCGATTTCCAAACGTTCCGGTGCCTGCGTTGTATTAAATTTAATTAATATACAGCTGTTGAGTATTACTCTTTCGCCGAGATTAAGGGGAACGAGATTAATTCGGAACGAGTGTGGCATCTGACACGTGTCTCGACCGCATTTCCGTAAATGTGTTTGCTCTTTTATACACCACCACCTTTTATCGCGTGCTGTGAGCTCTGGATGCGGCACGATACGCATACATATATGTATTTGTTGGGCCGCTAAGCGGATTTCGACAGAGAGAAGTAAAGTGTGAAAGTGAAACGCGCGGCCCAAGATACGTCTACAATCTACGTCCGCGAATCGATTTTTCGCTGCGCGTCGATACGGTCTTTTCCTTTCTATTTTTGTACTTTTTATCGACCGTCGAATATACTGGACGTATTTCTACAACGATAACTTCGCGTATATCGATAACTTTCATTTAAACATCATGCTTCGCATCCGATAAATATTCTGGGTATATGCGTACTTCCTTTCTAGGTACGTACACAAGAATCTCGTTCTACTTGAACGGTTAATCTCCGTGTAATTTTTATAGATAGCACAGCGTCGATTTTCAGAAGATATTTCCGCAATACGCGCATGACTTACTCGGGCATTTTTATCAACGCGTAAGTCTACAGGAATGCAGTTTCGAATTAAGTCTCATGCTATCGTCTCGAGCATGATAACGATCGAAACTTGTTAGATCCACATCGCGTTCTATCACTTTACCTACCTTTTTACTATATAATCATGATAGTCGAATTTCGTTACTAATGAAATTTCAAACTGTTTCCTATAATACATGCACTATACTCGTAAAAGGTTTTTACAAGTATGCACATATTCGAATACCTTCGCCAGCCATTGAACATTCTAGTACCTTGTCGTTGGTTTCGTTCTAACGAATTACTGGCTTGAAATGTAACTACTGGAAAAGTGACCAGGAAAAAGAGAGTGAGATGAAAAATATAATGTGTGGATTCGATTGAACCAGGACGGAAAAAAATTTGGAAGACGACGCGACGCGCGATCGGAAAGGTGGAAAAAGAAAGGAAAGAAAATAGTAAACGCGGTGCTAATGCGTCGCGTCGCGCCGGTTCAAGGGAGCACTGTGACCGGCGGGTCGCGACAAGAGAATATCGCGAATCGTCCCGAGATAGTCCACCGGTTGGAGGGTTGGATGGCCGTGATGGTGGGGTTGCGTCGACCGCGACAAGTATATTCGAGCGTATAAAAGAGAAGGAAAGAAATAAGGGAGCGACGAGTGGGAGAAGGTGAGATCGCGCAGGCGCCAGCCCCAGCCCCGAACTTCCCACGGGCTGATCAGTCGTGCGTGGCACTTGACACGCGTTGCGTCTTTTCGTTTGTTTCTCTTGGACTTTTTACGGATCGCATCGTTTTCATCCACCCGCTTGTATTCTTCCTTTCTCTCGCTTCGCTTTGCCTCTCCTCCATCTTCCTTTTTGCTCTTTCTTCCTTCCTCGCTCTTACTATCGCACCCCTTTCTTCCTCTTATTCTTCGTTCTTTGTTTCCCCCATATTTCTTGTTCCCCTCTTCTCTGCCGCCGTACCTGTCTTCTATTTTCATGTTTTTCTGTTTCCCTTTCTGTTTGAGAAATCTAACTCCATTCAACCTTTCGATGTTTCGAAAACCAGAATAACACGGATTTGTCGTTTCGAGTGAAAGTCGTGCTTTTCGTTGCAACGGCTCCGAATGCCGCTAGTGAAGTCTATTCGCCAACATCCATGTTGATTTTAGTGTAATCTTGACGCCTGGCCTCAAAGTGTAGAGATTTTAAAAGTTATCACTGCTTCGAGTTGGGTGGTCTGCTTTCTTGAACTTCGATTAGGCTACCGAACATAATCAACGGGACTGTGTACATCATACGTGATACGAGTGATTCAGTGAATGATTGAATTATTGCGCGTGCTTCCCGGTTTCGTTTTCGATAAATAAAGTTTCTCTGCGATACGGGCAATATCTGTTCGAGCCTTGGAGACGTGTGCTCCGACTCACCACGTGTCGCTTTCGACAACGAACAACGAATAACAGAGAACAAACTCGTGAGTTTCAACCGCCCAACCTTACATCTTCCTACCTTGCGTTTTCGTGACTGAATGTTCGATTCACGTGACTCTTCTGCTGCTATCGATGTCGAGATCGTTACTGGGCAACGTTATCATCATACTCTCGAACGTTTTCTCCCCTTGCACCAGCTACCTTTGACTCGATGCAAGTGGCACTCCTACGGAAGGAACGAGGATCGATATTTACAAGGTAGGATGTGTTCTGTTACGAGAAATTCGGGGTATTTTAGTTATGTCTGGCAGATCGATCAAAAGTTGAATCGGCCGTGAAATTGACTATGAAGAACCGAGCCCATATTATCCAGATAATCCTACTCCGTTCCCGGTTTCCTCTTTGATCGTAAATAGATATATAGACGTGAATTTTTCAAACTTCATGTGCTCGCATATTGCTTCAAGGGGTTACGTCGTTACTGGTCTCTTTTATCGATATACCTACATGTTGCGTTTAGGAAAGAGACCAGGAACCTCCTTTGCAATAATTTACTAACTGCACAGTAGCGTTAGTGGATTCAAAAACTGTTTTTACGGTTTTACTATTTTACGATATGTATTACGTTTTGGCTATGATAATCAGTCGGCTTTTAGGTCGTAAGATTCGTTTGTAAACATTTATTTATTTTTTTTTTTATTACTAAACTTGTTACGACTAAACGTTTATTGGCTCTTGTGACTTGGGTAACCACGTTTTAATAAGCGCAGAAGACTTTTAATACTTTGAGAAAGACTGGCATAAAATTGTAGCAAAGAATCGCAGATATCGGCAACGATTATTTCATAGTTTTCTTATGCTTGACGAATTCTTAGTAATTACACACTTCAGCTGTTTAAATAGTAAGACTTGCGAGAAGTTGATTCTGTCGAACACGAGTAAGGCGTTTGTTTTAACACAAATCGTTCGGAAACGCCATGTGTTGAAGGAAACCGTTGTAGGTGAGGGGGGAGGGGTGGTAATGCGGTCGCCTCCCTCAAATAATACTAGCACATATACAAGCTTGGATATTGATTTTCTAGCGATTGTAGTAAACTCGTTCGAGACGGTCGTGTCCAGTCTTTGTAATTAATTGTTCCTTTTGTTAATTGTTTGTCGTTGGTTTGTCATTCGTAGTTGTACCGTGGAAAGAATATTTTATCAGATAAACATTCGTCGAATATGTGGCTAAAACGCGTTGCATGGAAAAAACATCATTCAAATAATAGCGTAAGAGATCCAAATTTCTGTTAGCAATTACACGAAGTTATAGCAATGCCGTAACAACACGTCGTGTTCAACAATAAAATGTTCTTTTCAAGGATCGTTGCCGGGACGAGATTGGTCTGAGATCGGAGCGTTTCTCATAGCGTAAACTTATATTCGAAACCATGGGATAATTATAATTTGAGGACCGACAGTGTGAATCGAGCCTTAAGCTGGCAAGAGTTCGCACAACTTCGTAACATACCAAAGAAACACGAAGAAACAAGGGAGAAAAACAAAGACGTCGAAAGAGAATTTGGCAAGGCGGCCGCATAGTTTGAGCGATAAGTTGGCGATAACTCGAACTTAATAGCCCGTAATACTAGAACGAGCTTCGATGCGCGCCGTCACGCAACTCATGCCTTTTGTAAATTACGTGCAGACGTATCGTATACAAAAGCTTCTAACACAGGTCGTTTCCGTTATGTTCGTTTATCTCTGCAAACATGTTGCTTCGAAATTGTTGTTCACGTTACTAGGGCCATATTAGTCAGAACTGTTCGAGAAATGCGACATTTTTCTGGAACCTATTTCCCGCGTTATTTGTACATTCGTAAATTTACCTCTTATACCGTTTTCATGTTTTCGTCAGTTTGCGAATCCCTTGTAACGCTAACATTGATTTACCACGTACAAGAAAGCTTTTCTGTGAAATATATCACGCTATCGCTCTCGTTATCGTTATCATCATCATCATCATCGTTATCGTTATCGTACAATAGATCCGAGCATCACGATTATAATAAGATACGTACGTGTTATACTTTTCAGGTTATCCTGCCTTTCATTTCGCGAAATGGTTTCGATTTAGCAGGAAATTGGATTATTTGGATGGTGCGTTAAATGTTTGTCGCTTTGAAATTGATCGTTCCTACGACCTGTGAAAATAAAGCTGAGCTCGAATTCGCAGAACGTAGAATCGATGTCGTGAGATTGCGTGCCACTGGTCATCGTGCATTGATAACGAATGAGAACAAAAGTTGCTCGTACACCAAGAAGATGAATAGCATACCTTTTGCTAAAGATCAATTTTTTTCCAATATATTTTTTCGCCGTCAGCCACGTTATACAATCGGAAGGATTAATTCGTGCTAAACCGGTCAAAGAAAAGACGAAAGGCAAGTCAACGGACGTCGCGTGTATTATAAACGGATTACCGTCTCGATACACGTAAATATGTATTCGATATGTAAATCGATGGCAATAAGAGTATCCGATTTATGCAACGAAATCGATATTTCATCGATGATAGAGTCGCACAGATATTTTGATATGGATCGAAAAAGTATATATATATATAGCTACTACAAAACTCTTAAAAATATTTAAAAAAAAAAAATACGATATTTGTTATATTTGTAACCTTCTGAACTACGTACACGTATCAGGAAATCTGCGCGATTCCATCGTTAATCGAATAAAATCTCTTGCAAGTACGTTAAATAAATTAATGGGTAAGAAAGTTGGTGTTGCGTCCTGTCGATCGTTGTTCTCCTATGTCTACGCTTTCTGATTTGCCTCGTCATTTATCGAGATAGTGCTTGGCACGGATATCTCTGCGTAATCGGCGGTAAATGAAATCTAGCGCGCCCGCGCGAATCGGAAAGGCGCGGGGTACGTAGAATTCGGCTGCCTGGTGGCTCGGGATAGTCACCTATATCGATCCACCGTCGAGTTTACAGCGTACCAACTTAGGAACCCCCTGCGATCAAGGCCGCCCTGTGAAAAAAGCGGGAAATACTTGAACTCGAGAGAAGAATGGTGCACTAACTCCGCGAAATTGAAGAGGGTCGTTTGATTTATGGCGGAATCGTTCTAGGACCCCCTTCTTCCTCTTGTTCGACGCTCAAATTTCGCAAGTTGCTTTTGCACACCCTCTTTGATCGCTCGTTCTCTTCACTCTATCCTGTGCTTTCGACAATATTCTATCTTCGCAATTTTTCTTTATCCGCTTTATGCCTGTGATTTTTTTCTTTTAAAATCCGACTCAGCTAATTGAACTAACTATTCGTGTAGCGACACACGGTATCGTGTCATGCGTCATTTGAAAACATTTTATGATATGTCTTTTGGCCTTTTGACTTTATAGAGTTAAAACTTGATGTATCGATGCGAAACAATCTGTGTACGCAAGCAAATACGTGTTCTATCGTCGTCATGAACAGTTCTTGTAGATTAACCAGTTTCTCTAATCAAACGTACTCTTTCTGTTCCAGGTACGTAATCGTAGTAGATTTCTTTCTACCAATATCTTGAACTGGCAACTGTCGCACAATTACCTTCGATCGATACGTATCACCTTCGATGATATCTCTACGTTTCGAAGGTAACGAATTATGTGTATGCTTGATCGTGGTCCGTTCGGCGTGAAACATTTTTGTGTTTCTTACACGCTTACTAAATACTTTTTGCGTAGTAGATAACGTACATATGTATTTTTTGTATATGTTGAGGTACGCTGAATGTTATTTTTGAGAAAATAATTTCTGAAATGTAATAAATCGGAAGCACGAGAACGGAAGCAAGAAATTTAGAAAAGAACCGTAACGTGCCGTTGCAAAGATGTGTTTTTTAATTATTTTCTGAACCTACGATACGCCTTCAAGAGTGAAAAATGGAAGATTTTAGTTATAGTAAACTATAGTTTAGTTATATAGTACATTCAACCGTTCGCGGAGAGACGGGATTGCGAGGAAGCGCGCCAACGGGAGTCGTAAATTCCCATTACGATTACATAATCGACGCCACCAAGTGATCGATCCCCTATTTCGTTTAGGATAATAAAGGTGGTTGAATTGATTATAATCCCGAGGTAACAGGTTACAATTTACATTTTATCCCAACAACTTGTAGCCAAGATGGTCACGCTCGTTGCGTATAAATATAAGTTAACTAGATGACTGATCTAAAGTAGATATAGACCAGTGCCGCGATGTTGACTGAACTGATGATGAGAAGTCAGTGTAGAGAGGTTGACTGTGTTAAAGATGTGAACCCAGCGCCGAGATGTTGACCGATCTGTAGTCGTTGAACCAGTCTAGACATGATGACTGATTTGCTGATGAGAAACCAGTGAAATTCGATGATGTTCGGTGAAGTTCGGTCACTGGTCGCTTGCGGGTGAAAATCTCGGGAAAAATGGAAAAATCCACGTTTCTCCCTTTTTACCTTATGGAGCAATAACCATAAGGAACATCTCGACTTGAAGATATTTTATAACGATTGAGGCACTAACGGTAAAATCGAAATGCTTTGTTTTATTTGTAATAGAACAAACTGTAGTTCCTTAGGATTATTGCGGTCCAACTAATTATCTGCACTGCTAGTGACCGTAGGATCGAGGTACGGAATTCAGCCCGTACTGTATAACGGGACGTAACATATATTGTTACTCATATAGATCGTTTATAATCGAGATTGGTACGTTTCTGTTTTGCGCTTGTATATTCTCGACTATCGGACTGTATATTTTTTTTTATGTGCAAAGTGACATAAAATCAATGGTAAAAATGAAAAGAATAGTTGACGAAACGAGCTGCGTTGCTATACTCAACGTATAGCAGCTGTGTTCAAATTGAAACTCATCGATCTGGCGCTTTACAGAAAAATGTGCGATAGACACGTAGCAGGCGAACAAAATATTTATAATATAATATATATAATATATAAAAATATATTAATATATATTAAATAATAGTAAATTATATAGCTTAAAGGTAGATAAAAGCCGAGGGAAATACAAATACGGCGGAAGCTTTTTACGCGTAATGAATGTTCGCTTAACGTATCCGATATAGTACGGGTCGAGAAAGAAAAATTTTCGGGTCTGGCCTCGTGGTTCTCGTTCTAATGCACCAGAAATTAACCACTTAATGCACATGTTCCTGATATACTGTAAGATAGCTTCCTAAGGTAGGGCTATTTTAAATAAATCGTATTCGAGTACCCGTTATTCCGGGATCCGATGCTCGATTCAAAATGTAATTTTTCTGTTTTCTTGCACTGAAACTTAAAATATGTACAAAAAGAAACTTTATTTTAGGCACAAGTCGGCCTCAAATTTAGTTTGAGTATAAGATGACTGATGTCCCGAGTCGCATATCGGGTTCCTGAATACGTCTATGTATCGACAAACTTTCAAGATACCGATCTGAGTCCAAAAGGCATTGCCGACCCGATCCAGGCTCATAATTTCGGGTACTCGCACATCCATAGTTATTTAAATCACCTATGTTTCAACATTTTAAAATTTACAGAATATTGTTAATTAATTTTGTAATAGAAGGCATTCTCAACAGATGGAATAATGCTTTTGCATTTAGCTAAATAATAAACTGATCAATTTTGTTTAGTTTTTAGGTAAAGTAGGTAAGGTCTATGTATGTAATGTAAATCGTCTTTTATTTATCTTAATTTTTATTTATTTAATCGTCATTTGTTATCTCCTTCATCCTATCATCCTTTTTTTTTTTTTTTTTTTGAAGCTTTTGCTTTCCCGATTTCGATAAAGCGAGATTTTCCAAATGTATATGTTGCGTAGAACGTCGAGTGCCAAACGGCAAAAGAATCTAACCACTTTGAAGATCACTAGATTCGCATGAAAGACCAATGGATTAATAACGCTACCGATATTCACGATGAAAGTTACTATCGGCTATTTGGAAAATCAGCGAATAAGTTTGTCGTGTTGTTCCATAGGTTCGCGTGCATGAATCATTGATAGAACTATGACTCGATGTTTCGCGTTGGTTCTATGTAATCAGGAGAGATCACTGTAGCAAGAGACTGCGTTTGCTTCCTATACACAAACGCGATAATTAGCCCGCACTTAGGCTGAATCAAATGGGGTTGGCTGGTGTATTTGCTCGATGCATAGCTTGTTTTCTAATTAACGGATGCGTCTACTATGTTACGCGCTCCCACAAAGTCTCCGGTAGCAATCTCTTTTCATCGAACCCTCGAATCTCTTTCTGCGCGAATAATCGTGCCTCTTGCCTCGTTTCAGTTGGACAGGCAACATGAAACGTAATTGCTGAAAAGCTTCGCGATATACACATGCGCTACAGTTCATAAGTATCCTCTTGTTCAAAACAAGTGACTGCTCGGATACTTTCGAACACTAGTGTAGTTTTTGTTCTGAAACAAGATTTACGGCAGTTAGCTGTTTGCTCGGACGTTGTTTCAAAGGTGATTTGTTAATTTCATCAATATTTTCATGTTGAGTTCGGGAGAAGTATAAAAAATGATGACAGGTACCGATAGTAGAGTCGCGTGTCCCTGTCATTGAATTTGCCACGCGTTTGATATTTCGGTCAGTGAATATTCATTGTCTATCGGCAGGGACACGTGTAACACGGAAATGCGCAACGCTTGTACTCTGATTGGATAATAGTTGCACGCGCGATATGCGTTATATCTAATCGCGCAGTTAACGAAAGAGCTGCTGGTACCTACACCTTTCAGACCCGACACTCGGCGCTTGCGTAAAATGTTAGTTTTGGACGTTGAAAGGCGGTAGTTTAGAATTATAAACTTGCTCGAATTAGGAGGATTTAGCAAGTGAAATGAAAGGAACGGATTGTCGTGGTAAAGGGAGAAGTTGGCATCGTGCCGAAACAGAGGGAAGAACGAAAGCAAGAAGGGAGTAACTGCGAGTGGACGCTGGATTGGATTCCATTAATTACTTGGCATCAAAGATCGGTCAGAGCTTAATCGGCTTCGGCCGAAGGATCCCTGGGGACAATTGCGTTAACTACCGGCTTTTGTTTGCCAACTTGCACTAACAGGACCCGTTCCGACCCTTCGTTATGCCGTTTGATTTTCGTTTCACTCCTAATCGGTATTCGAAGGAAATTAATCGCACCGTTCGTCGTCGAGAAAACTCACAAACGTAGCAAAGAGAAATCGCAATGTCTCTGTGCGATAGGAAATCTTTTCTTCTTGTTTAGCGTCATTAATTGTGCGTAACTATTTGTTTTATATCAAATCGATCAAGGTAAGAAAAGGATGTATAGAGAAGAACAAATTTTTGTAACGTGTTACTGCGCTTATACATATATTTTTTCGATGGATGTTAGTGTGTTCGAGGGATAGCCAAGAAAAGAATTTACCGTTTCCATCGTCGCGCACTCTTGTGAATTATTTATTTGATGTCGAGCAAATAAATGTCAGCAACGTGTTCATATTTTCTAGTACCTATGTACGTATGGTTGAAACAGCGCTGATAAAAGAAACCAATTTTATTCTCAGTTACTTTTCACCTTTGTTCGACTGAAAGCGACACCGCTCGTGCAGAATTGGCGAGTAAAATATATAGGTGCGTTTACACGTTGAGTCACTAGGTTATCTGGAATGGCCAGAAGCCGTGAGAATATTTGGTACGTTATTTTTCTCCATACTTTGTTTGTCTCTTACATTTACATTCTAACAAATGAATTATTTATCCAGACCAAGCGAGTTATCTGGAAATTTAGTAGTTACGTTCGTAAAAATAAATAATTGCGTCAACATCAGTGTCTACATACAGTCTACTAATTGTTGTGCAGGTGATTCTGAATTTATTCGGAATTGGAGTTGAGTCTCGGCTAAAACACGTGGAGAACTTTTTTATGCTTTGCTACTTTATTACATATTTTATATACAGCGCAATGCATGTACACGTATAATTATGCATATTTAGCTTGTTAGTAAAGCGTAGAAGGATGCCAGCATCTTGTAGTCATATCAATGTGTGTTCACAGTAACAAAGAATGTTATGCTCTATTACGTTTGCTTCAGCAATTGTGTTTCAGTTCGAGCCGATATTGTCGAAGTTGATGAGTCTTGGTTAGGGTGTTGTGCGATGCGAAGCACCCTTCGACGTGATCGTTCGTGCATCTCGATCAAGTCTGGAAAGCTCTCGACAGAGCTGTCGAGATCGGTGCAGTCGTCGTGATTAGGTCCGAAATGTAGGTAGGTGGTTCGGGTAGATGGTTAGACAACGTAGTAGGGCGCAGAGTAGGCAGCGGCGTAGTAAGGGTAGCCGGTATACGCGGCGTAAGGATAGTTGTAGGCAGCAGCCGTGTAGGCGACCGGAGCGGTATAGGCTGCACTGTAAGCGACGGGTGCGGTGTAAGCTGCGCCCAACAGGAGTCCTCTCTTATCCCGAACCGCGGTTTCAGCTTCCGCTGCCACTGATTCGGCCTTCACCGGTTCGACGGATTCCGTTTCCAGGGGTTTCGCTAAAGCTACGCCGACCAGAGCGAGCAAAACGATAGCCTAGAATTGCGAGAAAGTCATTAATATCGTCATTCGTTTACCTCTGTTTTCGGATGTGTATTAAAACTGGATTATGATTAGATACGTGTTCTGACGAACTGTCTTTCTGTTGATAGATATGCATTCTGGTCTTGGAACGTTTCATTTGTCAGAATACACATTCACTGTAACCATAATCGTAACCTTAATCTGTTAACCAGAGAATATAAATTCACTTAAATCGTCAATCTCTTCGGATAATATTTTTATTCGACGATTCTCTATTTTTGTATGTGTTGTTTCATTTCTAGAAATTAATTATACGACGACTAAAACCGATTATATGCTTTCGAACGGACACATTTGTAAACTCGAATTTTAACTTCGAAGCTAATTTTTTATGACAAAGTTTCGATAAACGATACAATGTTTAGGGTAAAATATCGTTAGTTAGAACAGTTATCGTGAATCAGATCGCCGACGGTAAATGGGTTAGAAGTTTACTCACTGCGATGCACTTCATTTTGTAGATTGTTGAGGAGATGCTTGGACAAGCTTGGTTGAAAATCGATTGATGCTCGAAACATCATGGTAGCCCCCTTTTATACCTATTCGATCGGGACGTCGCGTCGACGTTACGTGCATCGATTTCCGATGTTTACCTCGCGTAATCGCGCATAATTATTAACCTCTTGGCGTTGTCGGTCACGGGGCTGCATTGGGAACGAGCAACCTCGCCGGATTTCGTTGCTGACGCGAGATTAAGCAACACGTCCTTGGCCATTGTCCAAACCGAAACGTTCGACGTTCGGCCGATCGAACGTCTTCGTAATTTTTTGACTACGAGTGTTTCATCAAATAACATTGATATCGCTATGCGCTCATCTATACAAGATCGAAGTTTGGTCGTGGAGAAAGTTTCAAAGGGCCAATGTCTCTTGAATCTATGGAACGATCGACCTTGTGGAGGTCGAAATAAAGATTCATAGCAAAGAGTGGGAGTAGTTCCCCTATTGAAATTCCATTTGGGCACGTTACGCGCAACCTCGTCGCTCGTAATAATTTTCACGACGGTGGTTTAGCTATTCCGTCCTTGTATCCAATTGGTCCTCGTTTGCGACCACGAAGCCTAAATAGTCCCTCTTGACAGTCGCTCGAGCGCTATTGACGAATGAGAAAAAGTCGAAGGGCTCGTTATCGTCGTGATACTGACTCGTTAATGAGGCTTAAAAATTCAAGAAGTAAAAAATTAAAGAATTTTTTTTTATTTCCTTGATATAAAAGAAATGACCTTTAAAATGTTTCATCGCCTTTATATCGATTACTTAAGAAGCGAATTAGACAAACGTAGTATCCGCAGGAGATAACGTCGAGTTAAATAAGGATATTGGGGGATTCAATTGGGTAAAAATGCCTTCGTTACACTGATAATCGACGTTCTCGACGAATCTTCATGCACGCTGTTACGTTCATCGATTATGTTTTATCGTCGTTTCGTTGGCGACGCAATAATGTTACGTTAAACGAGCGAAATTTCGCAACGTTTAACGAGGAAATCGAGGCACGATTTCACGAAGCTGTAAAATCGTAAGCTAAAAGTCTCTCAAAGGCAAGAAGGTCGTTCTCGTCAGGCCTCGTTGACTCGTTATTCTCGGAGAAACGACCACGACGATGACGGCGACGATGAAGCGATGCACCGCACTGCGAAGTGGGCAATATGAACGTCGAGAGGACGGAAACGATGACGTTTAAGTAGCGCGTCTAGCACATTGCGTGCGCCAGCTCCAAGAAAATGCGGAAAGATATTTCGCAGGCTTAGCTCGATTACGTTAATGCTTCGAGAGAAATTCAATTTTCTCTGCTCGTTAGTTAAAAGAAAACCGTCTGACGTTTTTTACATTTGCGATGTAACAATTTTGAAAATCCGGCAGGCTACTTATCAAACAGACATTTCCTAGTTATTAGCCCATTCTAAAAGTTATCGCAGTTTTTCCTCTATTTGACTCTAATGCTGCATTACGAACATACAGTTGCACAAATATATATTACTGGTGATATATGAACAATTTATGCAGTGTACACTATTTTCTATTTTTATCGAATAAAAACATCTTCTGTAGTCTTCGTATTAAATTATATCTTGTAGAACATCAGCTTACTATACTTTGATCTGGTTACGTGCAAATGTAGGAAGTACTTTAATCGGGGATTTGGTCGCGTAACGATGGCCAACTAAGGTTCTACATTCTATAAAAGCGTTAAGCTCGCGTAACTGTGCACGTGTGGTGGCGATGGCGCATGCACAGACGTCAAACGTGAAACGTCGAGCGTTGCTCGAAGCGTCGTAGAAAAGGAGAATCAGAGCCGGTGGAGTGCCACCATTGTTTCGCCCTTCTTTAGAACACTCTCCGCATTAACGTCGTGAATTGGTACAATGCCGGGAGCTTTCTCTTTCACTCCTCTTTTACCACTTTTCCCTCCCTCCTTGCCTCGCTCTTTCCATCTGCATCTACTTCCTGTATTTCTTCCTTCTTCGAATCCGCTCGCTTATCGACTACCTCTACGGTACATCCCTATTTTTCGATCTTTCTGCCAGTTCGTATCGTTCATTGTTCTCGTTTCTCTCTTTTATGTAATAAAGGAGAAAATAGGAATAACAAATATATATTTTATTTTTTCACCTAAAGAGTCCGGGACTAATAATAAATAAGAAACGAAATTAAATTACAGCTGGCGCGATTACGTTGGGAAGTCGAATAGGGGCAGCTCGACTCTTCGTATTTCCATGATGGTTTACAAAGACAGGGATAAAGAGGAGAGGCCGGAGAATGCTTGAAAAGCGCAAAACGCTGCTCCAGTTGCTCGTTATTCGAGGATGGCGATCATCGTCAGGTTGGAGCCCGGAGTGACAAATGAGGGACATTATCTGGTCCGGTCGTAGTTCGCCGCGGCGTTAACCATAAATCGCTATCCTGATAATTAATATCTCGTCTTTGGTCGCATCGTCCGATTATAAATAGTGGTAGAGCACCCTATGCTCCCTATATCAAGGTGAATATGTTTCTGTAATAGCCTGCACGTGGTCATCGAAAGACAAATCGCAACTGGCTGCGTGATTTTACGCGGTCTGTTCTTTTATTCTTTTGTTTTCTATTTAACCATTTCGATCCTATTAGGATATATACGTAGTTTTTTATTTACCGATAATATATTTAACCTTTCCGGTGTTTGGATCGATACTCAAAAGAATATGAAAGAGTCGGAAGCTTCGATGAAATGTAAATATGTGTATCCTTGATCGAGAAAGAGATCGACATTGAAGATGGGTGGTATCGGAAGATGGAGACTGGATAGATTAGTTTCTGTGAAAAATTTTCGGGCGCATAAATGCAAAGAGTCAACGTTACGGTGATCTTGGTCGGAATGGAATTGCAGCGATGCAAAGCTACGCGATATTCGATTTCTGTTTGTATTTGCTCGGCAAAAGCTTATATCCGTATCCGATCAAAGTTCGTTGCGTTTCGAGATATCCGACTGGACTCCTGATATCTCCGGTATCGTGATGTTAAAACGAAAAAAGATGAATGTCACCATTGTAGATAACTTAGCAATGTCAAAGACAAGTGCGTAGAGTTACTGTGATAATAATATGTTTTTCACCGAGTGACAGCGAACAATCACGTACGACGATTTTACAAAAATCATGTCCTCGTGATAAATTCGTAGTTTGTTCCCGAATAGCAGATGTTGATCGATTGGAAAGAAATAAGACGAAATATGACATACACTGGAAATGCATCGAAGGCGATAATATTAGATGTGACAACGAGCGAATAGTTCGAATCCGAAATGGATGGCTGGATGATTGTTGAGAAGAACGAAAGACTATAGCCGGAACAGTAACTGTGCACCTAAGCAAAAGCTTCGCTTACTCGACTGTTTCAATTAAGTATCGAACTTTCGCTGACGAGGCACGCGATCTTTCGCTCCCTCTTTGGGCGCACCCCGTCGCCATCCTTTCCTCGTTAACGCTTAGCGACGCGACATTTATCTTTAGCGATACGATTCAAAAGAGCCGTGTTGTATTTCATTTTTATTTTGCTTTACTTTTTTGTACTATTTTTCTTTCTTGTGCTTCTAAAAGTTGCGCGTTTATTACGTTACTTTGAGCGGATCGCGTGTTAATTAAAACATAAACGCTTCGTGTTTGTCACATTGTTATACACCTCACGGTAGGACAAATCAAAGATACGAGGTCATTGTTTCGAATATGATTCCAAAGGTATAATATGACACGCCTACGAGGTACCCCGATAAAAATAGATTTGGCGGCAATTGCGTATTCGTGTGCATCATTGTCGTTACGCAATATTTGTCAGTGGTTCGGGAAGTGGGTAGTATGTTGAAGAGAGGAAATTTTGGTAGCAGATTCGCGGTATTTTTATGTGGTTTGGGCGCTCATCGCCAGTGGCAGCCAAGCAGGCGACCCATCGAGAAAAGAAGCGGCAAAGGAATTTGCAGGAGATGTTGGGCGAGTATCGATGGTTGTCTGGCAAACGAAGTGGTCCAAGGGAATGACATTTAGGGTGGCATCGTGGCGCCACACGAACCGAGAATGTCTCGCGTGCTCTTCTTCCGCGTCTGGTTGACGGTGCGAAAGATTTTCATTGAGCATCACCGTCGACATCGTCAAAGGTCGTCTCGGTATAAATAACCCTGGCGCCGTTGTTGGCTCGTTCTCGTTTCCCTGCTTCGTCGGTCAATTTTTTAGCCGCTATGCGTTTCACCACATTTTATAGCTTCACGAAAGTTTTGCTCCTCCTTGGGTCGGCTAGCATCGAAGAACCCACAATTGGACCTATTAGATCATCTAATAAGTTCGTGTGGTTCATTTTTATTTTATTTAATTTTTATATTTTATATAGATTTCTAAAATATAATTATTCATAAAACACGTTAGGGACACCGGAGATTATAAATATAGAATTATTAGGTCACGAATTTATTTGACGACCTGATGTACATGTACGTTGAATTTGTTGGTTCTCGGTAGCGTTACGAAGTAACGGTAGGAATTACAAAGTCCTCGAACAACTTGAAACGTTTCTGAAATATCAGAATCTTTTCCCTCAAACATCGGTTACGTAGAGCTGACTTGAATTAGATACGGCCTGGATAGACAAGTGCATGTTACTGCATACAGAAGTCAGACAAGAGTCTTTCATTCACAAGTAATTTCCACTTTTTCGTTTTCACCTTCCACTACCCATAACTGTATAAAAGTTAAAATTAAAACGGTCGCTTGGAAACGATTGAAAGGTTTTCTGTAAATTGATACGACAGGAAATAGCTCCCCTATACCGAGCATTCCAAAAAGTTGGGGCCGAACGTTGGAAACATGTACTCATCGAAGAAGATTTCAATATTAAATATTTATCAACATCTAGTTGACACTATGCTTTATAGTAATGGGAGACCAAACCTAATGAAAAGTAGTATTTCATAGGCACGATAATTTTGTCTCCTTAGATCGTTGAAGTAGTATTATGTAGTGCAGTGTGGTTGTTTAGTTGTCGAGGTACTCGACACGATAAGTTGGAGTTGCTTCCAACTTAGCTTGGACTTTAATATTTCGTGTAGCTTTATTAACCGCGGACTCTCTCGAATTCAGCATTTTCGACCAACGATAACTCAAAGAACACGAACAGTATCCATGAGTACAAATGTTTTACGTTTGAAGAATTTAACCAAATATTTCCATTTGTTTCAGAGAATTTTGAGAGTGCCCTAGACGA